>NW_028261384.1:56688669-56993669 GCF_051295495.1 Thamnophis sirtalis | reverse complement strand
AATCACAAAGCAATAATACAATAAGTTTATCCATCTTGAGAAATTTTCACTGCAATTTTTTTTGTTATCTTTTTAACCTTTTTAGTTTCTAACCTCTGTTTCTGTTGTTTATCCATTGGTAGAACAAGTCCCATGTTAAAAAGTATTCTGTTTCTTTCTTTTCTCTTCTTTTATTATTATTCTTTTCTTTTAAGCATTAATCTATTCATCTCAACACATTGTTATATTCGGAGTATACTCTGGTGCATCTTATACTGTAAATCTTAGCTAACCTCACTGGTGGTAAATGTCACCTATAAAACATTTTGTATAGATTTTCCTCATATGCCATTGAAAGAGAAAAAGAGAGAAAGAACAGGAAGGAAAGGAAAGGAGAGAGAAAAAGAGAAAAGAAAAAAGAGAAAGAACAGAAGAGAAAGAGAAAGAAGGAAAGAGAAAGAAAGAGGAAGGGAGGGAGACAAAAAACAAAGAAAGAAAGAGTACTTATGAACACAATTGAGCCCAACATTTTGATTGCTAATCAAGAGTGTTGTTAAGTGAGTTTCACCACATTTTACAAGTTGACCATGCCCACCTGATCACATGACTGTCAAGCCACACCCATAGAACTGGTAGGGAAAAATTTTGGATTTTATCACTGCTTATAAATGTTTATAAGTTTTCCCAGTAATTCATCTGGTCCTGCTGTTTTATTATTTTTTTGTCTCTTAATCGTCTCTGTTAATTTCATCATCATTATCTTTTCATTTAACATAACCTTCACTATTTCAGGCACTTTGGGTAGTTCAGCTTTCTTCAAATATTGTTTTTTTTCTTCTGCCATCTTGTCTTGATTGTATAATTTTTCATAGTAATTCTGAATTATTTTCTTTTGGTGGTGAAGGGTTGCCTTTTCATCTGACAAATAACACTAATGTTTTATTTTCACTTTTCTCTGGTTAAAGATATACTTCAAAGGGACATCTGTATGCTTTTCTTCTTATCACTCTCTGTAAATAAGCAGTGAGACCTTGAAGTGCCAAGCCAGGATAATCAATGAGAAAAGTAAGAGTGCTTCGTTTCCAATACACAAACCTTCCAGCCTCCGAGTAGCAGTGTTATTGTTGCAATTTTTGTTGCAAAAAAAAGTCCGATTCTTGAATGAGTTAGAAGAACACCCACAGTAATGAAAGAGGAGAGTTTTAGTCCATAGGTTACAAAGAATAATACAAAGAAAAAAATAGAAGAAAACTTAATCCATTCATTTTAAAAGGCTTACATAAATTCCACCCATGAAGATAGCATTTAAAAAGTAAGATAACCCATTGTCCAAAACTATTCCAAATTTAATTCCGCTTCTTATTTCTTCTGTTCTCCAATTTTAATTAATTTTAAGTTTTTTATAGGCAGTCTCTCTTTAAAATGGTAAAAATTCCTGACCAGCTGGAAACACTTTCTCTTTCCATATCCTTCTGTTTTGGAGCCGCCCCGACTTCATCAGCCTTGGCTGGATTTTTTTTCCGCCCGTTTGAAGAACTTCTCTTGCATCGATCAGGACTTTGCGATGTCCTTGAGGTCAGCAAGACTTATTCTTCCTGTTCACCGTCTCTGCGGGATGGTTTAGGTCTGTTTGGACCATCCAGCAGCAAAACTATCTCAGAGCATTGAGATCGTCGCGACATTGGCTCCTCCTCTCCCTGGTTTATTGACATTTTCAAAGTAGTTGTGTTTTGCTCTTTCAATTATTTGTGCTAATTCTTCTGTTTCCATTAAGTTAAGTTTATATTTTATTAATTCCATTTTTAAAAAATTCTTTTTCTGGTTCTGTTTGTAATTTTATTTCAAGTCTTTTATGTTCTTCTGCTAATCTCTTTTGTGTTTGTGTCTTTTGCTGTGTAAGTTATGAGTAGTCACCAAATATATGTTTTTGCTGTATCCCATACGTTTTGTAGTCAAGTCTCTTCTTTTCTATTCTCTTTACAAAAGAAATCCATTTCTTTTTCCATTATTTGTAAAAAAATCTTTATCTTTTAGTATAGCTTGATTCAGCATCTCTATTTTTTCCATTGTCCTTTCCATTTTATTTTTATTGGGTTATGATCCGCCCATACATTTGTTTCAGTTTCCTATCTCTTGTAAATTTGCTCTTCTGGTGTCATCCATATCATATCTATTCTTAACCATGATTGATGTCTATCTGAGTAGAATGTGTATTGATTTTTCTCTAAGTTCCTTTTCATAGGTGAATTCAATCCATTTATATTGATTGATAACATCTTTAATTCTTCCATCTTCTCCAACAAGGTTGTATTGCCCTAGTTGATCTTATTTCTGTTCCTTTGCTCTTGTTCCCTCTTGTTCTGCTCGTTCTATTTTCTTGACAATACTTTCTTTTTGCCACATAGTCTTTTCCACATTTACTGGTTCCTTTTGGCTTTTACATTGTGTTTCCTCTCTCCTTTCCTGTTCTTCAGTGGTACCAAATTGATGTTCATAGAATTCATTTGCTTTGTCTAATGAGTCCAATCTATATTTTTTTTCATTCCAAGTTACTAGTATGCCCTCTGGTGTCAACCATCTGAAATTTACATTGTATTTGATCCGCTGACTTGTCAGGGTCAGGAATTGGTATTGTCTCCTTAAGTTTCTTACTCTTCCTGGCATCTTTTTCAATTTCTTTGCCTTTATGTTGCAATGGTTCATGTCTTGCTTTTTTGAATACTTCAACTCTTATCATCTTAACAAACCTGACTTGTACTTCTCTTGGGAGATTATGTCTTGTCGCATAACTTGTGTATATTCTAAATGTTTCATCGATCTCTGCCTGCATTTCCTGCTTTGTAATCTATGATGTCTGCCAACAATTCTGTCATTATGTCGAGTAAATCTTCCCCTTTTTCCTCTTCTATATTTTGAAATCACTGAAAATAAGTGGCCTTTTCCATTTGTGACAAGGTCATGTTTTCCTCCAGCTTTTTTCTTTCTTGTGCCAGACTTTGGTTCATTTCCTCCATTTTTTTCTCTGCTTGTTCTGATTTCTCTTCTATTATCTGAATCCTTTGTTCATTTTTTGCTATCATTTGTTGAAAATTCGCTATTCTTTCATGCATATTTTGTATTGTTTCTTTCACCTCTCCCAACTCACTTTTCACCTCGTGATTTTTTTATATTTTCCTGTACAGATTGGAACATCATCAGGATGTCTTTTTCAAATGAATTTGATTTTTTTTTCTGATTGCAGCATACTTTCTATTGACCTTTGATTTGATGGGCATGATGCTGCTGCTGTTGCTGATGGTGCAGATATTGGTTTTTTTCCTAATTCACTTAAATTTGGGTTGCTTGCCATTTCTGCTTCTATTTATCAAAGTTAGTTTAAAACTTATTTTAGCAAAATGTACCACAATAATCTCCTGTTCCCCAACCAGCTCCTGATCCCACTATTTTAAGGACAGTGCCAGGAAGCTCACAGAGCAGCAACCACCTCCCAATTACCTAAACAACCAGGTATCACACAGAAACACACAAAATCTGGCAAAGCTGCCTTGCACCAACCTGGCCTGCCCATAGAAAAGCAACTACCTTGAGACACATAAACCATGCACCAACCTGCACACTTAAAAGCAACATATTGCATCACAAATAAAACATATGCAAAAAGGAATAACATTTCTTGTAATAAACATTCTATAAACAATAAAGAAATAAAAATTCCCTAAAAATAATTTTTAAAAGATATTCTACACACAATAAATTAAAATAAAACCATTAAAATATTCTATAAACAATAAATTAAAATAAAACCATTTAAAATATTCTATGCACAATAAATAAAATTTGAGGTTGTGGAGATGTAATTCTGAGGCCGGTCATTGTGGAAGGTCCTGATGAGGAGTTCGTGATGACCACGAGGCAGGAAGCATATAAATTTAATAAATGAAGAAATAAATGCCCTATGGTCTCGATGGTTTGCTTGCAGATGTTTTATTGTGATTGCTGTAAGTTACCTAGCTGGGTCATGAAATGTCTGCAAGAAAACAACCAAGCTTAGGGAACACCAAGGACCACACTGTCGTCTCCCCCCCCCACTCCTCTTCCTCCTCTCAATATATCCCACTCTTTCTAACAATGATGATGTTACCTAGTTTGGTAATGAAATGTCTGTAAGAAAACCACCAAGCTCAGAAAGTAGCAAGGATCTCACTATCCTCCACCTCCTCTTTCTTCCTCTCTTCCTCCTTTTTGTCCTATCTTTCTCCTCCTTCCCCCACCAACCCCACTCCCTTCTAGCATTGATGATGCTATCTAATTTGGTAATGAAATGTCTATAAGAAAACCACCAAGCTCAGAAAGCAGCAAGGATCCCACTATCCTCCACTTCCTCTTTCTCCCTATCTTTCTCCTTTTTGTCCCATCTTTCTCTTCCTTCCCCCCCAACCCCACTCCCTTCCAGCACTGATGATGTTACCTAGTTTGGTAATGAAACCTCTGCAAGAAAACTACCAAGCTCAGAGAGCACCCAGGACCCCTCATTACAACCTCATTACAAACTATCGTCCGTCTCCCTGTGCTCAGAAAAGGAAACCCGGTTAAGTCCTTTGCTAGCAGGAAGGTTCTAGGACCCTGCCGCCACCAAAGCACCTTCCTGGAGTTGCTTTTCTGAGCACAGGGAGATGGACGGCGTAAAATACTGTCCGTCTCCCCATGTTCAGAAAAGGAAGCTAGTGCAAGTCCTTTGCTAGCAGACAGATTCTAGGTCACCTGCCACCACCAAAGTACTTTCCCGGAGTTGCTTTTCTGAGCACGGGGAGCCGGACGGAACAAAATACTGTCTGTCTCCCTGTGCGTAGCAAAGGAAGCCTGGCTAAGTCCTTTGCTAGCAGGCAGGTTCTAGTATGCCTGCCGCCACCAAAGCATCTTCCCGGAGTTGCTTTTCTGAACACCAGGAGATGGACGGCGCAAAATACCATCCATCTCCCCATGTTCAGAAAAGGAAGCCTGTGCAAGTCCTTTGCTAGCAGACAGGTTCTAAGACGCCTGCCGCCACCAAAGCACCTTCCCGGAGTTGCTTTTCTGAGCACGGGGAGACAGATGGCACAAAGTACCGTCCATCTCCCCATGCTCAGAAAAGGAAGCCAGTGCAAGTCCTTTGCTAGCAGACAGATGATTCTAGGTCATTTGCCACCACCAAAGTACTTTCCTGGAGTTGCTTTTCTGAGCACGGGGAGCCGGACGGAACAAAATACCGTCTGTCTCCCTGTGCGCAGCAAAGGAAGCCTGGCTAAGACCTTTGCTAGCAGGCAGGTTCTAGTATGCCTGCCGCCACCAAAGCACCTTCCCGGAGTTGCTTTTCTGAGCACGGGGAGATGGACGGCACAATATACCATCTGTCTCCCCGTGCTCAGAAAAGGAAGTCCGGCTAAGTCCTTTGCTAGCAGGCAAGTTGTAGGATGCTCTGGCGCTGGGCTCATAACCTGTCAGTTTGTTACAACAATCACATCCAGAAGTCCCACACAGGTAACTGATTCAGCAGGATTCATTAACTTCCCTTTATATATAATATAACACATGAAGTAAACATACAATACCAAAAGCTGATTCTTCCAATGTAATAGAGTGTACAAGCAAACACAGACAAAGAACAGTTTGTTACAGCTCCTTCACTTAATAACCAAGAAAGAAACCACTCAACTCCATTTTGCAGAATTAAGATTACTGTTACTGATTATAAGTAATGAGAAGCTAAGCAAAGCTGGATCTGAGCAAAACGGCGCGAAAGCAGTTAGATATCAATACATGATTCATTCCCCTCCCCTTGGTACCCCAGTACATAGTCCAATCATATATCTCCATAGCTGTCAGGTGGGAGACATCTTCAAAAATCATCATCAGGTTGGTATGCCAGACAGTTGGCCTTGACAGGAAACTCCCCTCCTTCCACATGTGCAAATGAATGGTGGGAACAACTCCCAATTAACAGTCCTCCTGCACAGATTATTTTCCTCACCCAAATACCATGCCCTCCCTCCCCGTTTCAATGGCAGCCGAAAAGCAAGCAGCAAAACAGGCTGACATCCGGCCCTCCTCCAGAAAAAGGATGATCACTCCTGCAGAAATGAAAGAACACAGACAAACAGATGAACACATAACATAGAAGAAAAAAAGGGACAGGGAAATAAAAGAGAAATCAATTGAAGTCAAGGCTTGTCTGGGTAGGCAGAGTAGAATTTACAGAGAAGTCGAGGAGCCCGCACATGGGACTTATCAACCCATTCAGCATGAGATGGAGGGAAATGCTTTCATGCCACAAGATATTGAACACGGTTTCTAAGTTTCCTAGAGTCCAAAATTTCTTTAATCTCAAAATGCTGTTCACCCTCAATCAGGAGGGGGGCAGGTGGAGCCGCCAAAAGACCCCACAACGGAGAAGTGCGTTCCGGCTTCAGGAGATTGACATGAAATACCGGGTAGACACGGTTGAGATATTTAGGCAGTTCCAGATGTACGGACACAGGGTTGATGACCTTGATAACTGGGAATGGGCCAACATGTTTCAGGCCCAATTTCTTAGACTTTTGAGAAGTCCAGAGAAATTTGGTTGATAAATATACATGATCACTGACTTTATACTCCCTCGCCTTTGCCCTCTTTTTATCCGCTTGCTTCTTATGTGCTTGATGTGCTGCCACATCTCTCGGAGCTGGTCACTCCACTCGGAAAGGGACAGCACTTGCGGTTTCTCCCGAGGTATTTCAGGGATAGGCACAAAATCATGTCTGTACACCACTCTGAAGGGCGTAAATCCCGTGCTGCTGTGTTCAGAGTTGTTATACACCACCTCAGCATGAGGTAACAATTCCACCCAATTATCCTGTTGGTAATTGATGAAACACTGGAGATACTGTACCAGTACAGAATTAGTCCTCTCACAGGCCCCATTAGTTTGAGGGTGGTGGGCGGAGCTTAAGCCCTGGGTGGAGCCTATTAACTTTAAAAACTCTTTCCAAAACAAGGAGGTAAACTGGACCCCTCTATCCGAGACGATGCGATCCAGTATCCCATGTAGACGATAGACATGTGTAATGAACAACTTAGCTAAGGATTTAGCGGAAGGGATTTTGGAGCAAGAAACAAAATGAACTTGCTTGGAGAACAAGTCGGTAACAACCCAAATTACTGTATTCCCCTGACTTTCTGGTAATTCAACAATGAAGTCCCTAAAGATCTCTCCACAGTGCCTCAGGACAGGCCACTGCTTGGAGCAATCCTTGAGGTTTTCCCAGTGGTAGTTTTGCCGCAGCACATGTGGGGCAACTAGCTACATAAAATTCAATGCCTTTATTCAACGAGGGCCACCAAAATTGTCTTTTGATGAGATGCAGGGTTTTCACAAACCCAAAATGTCTAGCCATACAAGAGTTGTGAGCACGTTGAAGGACCATGGCTCTAATAGTTGTGGGAACATATAATTTAGCTCCAATCCAAGCCAGGCCATCCTTCATGGTGCACTCATCTGTATGTAGGCGAAACCAATCATCAACCTCAAGGGCTTCCTTGAGTTTTGCAACGAGGTCTTGTGCGACTTCCAAATTGGAAGTGGTTTGGCTTCTGGTGACAAGCGGAGCGGCGAGGCTTCTCGTTGGCATGACAGGTTGGACAACACTAAGCTTTGAACAGTTATATTTAGGAAGTCTGGACAAAGCATCAGCCATAAAAAATTTCCCTCCCGGGATATATTTCAAAGTGAAATTGAATCTATTGAAGTGTTGTGCCCATCTCATTTGTTTGGGGGATAGTTTCCAGGTTTTTTTTTAATGCCTCTAAGTTTTTGTGATCAGTCCATACCTCAAAAGGGTGTTTTGCCCCCTCCAAAAAATGATGCCAGGTCATTAAGGCCCATCTGACAGCAAAAGCCTCCTTCTCCCAAATAGCCCATCGTCGCTCAGTCTCTGTTAGCTTTCGAGAGGTATAAGCACAGGGTTGCAACTTGTAGCACCGCCCCTACTGCAACATCACTAGCATCTGCCTGGACCACAAAAGGTGAATCCATGTCCGGGTGTTTTAGAACTGGTTCAGTTGCAAAAAGCCGTTTTAATTTCTTGAATGTAGCTTGGCATTCCATAGTCCAGTTCAAGGGTTCACCCAGCCTGGGTTTTGCCTCCCCCTTTGCCTTTAAGAGGTTTGTAATTAGCAGAGCAATCTTGGCAAAAGAAGGAATAAATTGACAATAGAAATTAGCGAAACCTAAGAAACTTTGCAATTGTTTGCGTGTTCGGGGGGTCGCCTATTCGGTGGCTGCTTGGAACTTTGCCGGGTCCATCTCTATTCCTTTGTGGGAGATGCGATACCCCAGGTAATCCACCTTCTCCTGATGGAATTCACATTTAGACAATTTAGCATACAGTTCCGCTGCACGAAGTTTTTTGAGTACTGTGCGAACAAGCTTCACGTGTTCTTCACGTGTTTCTGTGTAAATAAGGATATCATCCAGATAGACCATCACACCTTTGTAAAGGTGGTCATGTAAAACCTCATTAATTAATTGCATGAAAACAGCTGGTGCCCCCTGTAGTCCAAATGGCATAACTCGAAATTGAAAACAACCAAGAGGGCAATTAAACGCAGTTTTCCACTCATCCCCCTCCTTAATTCTGACCCGGTAGTAGGCCTCTCATAGATCTAATTTTGTGAATATCCTTCCTTTACCCAGCTGGGCTAGCATGTCTTTCATTAATGGCAAAGGGTAGAGATTTTGGACACATACCCCGTTCAGGTTTTTAAAATTAACACACAAACAGAAGGAACCATCTTTCTTTTCTCTGAATAATACTGGAGCAGCAACTTGGGGTCTAGCTGGTTCAATGAAACCCTTTCCAAATTTTTGTCAATGAATTTTCTCAATTCGTCCATTTCTCTAGGGGCCATTGAGTAAATCTGAGGCTTAGGGAGCTTTACTCCAGGGAGAATGTCAATGCTGCAATCGGTGGGTCTGTGTGAGGGTAACTTATCTGAAGATTTTTCACTGAAAACATCTTTCAGGTCCCAGTATTCCTTTGGGATTTTTTCCTCTCCTTCAATTCTTTCCTGCCAATCATGGATTGATTATACACAAAACAAATATGGGACTAAGAAACTCCAGATAGCCTATGCTTAAGATTAGCAATAACTTAAACTGTTTAAAGTTTGGGTAACAGTAAGAAGCTGAGTTCAACGTAGAGATCTTATCGACCTTTTTTTTCGGTGCTTTGTTTTAAGACATTTTAGACTGTGTTTGTTAAAAAGTTATACCATGTACGGGCTCTGGGAAGTCAGGGGGAGGGAAGGGAGGTGGGGTTCTAGGGGGAGGGGGGAGGGGGAAATATAATATGTGTTAGATCTTAAAGCACATGATTGCACTTGTATACTGTGGCTTTTTAATGTTAGTGTAAAAATAGGACAAGCTGAACATATTGATAGACAATAGAGGTACACCGAAGGGAGGAGTAGAGCGAAAGAAGAAGGAGGGGTGGAGAGGGTGGGAGAGAGGATTGGAGGCAGGAGGAGAAGGAAGGGAGGGAATGTATTGGGAGAGAGGAGTGATAGAGGGGGAGGGGAAGTAGGAAGTAGAGGGGTATGTTGGAAGGAAGAATGAAAGTTGGAGGGGGTGAAAGAGGGTGTATGGTGGGTCAAGGTGGTATATTGGGTTTGTATTTTGGGGGGTATTGCCTATAAAAGCGAGGGCTGTGTTTATTATTCAATGTTATATGCCCCGGTTATGCACAGTATACATGTGATTGTATGGAATGAAATGGAAATAAACGTATTTTCAACATTAAAAAAAAAATTCTTTCCTGCCTTCTGGCTGCTAGATTGGGTCTGACTTAATCAGTTCTGGAACCCCTTCCTCCCTTTCAGGGGGCGTAGCAGACCGGATGCATAACCAACCCTTTCTCCAATTTATGTGTGGGTTCCACTTACGCAGCCAGGGCAATCCCAATATAAGGGGTCGGTCCATTCCTGGAGCTACAATAAAACGTATTGTCTCTTGGTGGGTTCCCATCCACATCTCAATAGGCTCAGTAACAAAATGAGCAGGGCTCCCTCCCGCAACAGAGCCATTCAATTGGCAAAATGCGATTGGGATTTTCAAAGTTTTTAGCTTCAATCCCAATTTCTCTACTATTTCCAGGCTCATAATGCATTGTGTACAACCGGAATCTAAAAGAGCTAGAATTTTCTCTCATGCGCCAGAAGTGGGCACTCTAAGCTCAACTGGAATAGTCATGGGTCCCGAACGGGAACTTACCCAACGTTCATCATCAGTGTCACTTCCTTCCGAAGAGCTGGGAGTTTCCTCCCTTCCTTTCACAGGGTTGAAATGCTGAGAAGGTTCTTCCCCTTGCAAGGCAGGTTCTTGCCTCTTGCTGGGTGGTTTTTCCAGTCTCTTCTCTCTCCAAGGGGTGGGGGCTTTTGGTTCATCCTGACTCGGCAATTAATGGCACAATGCCCCTCCTTCCCACAGCGGAAACACACGAAGGGTTTTGGCTTGCTGGCAGATCCACCTTTCCCTCCTTTCGGGACTCCTGGGGGGGGGTTAGCAGGGGGGATTTTTCGCCCTCACATTCCCCTTGGTATTTCAACCTGGCCAGGTCAATTTCTACATCAGCGGCCGCTTCATACCAGGGCTGCAATCTACGGGGAGGTCTCCTGTTCACACAATGCTGATAAATCTCTTTTGTTTAACCCATCAGCGAAATGGTCTAACAATGCTTCTTCAGACCATCCCCTCATAAAAGCTGACAGCTCCCGTAATTGTTGTACATACTCAGCTACTGGCCCTTTCTCCTGGGTAAGAGTTGTAAACTTAATTCTGGCTCTTCGCTCTGTGAGGGGATCATCAAAGCATTTCCTCAAAGCGGCCATAAACCCATTAAAGTCTCTCAAAAGCGGGGAATCAGCGTTGTGCAACCCCACCATCCAAGCTGCCACTTTTTTCTCCAAAGCCATCATAATAACTCTTACCTTGGCTTCATCAGAAATCAGTTCATCGCCATACATTTGCATGTAGTTCCATGCTTGAACAAGGAAGAGGCCTAGCTCTTTTGGTTCTCTTCCGTATTTTACACTTAAAGGAGGAACCTTAGCCATCCGGCGTCTATGCCCCCCCCCTCTTGGAATATTTCTAGCTGCAGTGATCAGGGTCTTGTTCAACTCCCCCTTTGGCCCCTCCAGCTTCTCTCAGGTCAGGCAAGATATATTTTTTCTCTGTCTCTACCTCAATTTCTCTCTCCATTTCACTCTCACAAGCCCGGCGTCTCTCCCACGCTCCTTCAAAAAGTTTACGGCTTGGGACATCATAAGATTTTCCTCCTCAGAATCCCGCCAGTCAGCTGCTGGTTTTCTGGGTCTTCTCATAGTAATCCCAGTCAAAGGTTCTTCAGAATCCTCTTTCCATCCCACTCCTCAAGTCCACCTGGGTCAAACAGATCGTTTTTCCAATTGCAGGCCAGCATCTGCTCCGTCTCCGAAGGGCATGCAGCTGCTCCCATATCTTCTTCTTGATCACTGCCTTGGTGGGACATCCTTCAGGTTTTGGGTGCACCCCCCTCGGAAGGTGTCAGCTTCGGGATAGATGCGAGGTGAGATCCAGCTTAATGTCATGGCTCCTTCACTTAATAACCAAGAAAGAAACCACTCAACTCCATTTTGCAGAATTAAGAGGACGTTTACTGATTATAAGTAATGAGAAGCTAAGCAAAGCTGGATCTGAGCAAAAAGGCGCGACAGCAGTTAGATATCAATACATGATTCATTCTCCTCCCCTTGGTACCCCAGTACATAGTCTAATCATATATCTCCATAGCTGTCAGGTGGGAGACATCTTCAAAAATCATCATCAGATTGGTATGCCGGACAGTTGGCCTTGGCGGGAAACTCCCCTCCTTCCACATGAGCAAACGAATGGTGAGAACAACTCCCAATTAACAGTCCTCCTGTACAGATTATTTCCTTCACCCAAATACCATGCCCTCCCTCCCCGTTTCAATGGCAGCCAAAAAGCAAGCAGCAAAACAGACGCTGACACAGTTTCAGTTTCACTTCAGAGCAGCAATTAGCTTTTTGACCTCAGCACAGATTCAGAGCATCAGAGCTAAGTCACACCCAAGCTCCTTGGTGTCTGAATCAGCAAACAGCCACCATTGGCTGACCTTGTTGCCGTGCCTATTCATTGGCTGACCTTGTTGCCATGCCTATTCATTGGCTGACCTTGTTACTAAGCCCTATTCCAGTTCATGAATATATATAGTCTGACAGATGTGTGATAAGTTCTACATGTTATTATATTGATTGAATGGGCTTTTGTACAATAACTGTGAATTCAGCAGCTAATAATAAATTTATCATTTAATAGGAAATTGTCTTGAAGTATCAGCATTATTGTTTTAGATAAAGTTGAATTGAATTGATCACCCAGATCACATCCTGAAGAGCAGGAAATAAGTACCTAAATAAATAATATTTTAAAAGCATTGTTATTGTCACATGTGAAAAAAGATCATAAATGTATCTTGTTGCTAGAAAAAAAAAGAGGTTACTTCACTTGAAATATGAAAGCAAAGATGGGAAAATATTCTAGCATTGCTAAGTCTGGGATAATTTTATATTTTTGTTAAAAGAAATGTCCTTTGGGTTTGGCTTCAAGTGGGGAAAAAGACACTGGAGACATGGAGGCTGCTTAGAAAGATGGTTTAATGGTGGACATGACCATATGGCTTGAGTCCTGAAGAGAAAAGGTGATTATATGCTTCAATGTTGGAGGAGAAGAAGAGAAGGAAGGGCTGAGATGCTGAAAGTCCCTGGTTTTATGCCCTCTCTGGCCTTTGATCTTGATCTTGTATTCTGATTGGTTGTCAGATTCCCATGGGGCCATGCAGGGGCAACTTTCTAGGCTGTGTTTTAAATCCAGGTTTGGTTGAGTTCTCAGATGCATGTGGTGAGTGGGTGAAGGCTAATCATGCCTGAAGGGGAGCTGAGCTGAAGGGGAGAACTCTTTATTATGTAAAGGGACTACCTTGGGCATCTTGATGGCCCATTGACAAAGGGGAGGTGGGCAGGAAGCTGCAGGAAGCTACTCTGTCTTTAAAGCATGTTTCTTCCTTTTCACATCCAGGGAAATATAATATTCTGCTTTTTCAACATTTCCCAGGATATTTCATTTTTCTAGCAGAGGTGGGTTTTAACTTCCTACAATCCCTCCTTTTTTTTTCGAAACATGTGAGTGGAACACACATGTTTTTGACAAAAGATTAAAATTTGTCAGATCGGGGAGACTTAATTTTTTCTGATGGAAAGTCATTGAGACAGAGAGCAGAAGGATCCCTTCAGTAGTTCCCAGAGAGCTTTCAACCATGAAGGCCTAGCAGTCGGGGCACAAATTCTGGAAAGAAATTTACAGTATCCAATTTTCCATGCCAAATAATATCAGATATCACTTTCTGTGAGCTTCAAGACAGGTTTTAAGCAAGCAGAAATTCCAAAATTCTTCAGAGCTATGTTTTTGCCTTTTAAATACCTACAGGCTGTCCATTTCCATGGGATGGTTCTTGAACCTGCCCTAGCTCTTATTTTAGTGAGGCCAAATTTAGTTTAGCAAGTGTGCAATCCACGCTATTTAATATTTTTTAAATTACACACAATGAGCCCTGGGACTCCTACTCATGTGCAACATATCTTGCTTTACTAGGTAACTAGGCAGCATCATTTTTTTTTGAATCACAGCCAAAGTTTGGGCTTTGGAGATCCTTTCTGTTACTTTTCAAGTAGGGGAATTGCTTGAGGGGAATTGACCCTCCCCCATGGGATTAACAGGGCGATATCACTGCTTAGGTTTTTGTGCCAGGGCAAAAATCAACCTAGGAGAAGATTTGTGTGGAGGTAAGTCAAGGAGATAGTTTCAATCTAATTTTGAATGGAGTCTCTCTCCCTCTCCCTCTCCCTCTTCCTCTCCCTCTCCCTCTCCATCCCTCCCGCCCTCCCTCCCTCCCTCCCTCTCTCTCTCTCTCTCTCTCTCTGCAGTTGCTTCTACAATACAGAAAATACAGACATTTTGGACAAAAGTTCCATTCCCTCTAGACAGAAATCTAAGGTGTTCAGAACTTGCTGTGCTAGCCATTCTCAAATACAATTCTTACATGAATATATTAAACTGATTACAACATAAATGAGAGAAGAAAGAAAACCTTACAATGAATTTCTATGAAGGAAGCAAAGAAATAAAACTTTACAATCAATTTCCACCCTCCCCCGTAGTCTTTGCAGCTGTCTTCTTGGGATCAGAGAGTCTTTTGGCCTTTACTTGTTCATCTCAGGGCCCTTTCTTTCATATCTGCTGGATGGCATTAGGCTTAACTTGCTGGTAAGAATGGTCAGTCATGCTTGGAAAGGCATGGCTAATTTTTTCCTCGTGTCAGGTTTTATCAGGATGCAATCACCAGCAGCAAATTTGAGAGTTATGGTTTGAGCTAGCAGTCCTTTGTTTCTGAGGTGAAGAAGAGGAGAGACCAAGTATACAGATCTTTACAGACACATTTTAAACCTCAAAAAATTCCAGAAGAAAAAAATCAAAATTGTATTCAGAGCAGAAAAGGAAACGCAACTGCATAGCTTTTATATGCAGATGAAAAAGATCACAACAGTGAAAGGTAAAGGTGTAAATTTCATGGAACATGATGTTCCCACTGCCTCTATGATCGAAACACTTTTGCAGTAAAATGAGTAAATTTCCAAAGGGGACAACAATGTGTTGCAAATAAACAAACAAACAAATATCATAGGGTAGAGCACCTTGACTCATAAGCATTTAAAAATGCACTCAGGCATCAAAGAGGGAGGGAAGAAGAACAGCTTCAAAAAAATAAAACTAGCAATAAAAAAGGTACTTTGAGTCAACACTCCAAAATATCAGATTCCATTCAGATGGAAGCAAATTCTCATTAAGTATGTTAAAACATTTACACCAACTTTTACCATCAACATATTCACATTTGCACTGCAATCAGACTGCTTGTATAAATTAATTTCTCATACAAAAATTCAATTTCATTCTTTCTTCATGCAAAGCAGTTATTACAATTATTTCAGGGAGCTGTACATAAGCCAGATAGCTCCATTTTCTATTATTAAAGGATCTCAACCTCCCTCTAGGTCTGGAAATGATTACATACATACATACATACATACATACATACATACATACATACATACATACATACATACACACACACAAAAAAACCATGGAACAACACTTTCAGGTCTGGGGGAGGTTTTGTCCCCTTAAATCTTCAATTTTCTTTCCTTGGGAAACATGTGGCTCATTCTCCAAGCAGTGGGAAAACTCAGAGAGCAGTTAAAATCCTAATTACTCTCCCGTTCCCCACAGCTTTAAGGCCAAGGTAAGAAGCTTACTTATTTTGTCAGCTGGTCAATGCCATTCAATTACATATGTTATTAGCATAGATGCACACTTAAGAATTTTAACAAACATTACATCAAATTAATCAAGTCCAATTACCTAGATCTTCCCATTCAGACAGGTTTTACCTTTTATTACCTGCTAAATTTATTACTTTTGCTCGAAGTTACGCCCATTGTTCTATCTCCTTAAGCACTAGATTGTTAATAATTGTCTCTGCCCTGGGATGTTCAGTGTCTTTTTCTAGTTTGGAGGCATCTGGATCCATGTGCTCTGATCATCTGTGCAGGCCTGAAAGATATGAAAACAAGGTTCCCTCCCCCACAGAAAAGGCATTGTTGGAGGATTAGAGGTAAGGGGGGGGAGTAGATAGATAGCTTGTAGGCAGAGTTTGAAAAAAGCCCACCAGTATTGTTGGTAAAATTATTGGGATATCACAGATGAGAAATGGGGTCTGGATTCACATGCTTCAGGAAAGAGAGGAACAGGTAAAATCATTTAAATACATAATGCATGCAAGGATGAGACTTTTCTTGTAAATGAACTTAAAACATTATCTGGGTTGTTACTTTAAGGTGCAGGGAAGGAAGGAAGAAAAATACTTCTCTTTACTCTGTTTTTGTTGGCTAAACAAACACAAAGTAAAGACTCCCCTCCCCCTTCACTCAGTTTTCTGGCCCAACAAACTGAGCGAAGGCAATTTCTACCAGTTTACTCTTTTCTTTCATTGGACAATTTAAAAATCTTGTCTTTTGGATTGGAGACATTTTATAGTTACAATTACCTCGAGGGTGCACAAAAGTATCTTTCCCATTCTGAGATGGGCATGTGCAAGGTGGGATGGCTGCTGGCTCCCTTTGCTCCATCCGGTGGAGCAGAAAAACGCCGGAAAAAACTGGCGGTTTAGGTCGGAGCCACGCAAAAAGGGGTCCCTGCAATTGAACAAAATTCATGGGACCTGAATAAGCGATGTCCTGAGGGTCGTTACTGCCAGACAACCTCTGGCCCATGCAGCAGCCTGGAGCGGTCTTGCAGCAGTCGGTGAGGGGTGGTGGAAATGGCGCCGCCGCGCTGAAGGCACCGCTTTTGGCGTTTTCAAACACTTACAAACCATCTACAAACAGCTTGGATCAGCGTTTTACTGCATTTTACTGTGCTTTAAGGACCTATCCCTATTTCCCTTGTTGATTGGGAGGAGCCCTGGTGATCATCGGTCTGCTGGAGGACTTTTGTTACCAAGAGGAGGTGGACTATTGTTACCAAGAGGAGGTGGGTGATTCGATCGACACTGGATGAGACAAGGCAGCTGGCCTATCCCCTGCTGCAGCAGTCTCTTAGGCGTCCCCCTCCCTCTACTTCAGCGTTTTTTGTTACTTGAGGTTCCTGGCATTTCTCGACATCTTGCCCCCGTTTCTTTTTGGAATCTTTTTGGTCTCTGCTGGCTGGCTTCAGAGAAGGGGTAGTCGGCTTGATATGGAGCGATATAAGATCAGGCAGTTGGCCTTGTGGCCTCTGCCACGGCCCCTTAGACCACCTCTCTCGGCCTTTTCCTGCGGTGCGGCCTCTCCTTTTTTGTTGGCCCTCTGTTTGTCCTCACTCATAAGGGTTTTTTTGTCATCTGGCTTTCCTGCTCACAGCTGCTGGATGTTAGATTTACGATCTGGTCCCAGTTGGTATGACCATCGCCACCCGTTGATGCTAAGGACACAAACTCAGCCCCCTCTGAACTGCTTTGGCATCTGTGCCATCTGGTTCCTCCTGTTTATGCTCATAATCTTGGACCCCTGGACTCCCAATTTTGTAACTTTGTTCCCGGGCTATGATTACCACCGCCTCCACTATCTCAGGAACCTGATTGCAGCCACCTGGACCCTTACTCCCCCTTTACCACGCTATTGGGGAATGAAGATACTCTATCTCCCTGGTTCTGCACTGGCTCTGTTTTGCCTATTTTGACTGCTGTGTTTCTGACCCACGAACTTACGTACGGACTCACTCGCACAATATCATTATCTTTTTTAACACCTGCGCAACCCTTCTCTTTCGTGTGTGGTATGCATGTGTATGTTTGTGAGTGAATGAATCCCACTTTCTTTAAATTAGTTTAATCCTTATTTTATTATTATATTGTTGTACTTTTTAACCTATTGTGGGGTATGTATGAGGTGAATGATTGTCTGGTGCACATGAGGGGATTGAGGGTGTGGCCCGGAGCCCCTTCCACTGAGTGCAATAGCAGAAGTGGATGGGGACACGGTTCCACCCCTCAACCTGGAGTGTCTGGTTTGAATGGCCTGCCGAGAGGAACGGGGGCCTTGATAGAGGCGGGTCTGTGGGTGTGGGAGTGGGCCGGAGCATTACAGTCATGACTGGGAGGGACGGGAGCTTCAGGGCGAGCCATTACTGGAGAAGGAGGGTCTGCTACATCACAGCGATCCCTCCACTCCAGGACCAGATGGCGAGAGTTTCCAGGGCCCTGGTCTCAGGCTGCTGTTGCTAAATGCCAGGTCTGTGGTTCACAAAGCTCCCCTCATCTGGGACCTAATATTAGACGAGGGGGCAGACCTGGCATGTATTACTGAAACCTGGCTGGGGCAGGAGGGAGAAGTCCCCCTCACTGAAATGTGCCCAGAAGGATTTCAAGTGCTCCATCAGCCACAACAACAGAGAAGGGGTGGGAGAGTGGCAGTCATCATCCGAGGGTCATTAGTTCCTCGTAGGATCCCTGCTCCGGAGCTTGTCGGGTGTGAGTCCCTGTTGGTGAAGTTGGACCTTGGGGGTCAAGTGGGCTTGTTGCTAATGTACCTACCTCCCAACAGTGTTACAACAGCCCTCCCTGTGCTCCTCGAGTCAGTAGCCGAGCTAGCGGTTGAGTTCCCCAGGCTTATTGTTCTGGGGGATTTCAACCTGCCTTCGCTTGGCGAATGCTCTGATGGGGCGCAGGAGTTCATGGCTTCCATGACAGTCATGGACTTGACCCAAGTAAGTTGGGGTACGACTCATACAGCGGGTCACACGCTTGACCTCATATTTCTCTTGGAGCAGTGGAGACGTGATCTAGATTTGAAGGGCATTAAGACCTTGCCCTTGTCATGGTCTGATCACTTCCTACTGAGGCTTGACTTTCGGAAACCAATCCCCCACTGTAGGGATGGGGAACCGATTAGGTGGTTCCACCCCAGATGCCTGATGGACCCTATGGGATTTCAGACGGCGCTTGGTGAAATACCTGACGCTCTCATCCACAGTCCGGTGGAGTCCTTGGTCGCTGCTTGGAATATAGCAGCGGAGGAGGCTCTAAACTGGATTGCGCCTTTACGGCCTCTCCGCAGTAGTGGATCCAGGAGGGCTCCTTGGTTCACCGAGGAACTCCGGGAGTTGAAGCGCCAAAAGAGATGCCTAGAGCGACGCTGGAGGGCCAGTAACTCTGAATCCGATCGAACACAATTAAGAGCCTTTATTAGGACTTATCTAGTGGCGATATGGGTGGCAAAATACGCCAGCATGGGATTAAATATCACCAATATGCGGACGATACTCAACTGTATCTGTCCACCCAGTGCCAACTCAGCGAAGCGGTAGAAGTGATGTGCCAGTGCCTGGAGGCTGTCAGGGTCTGGATGGGAGTGAACAAGCTTGCACTCAATCCCGACAAGACTGAGTGGCTATTGATGCTCCCTGCCAAGGATGGTCCAGTTATTCCATCTCTTAGCCTGGGGGGTGAAATTATATGCCCCTCAGAGAGGGTTCGCAATTTGGGAGTCCTCGTGGATCTGCAGCTGATGTTAGAACATCATTTGTCGCTGTTACCAGGGGGACCTTTGCCCAGGTTCGCCTGGTGCACCAGTTACGACCCTATTTGGACCGGGAGGCCCTTCAGATGGTCACTCATGCCCTCGTCACCTCAAGACTGGATTACTGTAACACGCTCTACATGGGGCTGCCCCTGAAGAGTGCTCGAAGACTGCAGTTGGTCCAGAATGCAGCCGCACGAGCGATAAATGGGTGTACCTAGATACACCCATGTTACACCTATCCTCCGTGAGCTGGCTCCCCGTTGGTCTCCGGAAATGCTTCAAGGTGCTAGTCATCACTTTTAAAGCCCTACATGGTTTAGGATCTGGTTACCTGAGAGACCGCCTCCTGCCATTTACCTCCCAAAGACCGATAAGATCACACAGATTGGGCCTCCTCCGGGTGCCATCAGTGGGTCAATGTCAGCTGGCGACCCCCCCGGGGGAGGGCCTTCTCTGTTGCTGCCCCGGCCCTATGAAATGATCTCCCCATAGAGATCCGGACCCTCACTACTCTTCCAGCCTTCCGTAAAGCTACTAAGACCTGGCTGTTCTGGCAGGCCTGGGGCTGTTAATCAGCATCCAGCCCCATTTTAAGTGGTATGTATGTTGTGTAATTTTAAATAACTGCATTTCTATTTTTAATTTTTATATTCCCTTGTTGTCTGTAAGCCACCCAGAGTCCCCCTGGGAGTGGGCGGCATACAAATGCTTATAAACTTCCAAACTTCCAAACTTCCCTTTCCTCGTAGGGAATTTCTCTAAGGTTTTCCGGATCCAAAAAGATGATCCGGGAAGGACCTCTACACCTCTGCAATTAGTACCAGCACATCCACTCTTTACACACAATGGGCCTTTGCTTTTTTTGCTTTCACAGGACAAAAACAAAAACAATAACAACAACAAATTTTCATTCACTTTTCCATCCATTTTCACACACACTGTCCTTTCCCTAACAGAAGGTCCTGTGCTCTGGCTGACCCTAATACTTTCCAGGCTCTCTTGGTAAAACACACAGAGGAATCAAAATCCAGCTGTGATCGGGAGAAGGATCTTATCAGTGACACCCCTGCAGGCATACACACATATCCCACGCTTTGCCATGCTTTAAAATTAAATTTTAGAGAATAAAAATTTAGAGGTACTCACCTTCTTTCCAGGCAGCCTTTGAGCTCAAACTCAAAACCCCTTTAAAACCTAGATCCAAATGGTTAAGGTCCAGGTAAAGTCCACCCACAGACTCAATGGGGTCTGTGCCGGCATGGGAGGCTTACCTGGGCCATATCCATTGGTTAGGCTAGTTTGGAGTCCCATCTGGGTCACCAATTGTTGTCCTTCTAGGTTCGGTTACAAGTGGGGGAAAAGACACTGGAGACATGGAGGCTGCTTGGAAAGTTGGTTTAATGGTGGACATGACCATATGGCTTGAGTTCTGAACAGAAAAGGTGATTATATGCTTCAATGTTGGTGGAGAAGAAGTGAAGGAAAGGCTGATATGCTGAAAGTCCCTGGTTTTATGCCCTCTCTGGCCTTTGATCTTGAGCTTGTATTCTGATTGGTTGTCATACTCCCAAGGGACCATGCAGGGGCAACTCTCTAGGCTGTGTTTTGAATCCAGGTTTGGTTGAGTTCTCAGATGCCATGTGGTGAGTGGGTGAAGGCTAATCATGCCTGAAGGAGAGCTGAGCTGAAGGGGAGAACTCTTTATGTGTAAAGGGACTGGCTTGGGCATCTTGATGGCCCATTGACAAAGGGGAGGTGGGCAGGAAGCTGCAGGGAGCTACTCTGTCTTTAAAACATGTTTCTTCCTTTTCACATCCAGGGAAATATAATATTCTGCCTTTTCAACATTTCCCAGGATATTTCATTTTTCTAGGAGAGGGATGGGTTTTAACTTCTTACAATATTTTATTTTTTAAAATGAAATATTTTAATTTTATTTTGCAGCACTGATCTTGGGAATGTACATGTTGCCATGGAAGTACTGGAGCCTGGCAAAATCCTAAAAGAAATCTCTAGGTGAAAAAAAGAGTCTCTTTGTCCATATTGTTTTACCTATACCTAATCTAATTCTCTATGAACAGGAAGTACTGTTTGTATTACATTGTTTGCTAAGGCCAAGAAAGGAAAGAGAAAATAAGATAGCTGCTTCTTTCCCAATGAATATTGAGCTCAAATTAGAAAACTCTGGATAATACTACAGATTGGGAAAAAGAGAAGATGCACAAAGTGGGTAGTGATTCATAAAAAGGCAAACAAAAAGGAATTGGTTTTGCGGTAAGGTTCCATGTTTCTTTATTTCCAGACATTAATATGACTCTCCTAGCAATCTGTAGCAACATGGAAGCCAATAAAAACATGATATGACTGATTTAAACATCTTTTAAAGTGGTTTAAAGCTTGGGTCTCATTTATTGGCAGGAAAGATGTAGAGAAAGATTGATGATAGAGCAATATTATACGCTCAGCGTAGCAGTAGAAGTGATGTCCCAGTGCCTGGAAGCTGTCGGGGTCTGGATGGGAGTGAACAAGCTTGCACTCAATCCTGACAAGACCGAGTGGCTGTGTATGTTGCCCCCCAAGGACAGCCCAGATAGTCCATCCCTAAGCCTGGGGGTGTGTGAAAATTTTCACCCCTCAAGAAGGTCCTCCTGGATCCGCAGCTGACATTAGAACATCACCTGTCGGGGCTTCCGGGGAGTGGCTTGTCGCCATCGGCAGCTTAACAGAGCTGCCCCCAGAGTTCTGGTTTGTTATCTACTCAATATCAAGAAGATAACTCTTTTTTCAGACAAGAAAAAAGCAGTGAGGAATCTCAGCTGGTAAGAATCTTCTTTGAAGTTCACAGTTTGTTTCTTTTTGGGCTGTGACGGAGGGGGAGGATCAACCCAAAGCTGAGTCATTCAACTCCAACCTGAACTTCGCAGCTGTTATTTACAGCACAAGACAGGAACCCCTCCCCCTTAGGACAATCTTTAGAAAACAGACTATTAAAAATCAATACGAGCAAAGACCAAACTTGTGAACTTTAAAACTTTTCTCTATCTGAAGTACCAGCTTCAATGTTATAAAAATCTCCTTTGTTTAATTGTCTTCAAAATGGCGTTTACAGCTTCTGCATTTGTTATCTCCGGCTTCTTGCTACAGAATCAAAGGAACAACCTCTTATAATCTAATTAGACCTACTCCCTTAAAGTCTTCAAAGACTATTTGTTGTTGATAGAGAGACATTCCAAACATTCCAAACGGACTTTCTCTTTTGAAATCCTCTGTAAAACCCTTTGTAAAAAAAAAGGGGGGGGAGGAATTTCTTTTTCTCCAAATAGCACAGTGGATTAGCAATTTAGAATAAATAATTAAAACCAAAATATAATGGCATCCAAATCAACCTCTGTGAAATTACCTCCGAAAACGTCTCCCATACCTGGCACAAAGTTGCAGCCCCCACCATCTATGCCCCCTAGTGGAGACGTACTAACAAAAGAATTTTTCCTGGAAATGTTCAAAGAATCCAGAGAACAGAACTTAGAAATGTTTAGAGAATCCAGAGAACAGAATCTAGAAATGCTTAGAGAGTTCAAAGATGAAATAAGGAATGAGATGGAAGTTCTATATGACAAATTCGATACTAGGGTCACTAAAATGAATGATAATATGATGGGAATTGTAAATGTGATAACAGAATATATTTCTGGAATGGAAGATAATTTAGAAATTCTCAATGAAGCTAAAACTAACCTGATATCCAAAACTGAAGTGGTGGAACAAAAAATTGATAATGCTGAAAAACAAATTATTATGATACAGTATAAGCAGATGGAGCTTGCATTAAGAGTGAGGGGGCTGCGTGAAGAAAAGCAGGAGAACTTAAAGCAAATGTTTTCTGAAGCTTTTGACCGTCTGGTGGGAAAACCGGGATCCAATTTTGATTGGCAGATTGACAAGACTTTTCATGTTAACTCATGGGCGGCAAAACAAAGGCAACTTCCTCGAGATGTGGTAATATACTTTGTTACAAGAGAATCTAGAAATATGATATTACAAGAGTCTTATAATACTAAGCTTCAAATTGGTGGACAGGACCTGATTGTTTTGAAAGAAATACCACCTCAGATGCTAAGAGCCAGAAGAGATTATGCTTTTCTGGTGGAAGAGCTCAGAAAGCGTCAGATACAGTACAGATGGGATGCCCCATTCGGTATTATAGTTACAATGGACAAACAAAGATATCGTCTCAGTTCTGTATGGAAAGCTCGTGACTTCTATCATAAGATTCTGAAGATGGGATACCCTGAATCTTCGGGATATGGTGAAAAACCACGAGACGAACAAGATAAACAGCAAACCACACAACCATCAGATAAAATGTATCACCTCCCTCTCCCGGAAGGGCAAGGAGTCAAGGAAAAAAGATCCAACCATATGACCACCAGACAAACGGATAAACAAGCTACTATGCAACAATCTCAACAATCGTTGGCCACTGATCAAGGAGCTACAGCAACAAGCTCAGAAGCTGTGGGAGGAGCCAAACCAAAGGTGAGACAGGCCTTGCGGGAGGCTCTAAAAAAGCTTCAGGCAACCAAAAATGACAACTAAGATTTTGACATGGAATGTTAACGGACTGAACTCTCCACAGAAAAGAAAGAAAATATTTCATTATCTCAAACAGTTTAAGAATGACATAATTTGTTTGCAAGAAACTCATATCAAATCAACCGATCAAAAATATTTGTTTAACCCCAAACTGGGCCAACATTTTGCGACCTCAGCCATGGAAAAGAAAAACGGCATAGTAGTATACTTAAGAAAAGAAATTAAAGCTGAGCTAATTGAAGCAGATCCCTTTGGAAGATATATTGCATTAGATTTAATCTTAGAAGGGAAAAAGACGTTACTTTTGGGAATTTATGCTCCTAATCAACAACAAGATGGATTTTATAGAAATCTCCATGCTAAATTAGTACAGTGGGACTTTGAGTCTTGTATATTATTGGGTGACTGGAATGGCGTGATCGACACCAAAAGAGATAAGAAGACAGCTCGCCCAAACATCAAATTTCGAGCTAAGTTACCCAAACCCTTTTTTGACATGCTGGACGACTTTGAATTGCGAGACGCTTGGCGCGAGAGGCATGCAGAAGAACATGACTTTACCTTTTTTTCCAACAGACATCAATCGCTTTCAAGGATTGATTTTATACTAATTACAAATGATTTACTTTGCAGGGTGAAGAAGACAAAGATTATGGCGAGAGTTCTTTCAGCTCATAATCCAGTCTGGATGGAATTGGGAAGCCCAGGCAAGAAGGTCCTGGAGGTTGAATGAAAACTTATTTAGATATGAAAAGTATGTTAATGATTGTAAAAAATTGCTATCGGAATATTTTGTTCTCAATATGAATAAGGGTACATCTATGGAATATGTATGGGATGCAAGCAAAGCGTATATGAGAGGAGTATTAATGAATATAAACAAAATACATAGACACAAACAAGGGCAAAAACGAAAAGAATTGGAAGAGGAAATTAAAGGGAAAGAGTCAGAATTAACATTGAATCCAGGAGATACAAAGATTAGGGAAACAATTGCTATATTAAAATCTCTGATATGCTGATCTCTGACCAGGTAGCCACCAGTTTATTATATGCTAAACATAATACTTTCTGCAATGCAAATAAACCCGGTAGGTGGTTGGCTTATCAGATTAGAAAAAAAAGGAAAGCTCGAAATGTATCCAAATTGTGTTACAGAGGGAAAGAAGTGTTTCAACAGGAAGAGATTCAAAAGGTATTTCGAGAATTTTTTACAGAGTTGTATAAAGGGGATAAAATTAAGGACGTAGATATAGACAAATACCTAGATAAAGAGAAAATCCCCCTAGTTAAAGAAGAACATAGGCATAAGCTGAATCAACCTATAACCTCTGGGGAAATTTTTCAGGCAATTAAACAATTAAAGTTAGGGAAAGCACCAGGCACAGATGGTTTAACAGCTGTTTATTACAAAAATTTACAGTTAGAAATGGTAGAACCCCTCAGAGAATTATTCAATAAAATTCAATCGGGAGGGAAAGTGCCCCCTTCGTGGAAGACTGCGTTCATATCGTTGATACCCAAAGAAGACCAAGACCTTACCCAACCAAAAAATTATAGACCTATTTCATTACTCAATGTAGATTATAAATTTTTTACTAAAATATTAGCAAATAGGCTAATGGGGGTAATTCAACAATTGATACATACCGATCAAACTGGTTTTATACAGGGCAGACAGATGAAGAACAACGTTAGATTAATTATTAACGCTTTAGAATACCTGGGAAAGAACAATCAAATCCCGGCCGCATTCATATTTTTGGATGCGGAGAAAGCCTTTGATCGAGTTAATTGGCAATTCCTGCTGAAGACATTGCAAAAAATGCAGATAGGAGATGGCTTTTTACGGTCAATTGGCGCAATATATCAGCAGCAAACAGCCCAGATCATTGTCAATGGAAGTCTGACAGACTCCTTTCAAATTGAAAAAGGTACAAGACAGGGCTGTCCTCTGTCCCCATTATTGTTTATTATAACTTTGGAAATACTGTTGAATAAGATACGGGGCTTGGGCGGTCTAAAAGGGATTAAAATTAGACAGCAAGAATATAGAGTCCGTGCATTTGCGGATGATCTGGTTATAATATTGGAACAACCGCAGGAATCTAGTAGGGTATTATTGAACACGATCAATCAATATGGTCAAGTCTCGGGATTTAAAATAAATCTAGGAAAAACCAAAATATTAGCTATAAATATGACTATCAAACAGAAGGAAGAACTGGGGGCGATGCTAAGATGTGAGGTAGTTAAAAAAGTTAAATATCTTGGAGTTAATATTTTAATCTCAAATGGGAAATTATATAAGCATAATTATGAACCACTTTGGCATAGTATACAGTTGGAGTTGAAAAGGTGGGAGAAACTGCATTTGTCCTTGCTGGGTAGAATAGCGGCAGTAAAAATGAACATTTTACCAAAATTTTTATTTCTTTTTCAAATGTTACCAATACTTAAAAGAGATGCGAATCTTTTAGAATGGCAGAAGGGTATCAACAAATTTGTGTGGGCAGGAAAGAAGCCGAGGGTAAAGATGAAAATAATGCAAGATGCACGTGAAAGAGGAGGATTGAAATTACCTAACTTAAAATTATACTACGACGCAGTGGCATTATCTGCAATTAGTGACTGGATTCACCTAACTAATGACAGAATTTTGAATATCGAGGGATATGACTTGTTATATGGTTGGCATGCTTACCTGTTATTTAACAAAAAAATGGATAAGAAATTTAAAAATCATATCTTAAGAAATGCTTTATTGCGGGTTTGGAAAAAATATCAACATAAATTAAATGATAAAGTGCCCATGTGGGCAATTCCTAGACATGCAATTGAAAATATGAATGTAGAACAAAAACACGATAGAACCACCTATAGACAACTTCTTATCTCAGAAAGAGGGGTGATGCAACTAAAATCTTTAGAGGTACTTAAAGAAGAGAAGGTAGTTCAAACGTGGTTTCAGTATGGTCAACTACAGGCTAGGTGGAAAACAGATCAAAAAATTGGCTTTGTAAAAGTTGAGGATAATTTGTTTAAACAAATAAGAGATCAAAGCTCAATGCATATAAAGAGGATATATAATGTACTAATACAGATGGATTCTGAAACGGAACTGATTAAGGATTGTATGATAAAATGGGCTCAGAATATCGAGGAACCAATAATGCTTGAAACATGGGAAAGAATCTGGGTAAGAAATGTGAAATTTACACAAGCACAAAACTTGAGAGAAAATTTTTATAAGATGTTTTATAGATGGCACCTAGATCCTAAAAAGCTTGCCTCTATGTATCCAAATGTTCAACCTAAATGTTGGAGATGTGGTTCTTGTGATGCTACATATTTTCATATATGGTGGACATGTCGTAATGTCAAGGCATTTTGGATAAAAATATGGTGGATCCTGCAAAACATCTTCAAAAGAAGGATAAAATTTACCCCCCAGTTGTTTTTACTGGGTATATGCATTGACTTTACAGCAGCAGAGACTAATTTGGTTCTGTATTTAATAACGGCAGCAAGACTCTTGGTGGCGCAGTATTGGAAGAAGAAAGATTTACCTACAATTCAAGAATGGACTTTGAAAGTTATGAACTTAGCCGAAATGGCCAAAATTTCAGCATATCTCAAAGAACATTCAAACGAGAGATATAAACGAGACTGGAAAAAATGGATTGATTACATAAAAAGTAAATATGGGACTAAGAAACTCCAGATAGCTTATGCTTAGTATCAGTAACAATTTAAATTGTTTAAAATTTGGGTAACAGTAAGAAGCTGAGTTCAATGTAGAGATATTTTAGACTGTGATTGTCCAAAAGTTATACCACGTATGGTCTTTGGGAAGTCGGGGGGAGGGAAGGGAGGTAGGGATTTAGGGGGAGGGGGGAGGGGGGAAATACAATATGTGTTAAATTCCATGATTGTATTTGTATACTGTGGCTTTTCAATGTTAGTGCGAAAATAGAACAAACTGAATATACTGGAAGGTAATAGAAATATACCGAAGGAAAGAGTCGAGTGAAAGAAGAAGGAGGGTGGAGAGGGTGAGAGAGAGGAGGAGGAGAAGGGAGGGAGGGAATGGATTAGAGGGAGTGATAGGGTTAGGGTTAGAAAGAAGGGGAGGGGAAGTAGGCGTAGAGGGGTGTAAAGTGAGAAGGAAGAATGAAAGTTGGAGGGGATTGAAAGAGGGTGTATGGCGGGCCAAGGTGGTATATTGGGTTTGTATTGTAGAGGGCATTTTCTATATAAGTGAAGGCCGTGTTTATTACTCAATGTTATATGCCCTGATTAAGCACAGTGAATATGTGATTGTATAGAATGAAAACATAATAAAATATATAAAACTGAAAGAACATCACCTGTCAGCTGTGACCAGGGGGGCCTTTGCCCAGGTTCGCCTGGTGCACCAGTTGCGGCCCTACTTGGATTGGGAGGCACTTCAAATGGTCACTCATGCCCTCATCACCTCAAGACCTGACTACTGTAATGCGCTCTACATGGGGCTGCCCCTGAAAAGTGTTCGGAGACTACAGCTAGTCCAGAATGCAGCCACATGAGCGATACGGGGTGTACCAAGATACACCCACATTACACCTATCCTCCGCGAGCTGCACTGGCTTCCTATCGGTCTCCGAACACGATTCAAGGTGCTGGTTATTATCTTTAAAGCCCTACATGGCCTAGGACCTGGATATCTACGAGACCGTCTTCTGCCGCATACCTCCCAACGGCCGATAAGATAGCACAGGGTGGGCCTTCTGCAGGTGCCGTCAGCCAGACAATGTCAGCTGGCGGTTCCCCAGGGGAGGGCCTTCTCTGTAGCCGCCCCGACCCTATGGAATGAACTACTCCCAGAGATCCGGACCCTACCCATTCTCATGGCCTTCCGAAAGGCTATCAAAACCTGGCTATTCCAGCAGGCCTGGGGCTGTTGACCCCATGACTGAGGTCCAGCCTCGACTAGATTGGGTGCTTGATGTGGTTTTTAATCTGTTTTCCTCTGTCTTTTTAATCCTTTATTTTTTAAAAAAATTATTTTCTGTAAGCCACCCGGAGTCCTTTGGGATTGGGTGGCCTATAAATTTATTAAATCAAATCAAATCTAAATCAAATATTGCAAAAGAAATAAGACTATGCATACAGCAAGTTATTTCAAGATAGGAGGGTTCTTTTTTCCATCTTGAAAGAGGATTCCATCTTGAGAGTTTTGCTGAATTTTTCTCTTTAATGTATTAACGTGTTTTAGGATAGTTACTGTAATGTTCATTCTACTTCAAAATAATTTGGTGCTATTGTTAGAAGAAACTGCAAACATTTCTTCTAAATGTTTACCTGTGGTTTTATACCTGTGGTAAACATTTGCTCATTTGAAAGGAAAAATATGGTCAGTATGATTCTGTGTAGATTTACAGAGAATTGTATTCCATTTTAGGTGGGATTTTTTTTCTTTAGATAAATGTTTACATAGTATTGCAGCTTTAAGAGCAAATGACTGTTAAACAAATCACTAAAAAAAAATGGCAGGCACCATTTCTATTTTAAAGTTCCAGATTTAGAAAGGAGTCTCACCAAAGATTTGCTGTTCTGTTGTTATATGTTTTCAAAGCTAATACAAAGCTTCTGGTCCCAATTGTGGTCAATTATGACCACAATTGGGACCAGAAGTTCCATCACTAAGCAATGTAATCTTAACTGAGTCATTTCCAATTTATTATCTTTTACTGCAGTCATTAAGAGAATCACTGTGACCACATTATGTCATTAAGTTAATTCAAGTGACCATGTGAATCACATGGTCATTAAGCAAATCTGGTTCTCCCCATTTCTTTGATTATCAGAAGTCCCCTAGGAAAGTCACAAACGGTGATCACGTGAACATGGGACGCTGCAATCATTGTAAATACATGCCAGTTGCCAAACATCTAAATTTTTATTATAAAACTGCAGTGATGTTACTGGATATACTGGATATAGAAAGTCTACACACCCCTGTTGAAATGCCAGATTTTTTAGATGTAAAAAAAGTCAGTCCATGATAAATCATTTCAGATTTTTTTCCACATTTAATGTAGCATATAAGCTGTAGAAATGGAATGGAAAATAAACTATTTTTTTAGGAAGGAAAATAACTTGTTTTCATCACTGGCATAACTTTGAATGGTCATTAAATGAATTACCATAAGTTAATGACTACCTTTAGTAATACATATTACTATGTATGTACTACTCACAATATAGTACATTTGAGAGTGTTGGAATAAATATCCATCTGGCTCAATTTCAAGATGGAAGAAAGACACTGGAAACATGAAAGCTCGTTGGAAAGATGGTTTACTGATGAAGCAGAACCACATATGATTCTGGGCAGCTGACAAAATTGTTGAGAGTGGGTGGGTTTTATACCTTTTTGAGGCTTTGTATTTGAGCTTCCTGTTCCTGTTCAAGAACATATCCTTTAATATCCTATTGGCTGTTGTCAGATTCTTATTGGGGTCATGTAGGGATTATGTAGGGGTCATAGCTGGTCTATAGGCAAAAGAGAAATACAATTCCTAGGTATTTGTCTGAGCTAATCAGGTCACTCTCTGGCTTATTGCTTATCAGTTCCAAGTTTTTGTGACTTTGAAGTTTGGACTGCTCAATGAAAGGAGCTTGTGATCTGTAAGGGTGTTGTGGCTAATGGATTTAGTTCTGTGTTGGATCTTGGGTGAGGGGCTGCTTCTAATCCTATCATTCTGCTTTTGTTAGCTGTCAAACTTTGTTGCAGGCAGTTTTGAAATATTCTGTGTTGAATGGATTTCTGTATGCAGTATTTGCTTTGCTTATGAATAGAGTCATCTAGATAGTTGGCTTCTTCTTTCAATAAGCTCTTTATCTCTTAAGTGCTGGCATCAGCTGTGGGCTATTAAGAAAGACTTGGGGGCTGCTTCCTGCCTCTAAAAACATGTTTCTCAATTTCTTAACAATAAGTTATACTTTAAATCAAGAATGTGTGGACAGGAAAAGGATTAGTATGTGCTTCTACTGTACCAGGGGTGGATTCCTCCTGGTTCGCACCGGTTCGCACAAACCGGATCGTCGGTGAACCCGGAAGTAATTAACTTCCAGAACACCAGTACCACTCCTGGCCCTGTCGCTGGGTGCCGGCAGGGTTTTTCTTTTTTAAAAAACGCCTCTCCGGATGATCTTGAAAACCTGCAAGGTTGCTTTGGAAGGGGACAGATGGGCAGCATGTCCCCTGCCCTCCTCCCTGGGAGCCTGCAGCCTTAAAGCAAGCCTTTGCACAGTAAAGAAAATCTCACGAGCGAGAGAAGTTCTTAATTGCCTTTACTGTGCAAGTTGCGGAAGCTTCCGAGGCTGCAGGCAACCAGAGATGGGGTGGGGGAATGCTGCCTGTCTTCCCCCTCCCAAAGTAACCTCGCAGGTTTTCAAGATCATCTGCAGAGGCGTTTTTAAAAGGAAAATGGTGTTCTTGGGAGGGGGAATGGGCTGCACTCAGAGGAGCCGGCGCTTGGGGCGCCTTGAAACAACGCATCCCCGCCGCCTCGTTCTACTCAGCAAGCAGGGACATCCCATCTGTGCCCGCTTCTGCTGCCGCCACCTCCGCTCCCAAACGCAACTGTCAGCTGCGAGCAGGTGCCTGAAGCTGCTGCTTGCAGTCATTTACGGCTGCAGATAGATTGTGCCTGTAGCGGGAAGCTCTTCGCCCTGTGAGAGCTCCTCTCCAGCACTCCTAGTTTGGTAACATCATCAGTGCTAGAAGGAAGTGGGGTTGGGGGGGGGGAGGAGGAGAAAGTTAGGACAAAAAAGAAAAAGATAAGGAGGGAGAGGACTGTGCGGTCCTTTAGTGTTCTCTGAACGTGGTAGTTTTTAATTATTTTAGGGAATTTTTATTTATTGTTTATAGAATGTTTATTACAAGAAATGTTATTCCTTTTTTCAAATGTTTTATTTGTGATGCAATATGTTGCCTTTAAGTGTTCAGACCAGGTTTATGTGTCTCAAAGTGGCTGCTTTTCTATGGGCAGGCCAGGTTTGTTGCAAGGCAGTGTGTTTCACCCTCCTTGTTTAGGTAATTCTGAGGTGGTTGATGGTTCTCTGAGCGCCTGTCCTTTATAATTTTCCACATTGCCTTGATGGCTTTTATTCCAATGACTTTGTCTTTCCTGTCCTTAGGCTTAGGAAAAAAAACTGGTTTCATTGGCAGTCTTTTGGGGGGGGGGGATTCTTATTTTTTTTGGTGTTTTCCTAGCACTGTCATAGTTTGTGGGTGTGGGTGGGTGTGTAATGTCCCACAGTTATCTACACGTTAATAATGATCTAGTAATATTAATAATATCTAGTAATTAGTAATATCTAGTAATAACATCGTCTTGGCCACTCCCACCAGGTCACATGGGTGGCAGGCCACTCCCATCTGGTCACATGGGTGGCAAGCCACTCCCATCTGGTCACATGGGCAGCAAGCCACTCCCACAAAGGAGGCCACGCCCACAGAGTAGGTTCGAACAATTTTTGAAACCCACCCCTGTACTGTACACTGTATTTCCCCTTTCCCCCTGTAGGAAGTTATCACCCAGCCCTCTCCTACAAAAATGAAACATCCTAAGAAATATTGAAAAGGCAGAATATTATATTTCCCTGGATGTGAAAAGGAAGAAACATGTTTTAAAGACAAAGTAACTTTCTGCAGCTTCCTGCCCCCCGCTTTTCAATTGGCCATTAATATGCCCAAGCCAGTCCCTTTACATAATAAAGAGTTCTCCCCTTCAGTCCAGGGGGATGGGATTAAGGTATGATTAGGCTTCACCCACTCACCACATGGCATTTGAGAACTCAACCAAACCTGGATTCAAAACACAGCCTAGAGAGTTGCCCCTGTAGCCCCATGGGAGTCTGACAACCAATCAGAATACATTTATTACACAGGAACAGGAAACAGAGAGGTGGGGCTGAACAGATGATAAAAAGCCCAGCAAATCCCTTCCTCGGCCTTTCTTCTTTTTCACCCAACATTGAAGCAAGTAATCACCTTTTCTGTTCAGGACTCAAGCCATGTGGTCCTGTCCACTATTAAACCATCTTTCCAAGCAGCCTCCATGTCTCCAGTATCTTTTTCCCCACTTGGAAAGAAGGACATTTCTTTCAACAATTAGACCCCAAGCTAACCTAACCAATGGATATGGCCCAGGTAAGCCTTCCATGCCTCCTTTCATATAAAGAAACAGTAAGTTGCAAGGTTGTTTAATGGTGTGTGTGTGTGTGTGCATGTATGTGTATTTTCATTTCCAAACCTGAAGGGAGGGTGAGTTCCTCTAATAATACAAAAAGGAGCTCAGTGGTTTGTGAAAAAGCTTCCTGAAATACCTATAATGATTGATTGGCAATGGCAAGCATGAAGGTCTGATTGCAGTATGAATGTGAGTGTGTGTCCCCGATGCCCCGAGGGAGTGATAAATGGAAGGGATCCAAAGACCTGTGATTGCCTGCATGTATTTCCTCCCTCTTCCTTCTGTGTCATTCTTTAGGGAAGCAGGAAAGGGGGGAGTGTGAGTGTCTGTTCATTTTTACCATGACTGTGTGTATGAGATGCTCCCAGTGATACTTGTGAATGCCTCAGTGCATCCCTCCTTCTTTCCCTCCTTCCTTCTGGGTCATTAAAGCGGGCTGCAGGTTTTCTGCTCACTGTAACCACTCTTTTTCTCTCTCTCTTCTGAGAAATTTGGAGTAAATGGGTTACCTGCTCCTGCACTTTTACCTTTCACTGCTGTTATCTTTTTCTTCTGCGTATAAAAGCTATGGAGTTACATTTCCTTTTCTGCTCTGAATACAATTTTGATTTTTTTCTTCTGGAAATTTTTGAGGTTTAAAATGCTTAATTAAACCTATAAAAAGAAATGATTTTGAGATATTTTGCTTACATTTGTAAATGTTTTAACACAATGAGAATTTGCTTTCATTTGAATGGAATTTGATATTTTGGAGTGTTGACTCAAAGTACCTTTTTATTGCTAGTTTTATTTTTATTTTTTTGAAGCTGTTCTTCCCTCCCTCTTTTATGCCTGAGGGCATTTTTAAATGCTTATGAGTCAAGGTGCTCTACCCTATGATATTTTGTTTGTTTGTTTGCAACACAAGTTGTTGTCCCTTTTGGAAATTTACTCATTTTACTGCAAAAGTGTTTCGATCATAGAGGCAGTGGGAACGTCATGTTCCATGAAATTTACATTGTCTGCCTTCTGAAATAATATTTGGATTTCCACACTTGGACAGAATGGCAGAAATTTCACAACATGAGACTAAAGATATGTCTGTAAAGAACTGTATACTTGGTCTCTCCTCTTCTTCACCTCAGAAACAAAGGACTGCTAACTCAAACCATAACTCTCAAATTTGCTGCTGGTGATTGTGTCCTGATAAAACCTGACATGAGGGGAAAAAACTTAGCTAAGCCTGGGACAGACTCTACCAAGCCTGACTGACCACTCTACCAGCAAGCCAAGGCAGGGACGTGCAGTCACTAGAGGCAGGGGAGGCGGGGCCTCACCAGTCTCCTGAGGGAAAGGAAGAATTTTAAATAATTTTTTTAAAAATAATTAAAGCCAGGGTAGTTGCTACCAGATTCAAAGTCACAGTGGCTAGGTGTCTGCTCTCAGTGTTAACTATGGGAGGAGGCGAGAGAACTCGGAGCCTCTTTTGCCTATGGAATTGTTCGCCTTTTAAAAGTTAAGACGGAGTTAACAAGCGAACACTTTCATATGCAAAAGAGGCACTGATTCTCCCGCCTCCTAATAGGGGAGCAGCGAATCATGCCTTATGAGCTTACGTTGAGCACGCTTACGTTGGCCGGACAAGAGGAGAGTTGAGAGAGTTTCCACAGCTGGAAAAGGTGGATCAGAGGGAGGGGGGGGGTTCAAATTTATTGTAATTTAATTTGTAATTTGTAATTTAATAAAAAATTAATTTTTTATTGTGAGGTTTGTGTGTGTGTTTTTTTTTTCTTTCTTCACAGTGGTGCGGTCGGAGGAGGCAGGGGGCGAGGCGGCGGAGCACGGAAGCGGCAGGGACGTTCTCGCCGCTGTGTTTCAACAGGCCAGGCATCTCGCATTTATGTCCGCCATAAACACGAGACACCTGGCCTGTTGGACACAGTGGTGGTGGGGGGAGGAATTGGCTGGGTGGGCTGGCTGGCTGGGTAGGGGAGACCCCTTTAAAGCCCAGCACCAGGCGGGGACGAGGAGAGCGGTGAGTCCAGGCAGGGAGCAGGTCGGGCGGGCTGGCTGCAGGATTGTGACTGTCCGTATGAGGAGGTGGGGGGGCAAGGCGGTGGAACACGACGGTGGCGAGAAGCATCTCAGATGGAGCCAGGACACCCAGAAGACAAGCCGGCACTTAAAGGCATGCCGAAGTGCCGGCTTGACTTCCGGGTGTCCCGGCTCCATTTGAGATGCTTCTCGCCACCGTCACGTTCCACCGCCTTGCCCCCGCCTCCTCCGACAAACAATCCTGATACCCCGGCCTGCAGCCAGCCCAGCACCGAGCGGGGACGAGGAGGAGGAGGAGAAGAGCGGTGAGTCCAGGCTCGGTGCTGGGCTGGCTGCAGGCCGGGGCATCAGGATTGTTTGTCGGAGGAGGCGGGGGCAAGGCGGTGGAGCGTGACGGTGGCGAGAAGCATCTCAGATGGAGCCGGGACACCCAGGGAGCAGGTCGGGCGAGGGGTGGGTGGGCTGGCTGCAGGCCGAGGCAGCAGGATTGTTCATCGGAGGAGGCGGGGCGCAAGGCGGTGGAGCGCGACGGTGGCGAGAAGCAACACCCCCGCCACTGTGTCCGACAGGCATCTCGCGTTTATGTCAGCCATAAATGCGAGACGCCTGTCGGACACAGTGCCGGGGACGTTGCTTCTCGCCGCTGCTGCGGTCTTGCCTCACCAATGGTAACCGTCACCGCACGTCACTGAGCCAAGGGTAATGCCATCTAGCAGACATGAAAGAAAGGACCCTGAGATAAACAAGTAAAGACCAAAAGACTCTTTTCAATCCCTAGAAGACAGCGGTAAAGACTATGGGGGAGGGTGGAAATTGATTGTAAAATTTTCTTTCTTTGCTTCCTTCACAGAAATTCATTGTAAGGTTTTCTTTCTTGTCTCATTTATATTGTAATCAGTTTAATGTATTCATGTAAGAACAGTATTTGAGAATGGCTAGCACAGCAAGTTCTGAACACCTTAGATTTCTGTCTAGAGGGAATGGAACTTTTGTCCAAAATGTCTGTATTTTCTGTATTGTAGAAGCAACTGCGCACACATGTGTGTGTGCATGCGCATGCACGTGCATGTGCACACACACACACACACACACACACACACACAGAACCCATTCAGAATTAGATTGAAACTATCTCCTTGACTTGCCTCCACACAAAGCTTCTCCTAGGTTGATTTTTGCCCTGGCACAAAAGCCTAAGCAGTGGTATCTTCCTGTTAATCCCATGGGGGAGGGTCAATTCCCCTTAGGCAATTCCCCCACTTGAAGAGTAGCAGAAAAAAATCTCCAAACCCCAATCCCTGACTGACTCACAAATGATGCTGCCCAGTTGCCAAGTAAAGCAGGATATGTTGCACTGGTGGTCTAATGAATAGGAGTCCCAGGACTCATTGTGTGTAATTTTAAAAATACTAAATAGCCTGGACTGCACACTAGTTAAACTTAATTTGGCCTCACTAAAATAAGAGCCAGGGCAGGTTCAAGAACCATCCCTAAGAAATAGACAGCCTGTAAGTCAAAGGAAAGCCATGGCTGTGAAGAATTTTGGGATTTCTGCTTGCTTAAAACCTGTCTGGAAACTCACAGAAAGTGATATCTGATGTTAATTCGCATGGAAAATTAGATACTGTAAATTTCTTTCCAGAAATTGTGCCCTGGCTCCTAGACCTTCATGGTTGAAAGCTCTCTGGGAGACACTGAAGGAATCCTTCTGCTGTCTCTCTCAATGCCTTTCCATCAGAAAAATTAAGTCTCCCTGATCTGATCAATTTTAATCTTTTGTCAAGAACATGTGTGTTCCACTCACATGTTTTGCGGAATAAAAGGAGGGATTGTAGGAAGTTATCACCCAGGCCTCTCCCAGAAAAATGAAATATCCTAGGAAATACATATACATGAAATTCATATACATGAAACCGCTGGGCGAGATCATTCGGAGGCACGGGATAAAATACCATCAATACGCGGACGATACATAGTTGTATCTGTCCGCCCCGTGCCAACTCAATGAAGCGGTGGACGTGATGAACCGGGGCCTTGAGGCTGTTAAAGACTGGATGAAAGCTAACAAACTGGTACTCAACCCGGAAAAGACCGAGTGGCTGTTGTGTTTTCCTCCCAACAATTTGGCTAATGTTCCATCAATCAGGCTGGGGGGGCAAAATTTATACCCCTCAGACAGGGTCCGCAACTTGGGAGTCCTCCTGGACCCACAGCTGAATTTTGACCATCACTTGTCAGCTGTGACCAGGGGGGCATTTGCCCAGGTTCGCCTGGTGCGCCAGTTGCGGCCCTACCTGAACCGGGAGGCCCTCACAACAGTCACTCGAGCCCTTGTGCTCTCTAGGCTGGAATACTGCAATGTGCTCTACATGGGGCTGCCCTTGAAGAGCATCCGGCGACTTCAGCTAGTCCAGAATGCGGCCGTGCGAGTGATCATGGGCGCACCGCGGTTCGCCCACATAACACCGATCCTCCGTGAGCTGCGCTGGCTACCTGTTGATCTCCGGGTGCACTTCAAGGTCCTACTTACCATCCACAAAGCGCTCCATGGTAGTGGGTCTGACTATTTGAGAGACCGCCTTCTGCCAACTACCTCCCTGCGTCCCATCAGGTCGCACAGGGTAGGCCTCCTCCAAATTCCATCCGCCAGTCAGTGCCGACTGGCGACTACGCGGAGGAGAGCCTTCTCAGTTGCAGCTCCGACGCTATGGAACAATCTCCCCGTGGAGATCCGCACCCTCACCACCGTCCAGGCCTTCCACACGGCCCTTAAGATCTGGCTATCCCGTCAGGCCTGGGGATAGGACTTTACTCTCTCCCTGCCCGAATGCCGAGTGAATGTTGTGCTTTTATTGTTAATTATTTTTACTCACATTTTCTTTTATGTCTTGTCGTGCACTCCCCTCCCTCATTATTGTAAGCCGCCCTGAGTCCCCTCAGGGAAAAGGGCGGCCTATAAGTGTTTAATAAAACCATAAAACCATAAAAATATTGAAAAGGCAGAATATTACATTTCCCTGGATATGAAAAGGAAGAAAATGTTTTAAAGACAAAGTAACTCCTCGCAGCTTCCTGCCCCCATCCCATCCCTTGTCAATGGGCCATTAATATGCCCAAGCCAGTTCCTTTACATAATGGCGTCTGGGAACTCAACCAAACTTGGATTCAAAACATAGCCTAGAGAGTTGCCCCTGTGGCCCCATGGGAGTCTGACAACCAATCAGAATATATTTCTTACACAGGAACAGGAAACAGAGAGGTGGGGCTGAACAGATGATAAAAAGCCCAGCAAGTCCCTTCCTCGGCCCTCCTTCTTCTTCTCCCAACAATGAAGCATGTGATCACCTTTTCTGTTCAGGACTCATGCCATGTGGTTCTGTCCACCATTAAACCATCTTTCCAAGCAGCTTCCATGTCTCCAGGGTCTTTTTCCCCATTTGGAGCAGAACCCAGAAGGACGTTTCTTTCAACACCCCCTAGAGAAGCCATTATGTTTCCAAATCATCAGGATGATTAATTTGGCTAGAGTACACTAGCCAAAAAAGTTAGAAAAAAGTAGAAAGTTAGCACCCATCCCTTTCCTAGAAGAATGAAATACTTTAGGAAATATTAAAAAGGCAGAATATTTCCCCTAAAAGAGAAATAGAAATCTTAAGGGAGACTGAAACTCAGAGCTTCAGCTCCCTCCCCCAAGCAGATATTTGATCCCCATTGAGAAGGACTGGCCCAGCCTATCTACAAACAAAAGACCTTCAGCTCTAGGGTGATGGGATTAAGACCTGACCCTCTAGAACATTATAGGATTATCTAGCAGCAGGGCTCACTGCATTGCAAAATCACCTGGGGACATTACATAAGCCCAAGATTCAATCAAATTTGATTTAGACAAACGTGACTCCACATGGGAGTCTGACTATAGCCAATAGAATACATATTCTTGCACAGGAACAGGAAGCTCCACTTCAAAGCCTAAGAGAGGGTATAAAAATCTCTCACTCTCCACTCCACATGGTTGGATGCCCAGGATCTCAAACCCATGTGGTCCTGTTCACCAATAAACCATCTTTCCAATCAGGCTTCATGTTTCCAGTGTCTTTCTCCTCACTTGGAACTGAACCAGATGGATATTTCTTCCAACAATACCAAATCCTAATTTAATTAGAGCTGATAAATAGTAGCCAGGATCTTCAGTCATAATTCCAAGCAATTTTACCCTTGGTTTTTTTTTCCAGGATTAATGCCTTTCATGTTGCAAGGAATTTCAAGATGTTAAAAAGTTTCAAGATATTAAAAAGTTTAGCTGCTTCTCTCCCCAGCATTCCCCAAACACAACCATAACATTTTATCTAAGGTAAAATAATGGCTGGCAACTAGAATCTATAATAGAGTCACCAACCTTTTGGACCTCAGGGACCACTAAATTCATAATTTTAAATCCCTAATATGAATTAACCACTAATATAATTTTTTAAAAGATAAATAATATTTAGTGCAATATAAAAAATGCAAATAATTTTTCTGCAGACCACCAAAATTTTCTCACGGATCACCAGTGGTCCATAGACCACCAGTTGGTGAGCACTGACCTATGCTAAATCACTTTTAGTAATGTCTTCTCTCCTAATCTTCCCTTGGTATCCCCTTTTCCACAATTTCACAAGCTTATCTTACCAACAATAGAACTAATCTAAATTCCCTTCCAAGCAATTATAAAAATGAAAAGGCTTCATTTGATTTGCCCTATACTTTCCTTATAGTAACCGCTGAATAAAATTGATAATAATGGCAAACTCCCCTTCAAAGCTCCTTACAGCATTTGCCTGTAACTAGGAATTAAGATTTATGTGGGAATATTCAGAATATACCAATCTCAGGTACAGTGCTTTCAAGATACTTCGTTCACCCATCAAAATAACATGACTGCAGCATATCCATTTTTACCTCTTAAAATCTGCATCAATGTATCTACAGAAGTTGCCAGTAGAGCACATAATCAGCTATTCCTTGAATTTACATCCTCACTGAGGCAGGCTAAACTGAGGCACTTCCACCAAAAGACTGCAAAAGTTCAAAAGCAGTTATAGACTTCAATAATCTCATGATTTTTGGAAGCTGACCTTTTTTCTAATTTAGCTATGATGTAATCCAAAATCTAGGGATGCAGTGGTTCAGTGACTAAGACCTGAGCTTGTCGATCAGAAATGTCGACAGTTCGGTGTTTGAATCCCTAGCGCTGCATAATGGAGTGAGTTCCCATTACTTGTCTCAGTTTCTGCCAATTTAGCAGTTCGAAAGCACATAAAAAATGCAAGTAGAAAAATAGGAACCACCTTTGGTAACAGCATTCCGTGCCCCTTTGGTGTTGAGTCATCCTGGCCACATGACCACAGAGACATCTTCAGACAGCGCTGGCTCTTCAACTTTGAAACGGAGATGAGCACCACCCTCTGGAGTCGGGAACAGCTAGCACATATGTGCGAGGGGAACCTTTATCTTTACTTTTAATCCAAAATCATGTAAAATCATGATTATCATTATCATCATTAAACCCCCTACTTTTTCAATTATATTGTCATTTCCTTTTGGAGTCAGTTTCCTCTTTTCAAGCAGTTGTCTTATCTCTGCAGCATTTGGGTACCAGAAGGAAAACGAATGTATTTTGATCTTCTTTCCCTTTGAGTCTACTAAAGAGAGGACATGCTTCGCCCCCAAAGGCAATTTATTCTTACTGTATTTTAAGTCTGTCTTCTGAGAAATGAAGATCATCTGATTGGCCTAGACTGATATTACAGGAGTAGAATTAGAGCTGTGAGAAACTGCTTTGACAATTCCATTAAGCTAATCATAGTTTGAATAAGGTAAGGTAATCCAAAACATCACAATTTACAAACCACTGTTTACTATTAAACCAAAATCATGATTTATAAACTAAAATAAAGATATGAAAAGCATTAATCCTAAATCAGATAAATGCTATGTAGGACAACTAGTGATAGATATGTTTTTTAAAATCCCGGTAACCACTAGTGAAAAGATACACAGAATTTCACTAGCAATTATGAAGAGTTTGCAATCTGGATATGGTAGGCCTAACATTGTGATTTAGCTGCAGACTGCAAACCAATATTTTGATACTATACTTTTTCTAATGCTACTTATCAACTACATTAGCTCTTTTAGCTGCTGTCTCACACTGCTGGTTTGTATCAATGATCACATCCAAGATCTTTCTGATGGAGTGTGTGTATGGATTCTCCATCTTGCATATATGCAAATCCTATATTTTTATCCTTAAACATGATATATCATATTTTTCTCTGTTAAAAGGAATTTTTCCTCTTAGCAGTCATCCAAACTACCCAAATTAGTTTTCAATTTCATTCTGTTACCTTGGGTGTTGGCTAGACCTCCCAATTTTGCCATCTGATAAGATGTTATCCAGGTCATTAAAAACATACAGGTAAATACAGATTAACAGACTTGGAAGGGACCTTGTAGATCATCTAGTCTAACCCCTTGCCCATCAGACCCTACATCATTTTTGACAGATGACAGTCCAGTTTCTTCTTGAAAGCTTCCAGTGGTGAAGCTCCCACAACTTCTGAAGAAAAGCATTGGTTGATTGTTCTCACTATCAGAAAATTTCTCCTTATTTCCAGTTGAATCTCTCCTTGTTCAGTTTCCAACCATTATTCCTTGTCTGCCCTTCAGGTCAGAGGTGGTATTCAGCTGGTTTTGACCAGTTCTGGCAAACTGGAAGTGGAAACTTTGAGTAGTTTGAAGAACCAGCAAATACCACCTCTGGCTGGCCATGCCCCCATCTATTTGCTGCCTCCCAGGTCCCAGATTATTGGCTGGGTCTCCTTTTGTTGCCCTGCACAGAAGAACGGAACTGGAAAGAAGGTTGGTGGGATGGGGAGGGAATGGGGATTTTGCATTCTCCTTCCCCTGGAGTGGGGTCGGAATGGGAATTTTGCAGTATCCTTCCCCTGGAGCTGGGTGGGAATGGGAATTTTGCAGTATCCTTTTTCCAGGAGTGGGGAGGCAATGGGGATTTTGCAGTATCCTTCCCGTCATGCCCACCAAGCCATGCACACAGAACCACTAGTAAAAAAAAATTGAATCCCACCACTGCTTCAGGTGCTTTGGAAAATAGCGTCACACCCTCCTCTCTGTGGCACGCCCTCAAATATTGGAACACTGCTATTGTGTCTTCCCTGATCCTTCTCTTCACTAGACTAGCCATGTCCAGTTCCTGCAACTGTTCATCATATCTTTTAGCCTCAGGTCCAGAGGTGGGATTCAGCAAGTTTGGACCAGTTCAGTCAAAGTGGTTATTAAAATTTTGCCCAGGTTGGTGAACTGGCTAATCCCACCATTGGCTGGCCCCACTCACATCCATTTTTGGCCATTTTCAGGCCATTTTTCAGGCTGTTTTCCAGGCTGGGGAGGGAATGGTCCAAAATGGTCCCAAAAATGGCTCAAAAGGGGCTGAAAATGAGCTTTTCAGACCATTTTCAGGCTGTTTTTCAGGCTGTTTTTCTGGGCTGGTTTTGGCCATTTTTCAGGTGAATATGGTCTGAAAAACAGCCTGAAAATGCCCCAAAATAGTCCAAAACACAGGCTGAAAAAGAAAGGGAGGGAGGGGAAATGGGGAGAAGGAAGCAGGGAAAGAGGAAGGAAGGAAGGTGATGGGAATGAGAGGAAGGAAGGAGGGGAAGAAGAAAGGAAGGGATTAATCCAGCTTTAGGTTAGTCTCTTTCAGAATTGCCTGCACAGAAGTATTGTCAATCCTTCTCCTTCTGCTATTTATTTACTATTTTGGGGGTGCAAATGGGTTATATTGCCTCTACCACGTTAGATGTGAAATGTTGGCTGTTGACACAATATATTGCTTTTTAATAAGCTCAGCCTCCAATATCTTACTTTCCTTGGTGATGGGAGCAGGATGCTTTGTTGGTCTCTCCCAATCGTTTCACTTGAGGGGGGGACATTTGCATCAGGAAACTGAGGGTTGGTTCACCCTTTCATTTCTGGAGGTGTTGCGAATAGGCCCAAGGCCTGGGGAAAAGGAGAATGGTTGGGAGGTGGGTCTGGGTATGATGAGTGATGAGTTGGCCATGCCCACCAGTCACATGCCCACCTGGCCACACCTACCCACCCAGTCATTAGGGCAGAGAACCAGTTAAATTATTTGAATCCCACCACTGCTCCAGTCCGCTAATCATCTTGGTTGCTCTTTTCTGCACTCTTTCTAGGGTCTCAACATCTCTTTATAGTTTGATGACCAAACATGGATGCAGTACTCTAAGAGTGGTCTTACTAAGGCTTTATAGAGTGGTATTAGTACCTCCCTTGATCTTGATTGTATCTCTCTGTTAATGCAATTTAGGATTGCATTGGCTTTTTTGGCTGCTGCCACACACTGCTGGCTCATATTTAATTGATTGCCCAATAAGACTCCAAGATCCCTCTCACAGTTGCTGCTATTAAGTCTTGTTTCACCCAGTCTATATGTGTACTTTTGTTCTGACCTAGGCTTTCTGATACAGTAAAAAGCACACACTTAGTCCACAAAACCCTCTTTTTATTTCAAAGACTTATGTTCATTCATGTAATGAAACCCAAATAGTTGTAGGATGCCAAAGTATTTTGGGATAAGGCTGATAAGACCCACCTTTATCTTCCATGAAATGCTGCCAAAGACTTAATTGGCAATTAGCTTGGCACGGCCATACGAAGCGAAGAGTCAAAATGGAGCTTCAGAAGGTAAACTGACCAGCATGAACCATATTGCATCCTGCAAAGGCTCACATGCCTTTGCTCCTCCTTTATGTTCCATGGGAGGGGCCAAATATCTCCAAGCCTTCCTCCCGTGTCATTCCTTATGTCTTAACTGTTCTTGCCTCTGGCAGTTCTGCAAATGCGCACACTCGGTACAGGGGGAACCTGTTCCTCTGCCTCACAGATGTCTGACTCTGGAGGCTCCGGAGGCTGCACATAACTTCCAGATGTCCCTGTCCCCCTCTCTGCCTCCAATACAGAGGCCTCATCCGAGCCTTCCCTAGACTCCAGGACTGGCTCATGTTCCCCCTCAACCTCCGTGCTGTCTGACTCTGCTGCCAGTTTCGCAGGCCGCTGGCAGACCACAACACTGGTTTTTCTTGCTTAAGTATAAGACTTTACTTTTCTCTACATTGAATTTCATTATTTTAGATCGGGCCCATTGTTCAAGTCTGTCAAGATCCATCTGGATCTTGAGCCTATCGTCTAGGGCAGTGGTATCAAACTCAATTTCACTGAGGGCTGCATCAGGATTGTGTTTGACCTTGGGGGTTCAGGGTGGCCGTGGGAAGGTAGCCATGGCCAGCTCAACATCACTCGTGTTGGGGGGCACCTGTGATGGCTCGAGTGTTCTGCCAGCAAACACAGGCTCCTGAGCTTCATTTTAGCCTGTGACAGTGTCCTGCAACCTTTTGCCAGTGAAAACAGAGTTGGTGAGGGCTGCCCTCACAAGCTCCGTTGTCACTGGCAGAGACACAACGGGCAGCTCATTCGCTGTTTTCAGGGTGGCCCTGCAGCTAGATCCAATCCCTGTGCCTTGAGTTTTACACTCCTGATCTAGGGTGTTGGCTATTCCTGCCAATTTAGTATAATCTGCAACAGTGGTGGGATTCAAAATTTTCTACAACTGGTTCTGTGGTGTGGCTTGGTGGTCATGGCTTGGTGGTCATGCGATTGTTTGTGTGTGACTTGGTGGTCATATGACTGGGTGGGTGTGGCTTGGTGGGTGTGGCTTTTGGGGCATGTGACTGGGTGATTATGGCTTGGTGGGTATGTGACTGGGTGGGTATGGCTTGGTGACTGAGTGGACATGTGTCAGATCCCTAAAAGTGATACTGCCATTCAATTGGGAGGAGGGGAGCCTCTGAGTTAAATCATTAGCTACATCTGAAACAACTGAGTTTTAAACTTTTCAACTGATTTCCTGTCACCGGGAGACTGAAGGTCCCAACATCTCTGGAGGGATGTTTATGGTAGCCATGTGGGATATATAACTTTGATGTCTAACTAGAGCTATCCATGGGAACGTGTGCTTTATTGACTCCCAGGGCAGAAGAGTTCAGGAAGCATCTTCACACTTGTGTATTGGTCAGAATCTGCATTCGGACAAAGAGGAGGGGTCATTATCAGCTTAATCCCATTTGCATGGCCTAAAGGTTTTCAGATGCTGCTTTGCTTCTAATGATTTTCATCCTGCTTGATTAAAGATTCCTTTTGAAATAATCCATTTCAAGAGTCTTTACTTTCTCAAGTTAGGAGAGGAGCCATTACATAAGCAGCATCTTTCCGCAAAGTGGTTTAAGAATGCCCCCTAAACTTTTGAGGTGAATTGGACCCCTCTATTGGAGATGATTCTCTGCAGGGCTCCATGAAGGTGATAAATGTGTATCAGGAATAATTTGGCTAGACTTTTGGCAGTTGGGATTGTATAAAATGTGTCTGTTTTGAAAACAAATCTGTTACGACCCAAATGACAGTATTCCCTGCATTTTCTGGTAGCTCGACAATAAAATTCATATCAATCTCTTTCCAGGGTGCTGAAGGCTCAGCTACCTTCTGTAACAGTCCTGGCATTTTGACTTGGCGTCTTTTAGCTGCCGCACAAATTGGACAGCTGTATACATAGCTCTCTATGTCCTTTTTTAGTGATGGCCACCAAAATTGCCTTTTAATTAGGTGTAAAGTGTTTACAAAACCAAAGTGTCCTGCCAATTTGGAGTCGTGACACCTTTCCATTAAGTAAAGTCTTTGGCTAGGTGGAATATACAACTTCCTTCCCATCCAAGGTAAGTTATCTTTCATCAGGCAGCTGTCTTTGTGGCTCAAAACCATTCATCGGTGGTTAAAGCTTGTTTAAAGGTATGGGTGGTGTCATTGTCCTACAAAGTGTCTCGTTTTCCCTGGGATCTGGTGGTTACTTTAGTAGCTAGTTGATTTTTTTGTATCATGGGTTTGACTACATCTGGCTTCACATTATCGAATTGCAGTTTCCTGGATAGTGGATCTGCCAGAACCCCCCCCCCCCCCGGGAGGTATCAGAGAGTAAATTCAAACCATTTAAAGTACTGAGCCCATTGTACTTGTTTTGGGGAGAGCTTCCGTGGGGTCTTTAGGGCTTCTAAATTTTTATGATCCATCCAGACTTCAAAAGAGATCTTGCTCCCCTCTAGGAAATGTCTCCAGGTTAAAAGAGCCCATCAAAATGCATAAGCCTCTTTCTCCCAAATGGCCTACCTTTGCTCAGATTCATTCACTTTTTTGGATGTGTAAGCGCATGGTTGTAATTGGTCTTGCTCATTTTCCTGAAGCAGGACTGCTCCTATCGCCACATTGCTAGCATCCGCTTGTATGACGAATGGTTTCTCCATGTCTGGGTGCTTTAGAATTGGCTCTGCTGAAAACAGCCATTTAAGTTTTTCAAATGCAGTTTGCATTCCATTGTCCAGTTCAAAGGCTGCTTCAGTTTCGGATTTCCCTCCCCCTTCGTTTTTAAGACCTTGGTGATGGGGAGAGCAATCTGGGCGAAAGCAGGATAAACTGGCAGTAAAAGTTGACAAATCCCAAGAAACTTTGTAGCTGTTTACGTGTTCTGGGTGGGTCCCAGTCAAGTACTGCCTGTACTTTCGTAGGATCCATTTCTATGCCCTGGTGTGAAATGCAGTATCCTAAGTAATCGATTTTTTCTTGGTGGAATTCGCATTTGGAGAGTTTAGCATAAAGTTTGGCAGAGCAAAGTTTGTTCAGAATCACCCAGACTAGTTTTACATGTTCTGCCTTGGTCTCAGAATAAAGCAAAATATCATCAATGTAGACTATGCAGCCCTTATATAAACGTTCCTGCAACACTTCGTTTATTAATTGCATAAATACTGCAGGGACCCCTTGTAGTCCAAATGGTAGCACTTTGAATTGATAGCATCCCAGACGGGTGTTAAATGCCGTTTTCCATTCATCTCCCTCCTTAATTCTGATACGGCAGTTAGCCTCCTGTAAATCCAGCTTTGTAAAAATTCTCCCTTTCGTGAGGTGTGCTAGTATATCCTTCATGAGGGGGCGTGGATACATATTCTCCACACTGATTGAATTTAAGTTTCTAAAATTGACGCATAGGCATTTGGAGCCATCCTTTTTCTCTCTAAACAACACTGGGGCTGCAACTTTTGGTTGGGCTGGTTCAATGAAACCCCTTGCTAGGTTTTTCTCAATGAATGTCCTCAGTTCTTCCAGCTCCCTCAGAGACATGTTATACATCTTGGGTTTAGGGAATTTGGCCCTGGGTAGAATTTCTATCGCGGGAGCGGTGGGTGGGGGGAAGCTCGTCAAAGGCTTTTTCACTAAAAACCTCAGCCAAGTCCTTATATTCTTTAGGTATGCCCTGAGTTGGCATAGTGTAAGCAGGCATTGCTGTTCCTAGGTGCTCTGCCCCCTGTTTCTCTGTCTGGATACTCAGCAAAAGTCATTTGTATCTGCACTCTTATGGTGCCTTGCTTCCAATTAATTTTGGGGTTCCATTTTTTCAGCCATGCAAGACCCCAAAACTAGTGGCCATGCCATGCCCGGTGCCACTATAAATGTAAGTATTTCTTTGTGGCTTCTGATGCCAATCTGTAGGGGCTCAGTGGCAAATGAAGCTGGCTCCCCCCTACTATTGACTCATCTAGTTGGCAAAAAGCTATGAGGCTCTTCAGCTTCTTTACATTAATCCTCGACTCCCTTACCAGGGTTGGGCTGATCAAACAACAGGTGCACCCTGAGTCCACTAAAGCAGAGATTTTTATCCCCCTCTCCCAGTTGGGGATAAACAGTCTTTGGGGGGGGGTAAGCGGTTTAATTGGTTTGCTTACCAGTGGTTCATCCTCTGGATCGCTCCCAGATGAGGCCGGGGTATCCTCTTCAAAGAGAGGAGGGGGAGGAGATTCTACAATCTCCCTGCTCCTCAGGGCCATTTTCTTCCCATGTTGGCCCAGTTTTGTAGGTTTCCCCCCCTAAAGGGTGCTCTGGTTTCCTAGCTGGTGCTTGAGAATGGCATTCTGCAGCTCGGTGCCCCTCTTTTCCACACTTGAAACAGAATGAGAGTTTCAGAGAAAATGCTGTTTGTGGGTTGAAAGGCTCTTGCTTCCATTGGGATGGGGATTTCTTCCACACTCGCCCCGATCAGTACTCGTTCCTGACCATGTTGATCTCTGCCTCTTCAGCAGTGAGATACCACTCATGTAGGTGGTTCGGTGTCCCTTGGGCCATGCAGGCATTGTAGAGGTCATCACTCAGCCCGTCTTTGAACCAGCTTACCAGGATATCTTCTGGCCAGTTCACACAACACTCCAAGTCTCGGAATTCTTTGGTATACTCTGCCACTGGCCGGCATCCCTGCTTCACAACTTTAATGTGGTTGTGTGCTTTGCGGTCTGCGAGGGGGTCTTTGAAACATTGTCGCAAGCCCATCATGAAACAGTCAAAGTCCTGCAGTTCTGGTGCATCGACATTGTGTAGTGTCACCATCCATCAGGCGGCAGCTCCTTCCAGGCCTAGGGTAACCACTCTTACTTGGAATCCTTGGGTTTGAAAGTCAGCCCGTATTCTTGCATGTAGGTGAGCACGTGTGCCACAAAGAATCCCAATTTTTTCGCGTTCCCATCAAACTTCACCCCAAGGAAAGGGGTTTTCCATTCTAATTGCAGGTTTGGGGGTTGGTTGGGGGTGCCCCCCAATCCATGTTCCACCTGGGGGGGAGGGTTCGCTGGGTTCCTAGCTGTTGCTGCAGTGTCATCTGCTTGATCAGTAGGACCCAGATGGGGATTAGCTCCCCTGGCCTCCTCCACAGTTGCCGCCCTTCCCACACCTCTTGGTTGCCATTCTGGCTCCCCCCGAATGTTGAGATTTTCCAAATGTCCATCACCAACTGGGTTACATGCCTGTTCAGATGATCCTCTCTCAGTGAGGCTTCATTTTGCTCCTCCTGATCAGTGGGGGCTTCTAGCTCCACCTTCCACCCTGGGTTTCGGCTCCCTCGGTAAGAGTGACTCCCCTGGTTCTGCCATCCCAGCCGTCTTTTGTCCCTATGCTGATTGACCAGTGGGTTTTTTTGGGGTCCTCTAGGCTCACCTCATCCTCTCTAACAAGGTATATGGAACAGATCTCTGGTTGGGAAGGGGTTGTCATCTCCCTCCAGCAATCAGCTTCTCCTTTTTTGCTGTTGTGCTCAGACATGGTTTGCAGGGTCTCCCCTGGTTGACCAATTCACAGATGCTGCTTTATGTAATGGCTCCTCTCCTAACTTAAGAAAGTAAAGATTCTTGAAATGGATTATTTCGAAAGGAACTTTTAATTAAGCAGAAGGAAACCATTAGAGACAAAGCAGCATCTGAAACCCTTTAGGCAATGCCAGTGGGATTAAACTGATAATGACCCTTCCCCTTTGTCAGAATGCAGATTCTGGCCAATACACAAGTGTGAAGATGTTTCCCTAATTCTTCTGCCCTGAGAGTCGAATAAAAGACACGTTCCCATGGCTATCTCTAGTTAGACATTAAAGTAAGATATCCCACATGGCCATCATAAACATCCCTCCAGCCTTCCAGCAACAGGAAACCAGTTGTAAATCTCAGTTGTTACAGGTACTGCTAGTGATTTAACTATGAAGCCCCGCTCCTCCCAATTGAATGATAGTATTACATAAGGGATCTGACAAATTGTTCTTCAGCTTCTGTCCATGGAACAACTACTTCTTCAATATTCCAGTAATCTGGCTCCAAAAAATTGAGAAATTGTAATTTATTTATGTCATGCAATTGGCTTCCTATTTTTAAATGTTCACAATCCATTAGTCTTTTATTCAAATTTGTTATGATGCTTTCTTAGTATTTCCTAAGGAAGTCCAACAAATCAATGATTTTGTACAAATTTTATATTTTTGAAGGTTTCTGAAGTAATTAATCCATCAACTTTTTTTGTATGGACTCTTTCCCTTTGTAAGCATTTCAAATGTTTTAATTGATCTTATCACAAGATTTTCAGCATTTATGCTACCTGTATTTCTTGCTTGCTGTGCACTTGAAAGAAAAGAAATTTTATTTAGAATATCAATCATCAATTCCAAATCAGCTATAAAATATTTATTTTCAAGACAGGCAGCTATACCTGAGTATTTTTCATTTGCATGAAAATACTGATGTAGTGCTGGATAAACATGCCACACAGCTAGGGTTGACCTTAAACTACCGGCAGCCCATCTTTGTCCCAAAACTCTACCAATTTTTATAATTTCAATTCCAAGTTCTGATATTTTGGTAAGTTACATTTGGCTCTTAAAGGATTTATGAAAAATAGTGTATATCTTGTCAATAAATGTTTTTAAATGATTTAGTTGTTTAATTTCCTTTATGGAGTCATCTAAAACAAGTTGGAGGCAATTGCTTTTTTTAAAATAAATTTTTATTTTTAGACAAAACATAAAATATAAAACCAATCTCTCAGTTACATATATAGTGTCAAAATGTTTGTGCATCCTCTCCATAGTCCTCATTTACAATTTATATAAAATATCATATTATTAATCTAGTATTTATGTATAGGTTATTATCATTGTTAATCATTTATTTGACTATAACTATTATTATTTCATTTTATGCAAGATATTCTAAATTTTGAATTAATTTATATTATGGCATTTCATTACAACATCCTAAATCCATCCAATAGTAGTACATCTTTGTAGGGTTATTACAATAAATCATCTGGACGGTCCTTAGAACTGAGGTTACACGTGTAAGTACAAACTGCAGCAATCTGCAGCAAATCTTTGCTTGTCAGCTATTCTTTGCTGTTTCAGTGTGTTTCCCAGGAATGAACAAGGGCACGGGATGATACAAAGTATAACCTATAACAATCACTCATGTGATAAGACTTGATTCATTCAGTGTGTGAGAACATGCACATTCTCACGAACACCAATGATTTAATGACTAACCAATTATAGTGCCTTGGAGACTTGTTAACCATTAATGATATAACACGTAAAGTAGGTGAGGACTAAGAATCTGAGAAACTATTAAAATGATGTCTCATGATTAATAATTTTGCTGTTGATTCTGCTATACATGGAATGCTTCATGCTGTTGATTTTTATGTCAATTCTGGTTGCTCAATAAATTTCTGTTGGTTCAGCTATCCGTGGATTGGATTATTTCTTTCATCTTCAGCCTTGGGACCCTAATACTACATTTTGGCACCCTGAACAGGGACCTATATTTTGTCCGGCAAGGATAGACGCGTTGTCAGCCCAAGGGCTTCTCAAGCTCTCAAGGTTTCTGTAAGTATGGGATCTTCACTTTTGCAGGAACAAAGGAAGCATATTAATGAGTTGGGTTATCTTCTTAAGAAGACTGTTTCACAAAAGGCTCTTTTTCGGCTGGTACGAGAAATTGCTTTAACTTGTTTTTTTATCCTGAAAGGGGTTCTTTGAAGTTGTCAGATTGGGGAAAAGTTGGCAAGGTTTTGCATTCTGAGCCGAGGAAAGAGATAGATATTTTACATGCTTGGCATATGTGTTATTATGCTATAGAAATGTTTGGTCAGAAAGAGCCTGTTTCTTTTTTATCAACCCCCTCTCACCCTCCTTCTATTGTGATCTATCCTTTGCTGTCTGAAAATTTTTTGTCTTCTGATCTTAAGTCTAAGGGTGAAATAATACCTTCTGCTTCTTCTGACATTGCATTAAAGCCTTCTATTCTTCACCTTCCTTCTTCTATTCCTCCTTTTCCACCTCCTCCTCTTCCCCCTTCTTTTTCTAATATTATTCCAAAGTCTGCTTTTCAAAAGATGGTGGAAAATTGTAAGACAGATGGTACTATTTCTGGAGAAGAGTTAGCTGAAATTTTGTGTGTATGTCCAGTGCAGTATCAACCAGGACCACAGGCTGGACAGCAAATTGCAGAATGGGAAGGTTTGCCATTTCAAATTTTAAGGGAGTTAAAGAAGGCTATTTCTGATTATGGAATCACTGGAAATTTTACTAGATGTCTTTTGGAAGGAATTAAGAATGGTTTGCCATGGTACCTCAAGATTGGAAGAAATTCAGAAAGGGAAAAAAAAGCTTGTAGGGAATTGTTTCAAGTGTGGAAAATCAGGTCATTTTCAGAAAGATTGTCATTCAACGCCATCTACTGGTGGTGATCGTCCTACAAAAAATGTCCTGTTTGCAAGAAGGGTTTTCATTGGGCTAATCAGTGTAGGTTTCTCTCGGGAAACTGGCAGGTGGGTGTGGCACCCACCCAGAAAACAAAGAGTGCCTTTCCTGTTGTGAATCTCCCTCCTCCCTCTCTTGTTCCTCCTCCCTCTCTGGTGCCTCCTCAGCCACAGCAGGTAGTGCTGGGGTCGATTTAATTACTCAAGCAGATTTGGATTTTAAATTTCCTTTAGAAATAAAACTTGTGTCTTCTCAGTATACTGGTCCTCTCCCTTCTGGTTTAGTTGGTATAATCTTATCACATTCTTCTGCTCATAAATTGGGATGTTTTGTAGTTCCAGGAGTTATTGATTCTGACTACACTGGAGTGATTCTTATGCAAATTTGAGTTAATATTCCACAATTTCTTTCTAAAGGATCTTCTGTAGTACAACTTCTTTTGCTTCCCTATAAGGTACCTATCCCAGGTACTGGATATTGTGATGATTCTGGATTTGGTTCAACTCTTAATTCTATAGGACTTCTGCAGTCTATTAATTCTCATAGGTCACTTCTTACTTTATATCTTAATAAGCAACCTTTTCAAGGTTTGTTAGATACAGGTGCCGATGTTACTGTCATCTACTTTTTACAGTGTCCTGTACAATGGCCTAAACGTGATGTTAATTCCTTGTGGGGCATTGGTGGGTCTACAACTGCTTGGCAAAGCACTCATTCCATAGCCATCACAACTTCTGCTGGTAAGTCTGTATCTTTACATCCTTACATTTTAGATATTCATACTAATATTTGGGGCAGGGATCTTCTTTCTCTTCTTAATGCTCGTTTGATTTTGGATGATGGCACTTCTTCGTAAATGACTTTGTTCTACACCTGTTTGGATTGAGCAATGGTCTCTATCTTCTGAAAAATTGATTGCTCTGCATTCCCTGGTACAGGAGCAATTGGCTGCTGGTCATATTGAACCTTCTACTAGTCCATGGAAAACTCTCTCTTTTTTTCCTTCTCCCAGTACCGATAAGGCTCTCAAGAGACAGCTGTGGTAAACAATTTTAGCCTTGACTCTTATCACTTTTAATTACAGAGCTTTGAAGTACAAAGACATTAAGCTTCTAAGCAGCAAAATTAGTATTTTTTTCACTTTCTTGTGTTGACTCAGATTTAGGAGGGACAAAGTTCTTAAATGGAGTTTAATAGCAAATAGTAGACAATTTTTGTTTAAGTAGAGAGGGAGATTTTAGTCCTTGAGTTGAAAAATAAGGCAGGAAGAAGCCGAAGAAAAACCGGTCCGTTCACTTTAAGAAGGGGGGGGGAGAGAGAAAAAGTTGCGAGAAGCATTTCAATAGTTACAAGAAGAAAGGTATACTGACCAAAACAAAAATGAAGATGAATTCCGCCGCTGACTTCTTCTGGTTAAGGGTTTAGTTTAGCATAAAAAAGAGATTCTTTTGGGCAGTTTTTTTTTCCAAAACAGAAAGAATTACCCAGATGATTACACTTTCTCTTTCTGTTCTCTTCCGTTACATAACCATCCATCCTCACTTCATCAGCCTAAGCTGTCTTTTGTCACTAGCTTGAAGACTTTTTCTTGCTTTTTTCAGGGATTTTGCGATATCCCCGAAATCAGCAAGATGTATTCTTCCTGTTCACCATCTCTTTGGGACAATTTAGGTCCGATTGAACCCCCCCAGTGGCAAAAGTGCCGGCTGCGGTCTCAGAGCATCGAGACCGCACATCCGTACCGTGGGGACATTGGCTCCTTCCCCTTACTTGTATTTTTTAAATTCCTTGCATAATCATCTGCAATGTCTCTTCCTTTTCTTTTTCCTGCTGCAACATTGTCTGTATTGATCTTTGTCCTCCAGATGGTGAAGAAGAAGTTGGTAGTGAAGAGCCAATGGCCGTTATCTTTTTACTCATTTCCAAACAATTAGTATACTATATGTTAGCTGAAAAATACAAGGTCTTCAGGTTCTTCTATACCTTAATCCTCTTATATGAAGGGTAAATATAATCCCAAATAACAAAAAAGAGAAAAAGAAAAGGGGAAAAAAGAGGGGGGAACCTTCAGGCTCTTGTATGCCTTAGTCCAATTGATTCCAGTTGTTTGAAAAGAAGAATGAGAAAAAGAAAAAAAATTACAAGTCAATTTCTCTCTCTCTCTCTCTCTCTCTCTCAATCTCTCTCTCTCTCTCCCCCTCCCTCCCTCCCTCTCCATACATATACACACACACATACAGTTTGTGTGTGTGTGTGTGTGTGTGTGTGTGTGAAAATAAGTGTCTTCAGGTTCTTCTTTACCTTAATGCAATTAAATGGAATGAAATAACCTCCAGCAAAAGTGTGTGTGTGTGTGTGTGTGTGTGTGTGTGTGTGTGTGTGTGTGTTTGTGTGTTTTGGGCTTAAAGCATCGTGAGAGCTGCCATCTTTCTATAAATCTTGGTGGGTGGGTGTTTGTTTCAGTAAGTGGAATGATTGGTTGCATTGTTGTATCATGATTGGTAGATTGGTGCTGATTGGTGCTGGCTGTGTGTCCATTGTTGTTTCATGTTGTAATGGCCTGGGTGGTGTAGGGGCTTGTTTGTTGACTAGGGCTGGTTTCCAGATGTCTGGTTGGCAGGAGGTATCATCATGTTTATTCATGTTGCGGGGGTGTTTCTCTATTTCGATAGCTTCCATAATTATTCTCTTGTTGAAGTGTTCAGTTTTGGAGATTAACCTGGTTCCTTCAAAATTAATTTCATGTCCTGTAGGTGCTGGAAAAGGGAGGAAGTTTTTTCTTTTTTTCTTATTGCATTCTTGTGTTCTGCGATGCATGCATTTATTCTCCTGTTATGGAAGCTATATCCACAATGGACACACAGCCAGCACCAATCAGCACCAATCTACCAATCATGATACAACCACACAACCAATCATTCCACTTACTGAAACAAAGCCAGCACTCCACTCCCCCCAAGATTTATAGAAAGATGGCAGCTCCGACCATGCTTTAAGCCATATTTGTGTGTGTGTGTGTGTGCGTGTATGTGCGTGTGTGCGTGTGTATGTGTATATATGTGTGTGTATATATACATATACATATACACATACACACACAAACACACACACATATATATATAATATGTGTGTATGTATCCAAAAGAAAGCAGAAAAAAGAAGAAGAAAAATACACATTCTTTAAAAGAAAGAGAGAAGAGAGAGAAAAAAACAGGCTTCTTCTCCAAAAGGCCTCAATCCAATTAAGAATAGCTAGGTGAGAGGTAAAGTAGAGAAGTAACACTAAAAAGAAAAAAAAGAGTAAAGGGAAAAAAATAAAACAAGCTTCCTGTGGAGGAGAAAAGAAAAAAAGAAAAACACTGCCACTATATAGAATCCAAGGCTCTTTTGTAAAGTTCCAAACAAAGTTAACAATTCTCTTTCCAAGGTCGCTGCAATCTTCTTTCTTTCAACTCCAAACTTTCTTTTAACTCAAGACTCCAACCACTGATAGTATGCCAGAGGAGCACCTGTATAAACTTATATAAACAATTTTCCATGCTATTTCCACTACCATTTTCAATGAACAAGCTCAGAGTCCTTGAAGTGTAACACCAGCTCTTACTTTGCTCAAAATTATCAAACCCTCAGAGGAGCACCTGTATAAACTTATATAAACAATTTTCCATGCTATTTCCACTACCATTTTCAATGAACAAGCTCAGAGTCCTTGAAGTGTAACACCAGCTCTTACTTTGCTCAAAATTATCAAACCCTCAAACAAAGAAAAGAAAAACAATGTTTCCAGGCCTCTAGGTGGCAGTGTTACTTATTTTCCTCTACTTTTTACTTCCCTTGGAGGTGATTGTTTAAGTAGTGCCATATTATGATCTTTGGAAACTCTTTTGTCATTTTAGTGCTCACTCCAGATTTTCTCCCAAGCATTACGCTAGCACTATCAGAGCAAAATGCTATTAATTTTTTTTGTAGGTAGTTCTTATTAAACCTAACATTATTTTAAACTTTCCATAACTGCAGAACATATTGTCTCTGCATCTTATTTTTCCAATTCAACAAGCTCAACAAAAATTGTTGGTGAGTTATAAATATCCAAGTTAAGATATTAGAGTTAATATGAATTATATTTGATGATGGTGGAAAAGATGCACAAAAGCCTTTTGTAACCAACTGATACACTTTCTTACAGTATGTAAAGAAGTAGGATTTGTTTGTTTGTTTTGAAAATAAAAATATATTTTAAAAAATTGTTGGTAAGTTAACTGAATCCTCAATTTTTACGAAAACTATCACAACTGGTTTGCATGGTAGCATGGTAGCATTAAGGCTTTGTCAATAATCAAACATATTTTCAGATTACTTTCAATAATTTTAGTAAACAATTTCATTTTTATTTCTTTTACAATGAAATCAACTATTTTCACTGAAGTTGACCATGAATGCAATCCTATTCCTATATCTAGTCCATTTTCAATTTGCAATTCTATCGCATCTTCTATTTCTGAAAATGGTTTACATCCTTTTGCCAGACTGTAAACTGTTTTGAATATTCTACAAATGGTACCTAAATATTTTCCAGACATCTTATTGATTCCTTTTGTTATCCTGCTCCCCTTGTTTTAAGTTCTCTGTGCAAATGGTGTAAGCTTTTGATGAAAAAGACCATCCTTCTCTGTGCACCGCAGGAGAGTCCAAGCAGTGGGTTATTTCAGTCTGATTGCCCTGGAAACTGAGGAAGACTTTTCCTTGGCCAGGCCTCCTGGTGTGACCTATCCCCAGAAATTTGAAACAATGTGGCCGTGAGGATGCAGCTGAAAAAACGATCAATGAGTAGAACCGTGTTGACACGACGGAATGGCCTGTTGGAGGCGCCCCCATGATTAAATTTGCAGAAACCAAATTGCTGTCTGCCTCTGTCACGAAAGGAAGACCTGTCCTGAGCCCTCTCTCCCTGCTGCCCTGCTGATCTATTAGGGGGGTAGAAGGAAGTGGAGGTGGATGGTTCCAAGGGCCGAAAGGACTGCCTCCTCGCATATGGGGTGGACTTGCGGTCCTGCTTTTTAGAGGTTGAAGGAAGGACCTTCCTCTTGTCTTTCGATTCGATGAGGAAGGAGTCCAAGACCTCCCCAAATAATTTAGACCCCTTAAAGGGAGCTGAAGCCAATTTCCATTTGTGCTTCTGGTCTGCTTGCCAATGTCGGAGCCAGAGCAAACGGTGAGACGTGACATTCGCAGCTAGAGTCCTAGAGGCAAATTTGGTGGCGTAGAGAACAGCGTCCGCCGCATATTGTGAGGCCGCAATAAGTTTGGTCACGTCCTGATGGAGACATGCGTCTCCTGCGGGAATCTTGTTCAAGATGTCACGCGACCAAATGACGGCGGTCCTACTAAAGAATGAGGCGGAGGAGGAGGCCCTAATGGCCCAGGCTGCCGCCAGATCTTTTCAGCCTTCTTATCCTCCGCCTTGAGACCCTCAGACAGGTCCGCAGGAAAGGAGGCACTAGACATAAGGACCGTAATAGGCAGATCTACGGCCGGAAGAGCTAAGAGATCCTCCAGGACAGGCTCCATGGTATAAAGTTTCTTGACCACTCCACTGGGAGAGGACAATGTGGCAGGTTGGACCCACTGACGTTGGATGAGATCCAGGAACAAGCCTGGAACCGGGACCAACTCCTGTTGAGGAGTAGAGGCATCAAACATAGCTGCATTTGGGTTGATTGGAGCTGAATCAGCCGGGGGAGGGGCGGGTTTGGGATTTATGCCCATCATGATGGTGGCTTTCACTTTACAGAGAACTGATGTGAACAAACTAGGTTTGAACAGGCCCGAGAAGGAAGGGGTCTCTGGGGTAAGATCCTCATCCTCGGAGAGACCCTGTTCCACCGGGTCCGGAGTCTCCAAGGCCGAGGCCTTGCTAACTACGGAGGACTCCAAGGACGGGTGATGAACCCGCTTGGCCGGGGGAGGCCCACCCTGATCAGAGGGGGAGGTGACAGGATCTACAGGCTTGTCCTGCCCCCGCATGGCATCAGCAATGCCCTTTGCGATGGCGCGCTCCACCATTGCCTGCATGCGCGGGAGAGCTTCGGTTCCTGATCCAAGTCTGGGTCCAGGTCAGTGGGCTCCTCCCTCTGGGATGGCGGCTCCTCCAGCGACTCTCCCCGGGGGAGAGCCTCCAGGGCAGGGTCCTGATCGGGAAACCAAGAGGGGGCCGGGGGAGTTCAGTGAACGACCGGTCTGGGGACAAGTCTTGAGAATCGACTTCCTCTGCCATCAGCCCTGTCAAGTCCCTCCTAGGGAGGGGAAGGACAAAGGAATCCCTGGGGGGAACCTCCTTAGCCACCAGGCGACGGGTTTTCTTGAATTGTTTGTCAAGCGCCCATTGGCACCTTGCGGCATCCCTGGCCTCAGCAGCAGAGGGAGCCCTGATAGAAGGGGTCTGAACAGGAACACTGTCTCCACTAGCCCCACAGCCCTTGGAAGCCCAAGGAGGGTCCTGGTCTACTGGTCACAAAGCCCGATAAGCCCGATTTCTCCATGTCAATGACCGCACAGGATATTGGCAAGCGCAGGCCGATAACAGGAGTAGCTGCAGTTGGTATAGGCTACACTGCAAGAGAAGAAAACAAAAATCTTGTTAAATAGATCATATACAGGAAAACATGTCACAATTCATACTAATGTAGCATTGTTAGTGCATAATCTGGAGGATGTGGCCTGTAGGGGTTGGCTTGCAGGCTAATCAGGGATGAGGGGAGGCCCAAGCCTAAAAAACAGGCCAGGATTGAGAGGGCCTCCCGCAAGCCGGTGCGGTGGCCTTGAGCAGACCAGAGCCCCAGCGCCGCTTTGGAAAAAAAGGTGGAGGGGTGACAGGTTGCCAGTGGGCACCCCCCTGGCTGGCCCCCTGCCACCCAGCGGTCCCCGGTGGAGCGTGGCTGCGCAGCCTGCAGCTAGGCCTGAACGGTGCAAAAATGCACCTAGAATGGCCGCCGTGCAGTCAGGGGAACTAGGAGGCCATGCGGCGATCACCTTAGCCGATAGACAATTGTGCGCTCCTCCACGGCAGATCTAAGGAGCGAGGGTCAGGAGCGAAAAAACTATGCAAGAAAATAAGAACAGGAACCACGAGGGAACGCTGGCTTGCTAGAGCCCTCTGCCACCACATCGCATCATTTTAAATCGCGTGGCAAGCCTCCAAGACCGGCCTGAACAGATCGGCATAGGAGGCCCTCCCCCCAGCAGCACGCTTACCTCCTGGCATCCTGGAGGCTTACTGTCAGTGAATTAGAGCAGTTAGTAGAGAAAAGATAAAGATTGCCTAGGGGAAATTACTCAGAAGGAAAAGTCAGGAAGAAAAAGGAGAGTCCAAGCCAAAAGGAATTATTTCAGCTGGAGCTCCCACAAAAGCTTCCGAATGGGCCAAACTGAGGAAAATTTCTGGGGATAGGTCACACCAGGAGGCGTGGCCAAGGAAAAGTCTTTCTCAGTTTCCAGGGCAACCAGACTGAAATAACCCACTGCTTGGACTCTCCAAGCGGTGCACGGGAGAAATGTTCTTTTATTTTTTTAGAGATGCTTGTTGTACTTCTTTATTTTTCCCTGCTGTCTCAATCCTGAAATGTATCCATTCTTTGGACACACAAACACCTTTCTCTTTTGCAATGTCATGTTTTGCACAGTATTGCAACCTAATTTTTTTGTTGGAAACTCCCAGTCCCTCATATCTCTCTTGAAATTGCTATACAGTTGCAATGTCCAGCAGTCAGGAAAATTACTTTCAATTTCAGAGTCATCAATAATTGATTTGCTGCTTTTTCCAAATTCAAGTGGTGGTGCTTGTAGTGGTGCTTGTAGTGCTTGTACAATTTTGGATCATCTAAGGCCAATTCTGTTGTATCTTGTTCTAATCTTGTTTTCTTACTGAAAAATGTAATCAAACTCTGTTGCCTTTTCATCCTGTTAAAGGCTACTACTGCAAAATAAATACATTGTGCTTTGGACTCAATTGTGGTTGTGGTTACTCCAGGTAATGGAAGATATCTCTGTTTTCATCCAATAATGTACAGTCTTTTCAGGATGTGATTGGGGCCCAACAAACAAAAAAGATGTAGTTTTTCATCTAAGATGTTAGATCAAGAATAATGAATTTCATAGATACATTCACAGAGCAATATTGAATTCTTTTTCTGAAATGTATTCTTCAATTCAAAAAACAGGAATATATGAATTAGATTCAGTATTGGGCTCAGACTGTAGTCAGGTCAAGTAGCTATTCAAGAGTTAGTGGTGTCATGGCTAGAAACAATGGTAAAGCAAAATATAGATTTAAAACCAGAAATATTTTGTTGGGTATTTTAAAGGGAATACATATTTAATTGTACACATGTTAACAGCTGCTAGAATTCTGTTTGCACAACAGTGGAAAAACAAAGATATGAAAATGAAAAAAATATATTAGAATGTGCAGAAATGAATAGATTTACACTTAAAATTAAGGAGAAGACTTCAAATACTTTTTAATGTGGGATTTGTTTTATCAATGGCTAACTAACAGAAACAGAATTTAGAAATCTAAAAGTATAAAAGAAAACACCAATTATATAAGGAATACTAAAATGGATAAACAAATATTATTAGTACATGATCATTATTAATGTGTAGACAACTTTGGGAGCATACACCCCTGCCACACCCTCCAAAAAACTAGGAGAGTCCCAGGAAAACACACACACACAAAAAAAAAACAGCCCCCCCCCAAAAAAAGACTGCAGATAAAACCTGTTTTTTCCCTAACTCTAAGGACAGGAAAGACAAAACCACAGGAATAAAAACCATCAAGGCATCAATCACTCTCACTACAGAATCACACAAAATCTCATCAAGCTTCACACATTTCAAAATATAAAAGCTATAGAGTAACATAAAGTTTGCTTGCTGCAAGCAAACCCACAAAATTAACTGTGCAGACACCTGATCAAGCAATAATTATTGCATTCACTACAGTAACACATAAAATCTGCTTGATGAGATTTTTGTGTGTTTCTGTAATGAGTGTGATTGTTGCTTGATATGCCTTGATCAGGTGTTGTCTGTACAATTAATTTTGTGAGTTTGCTTACAGCAAGCAAATTTTATGTGACACTATAGCTTTTATATTTTGAAATTTGTGCAGCTTTTTAAAAAAAAGATTTGATTTTATTATAATATAAACAATCCATCATCTATTAAACAGTGTGTCATCTGGGTACAAATATTTTGTGTAATAACAATTCAAATTTACAATCATATTCATTATTTATCTATTGTAGTTTAATACCAATACCTTGTAAATCAGTTTCTTTTCTTTCTCTTTTCAGTCTATATGCAAGCCAGCTTTCTGTTTTATTATCATTTTCAAAAAAGTTTTGTTTACAGCTTTTAATTTTTTGTGCTAACTCTTCTTTATCTATCAAATTCAACTTATGTTTCTTTTTAAGTCCATTTGGTTTTTTATATTCTTTTTTTGGGGATCTTTTTGTAATTCCATCTCTAACCTTTTATATTCCTAAATTCTTTTAAGCTTGTCTCCTTTTTTATTTCTCTTTCCCACATATAATTAATCCTCTAATATATGCCTTTACTGTATCCCACACGTTCTGCAATGAAGTTTCTTCTTTTCTGTTATCTTTTTAAAAAAAAGGCCCAGTTCTCTCTCCATAAATTGTGTAAATTCCTTTTCTTTCAGTATTGTCTGGTTCATTATCCATCTTAACTTCTTTTTTTGTCCCTTCCATACAACTTTTATTGGATTATGGTCCACCCAGGTACTTGTTTCAATATTTACTTCTTGTATATTGGATATTAACTCAGTTGACATCCACATCATATCTATTCTGGACCAAGACATACGTCTATTCGAATAGAACATGAATTGGTTTTTCTTGGGATAGCTTCCTCACCAGGCATCTTGCAAACCTAATTCTTCCACCATTTTAAAAAAGCTTTTTGGGAGTGTTTACCTTACTTTTTTTGTTTATTTTTCTGGTTTTGCCATTATCTCCACTAATTTTTCCCTCTTTTCTTCTTCCATGTTCTGAAATCTCAAGCAACAATCTGCTCGATCATTTCTAAAGATATCATTGTTTTTTCTTTCTTTTGATCTGCCACTGTAGTCTGTAATTAAGCTCTCCCAATGTTTTTTTCTGTTATTTCAGCTTTCTCTTCTACTTTATGTATGTGCTGTTCATTTTTCTCTGTTATTTGTTGTAGATTCTCTAATTTATTTTCTACTTTTTCAATTTTCTCTTCTACTTTTCCTATTCTTTCCTTCATATCCTCATGGAGGTTTTGTAACATAGTTTTTAATTCTGTTTGCACAGCATTAGACTTTTGTTGTTGAAGCATAACTTCCAATGTTCTCGAACCAGCAGGACTGAAGGCCACAGAAGGGAGTGCTGAGGACTTTATTTTCTTCATGTTTGTATATTTAAATATCTTAGTATTTGTAATCCAGTAGTGATGTAATTAAATTGTAATCCCAGGGAGAGGTAAAAATATTATTTATAATCAAAATCCAGTTTCTTAAAAAACTTCTTATCATCAGGTTTTTCCAACTCTAATCCAAATATATTTCCTGGAGCAAATACTTGCAGCATAGCAATTTATAATCCAGATGGGGCCCCCACCCCACCACAAAAGGAAAAGTACCCAAAATTACAATGAAGGTTATCACAGAATAAAAAAAGAAAGGAAAAAAGGATAAGATGTTAATTTGTAATCCAAATCAGCCCACTGATACAACCAAGTTGTATCCAAAAAGAGAGTTCACAGAGCAATAGAAAAAAAAGAAAAAGAAAATATCCTGTTTAAAAAGCAAGAGAGGTGCCTTCTACAGCTTTGTTTTGTTTTATATTTTCCCTTTTAAGTTCTAAGAGCTACACTATTCAACAAAGAGAAGAAGATCCAATGTTCCGCTCTCTATCTTAGTTCTTCAACAAAACAATTTCTTATCAATTCAGTTCTCAGGCTCACAAGGCCATTTCCCCCTCTCCCTTATATCTTCCAAATTTCACTTTTGCCACTAGATGGCATTGTTGACCTGCTCTCCTCTTTCTTCTTTTCACTGTGTATTCCAAAGCAATTTATAAAATGTGCTTTTTGTTAGGAAAAACAAAGTTTATATTGTCACTTTTATATTAACAAGTAGTTTCCACTTTATTAATTAAGATATCCAGTCCAGCTTTCTTGCTTTGCTCTTCAAGCAAGCTCTTATAGCCAATTTAGCTTTTTATAGTAGCTCTTTAAAAGCCTTCCCTGCCGCTGTTCTTCCGGAGGTGGGGAGAAATCCAATCCCACTTCCTCTTTTGAGTCTCACTCTCTTCTGTTGTTCCCCAGGGGGCTCTTTTTAAAGAATTTTTTAAAAGTCCTATTTTAAAATTATGTCAGCCAAATCAACCACACCCTCTTCTTGCTCATCCGGTGGCTGCCCCAGCTTCATAGAGGATTGCAATGGCCACTTTTCCAGCTGTCAGTTTGGGGAGCTTTCTCCAGATCAGCAAAGTGTGCTCCCCTCAATTACCGCCTCTGTGGGGTGGTTTAGACTCAATTAGGATCCACGGACAGCTGGGATACTGTTGGTCCCATGGAGCTTCCCCTGGGATGCGTCGTCTCGCCATGACATCAGCCATGCCCTCTCAGCTTGATGTGCACAAATTTCAAAATATAAAAGCTATAGAATCACATAAAATTTGCTTACTGCAAGCAAACTCACAAAATTAACTGTCTACAACACTGAATATTTTATGCTAGATTTTATAAAAGGCACCTTACCCAAAATTAGACGAAGGAAGGCAGGTAGATTCAGTTGCTCGCAGGCTGATGAGTTGGATGCATGCAGCCGCATGGGATGTAGGCAAAGCAAGGCAGCGCGATTCAAGCAACATTCAAGATTCAGGAGTCGCTCGTGAAGGTAAGCTGGAGGCTGGGGACAGGGGGAAGTTAGTTAGTCCTGGCTGGGATTGAGCCACATTGGCAGTTTAGCCAGCCAGGTGAGCCCAAGGATGTTTGTTGGGGGGAAAGCTAGCTAGTCCGCATCCAGCACTGCCGCCTGGGATGGAGCCGCACTGGCGGTGAAGTCAGCCAAGGATGGGGGGGGTTGCAGCAACCTTCAAGGATCAAGGGATCGAGGGATAGCGCGACTCACAGGCTTACCTATAATCAGGCAGATCAGGGCCGCTCAGTTGGGATGCAGGCACCGGATGGGAAGGTAGCTTAGAAAGGCAAGCTGTAGAATAGAGACTGTGCATGTGCAAGTGAGGACCCAGTATGCTGCATAGGAGGTGAGGAGTGACTGGACAGGGTGGGGCAAGCAGGTGGGTGGATGTGGTGAGTGGGTGGAGCAGTGGATGGAACAGGCAGATGGGCAGGGTGAGCGACAAGCGGGCAGGTGGGGGTGACTGGCGACCAGGTAGGTGGGGGCAGGGCCAGTCAGAGGTGGTATTTGCTGGTTCTCTAAACCAGGTAAAATTTCCACTACCCATTCGCCCGAACTGGTCCAAACAAGCTGAATACCGCCTCTGATCTGCAAATTTGGTAAATTCCCTTTCTATTCCTACATCTAAGTCATTTATAAGGTAAATAAACATTGAAGGCATCTGAATTAGCAGAAGTTGATTTATCATAACTTTGCTGACCTGCAAATTCCTGTCACGTTTAAATTGCCATTTACTTTCGATGTTAAGACCAAAGCAAAAGAGAGTCATCTCAGAATTACTGTACCACATCTTTCAAAAATCTTGGAGCACCAGGGAACTACCAGAGGATGGGAAAAGAGATGATGTGGTTCCCATCTTCAAAAAAAGGGGGGGGAACAGACCCAGGAAACTACAGACCAATCAGTCTAACATCAATACCCGGGAAGATACTGGAAAAGATAATTAAAAAATATATCTGCCAACATCTAGAAATGAGTAAAGTAATAATTAGCAGTCAGCATGGATTTGTTAAAAACAAATCATGCCAACCAATCTGTTCATTCTTCAACATAGTGACTAAATTAGTGGACCAGCAAAATACTGTGGACATAATAAACTTAGACTTCAGCAAAGCATTCGACAAAGTAGACCACAACCTACTTCTTGGTAGGCTAGAAAAAAGTGGGATAGATAGCTGTTCTGACCCCCCCTTGATGGCTCGTTAACAAACGCAGGCAGACAAACGTAAAAGGACTTTTGTCTTTATCAGTTTTCAGTTCAAACTGGCTTCAAGCCCAGAAAATAACATAAACACAAAACTCCGATAAGAATTCAAACAAAAGCTCTTACAAATGCTGCAGTCTTCCGCAGTCTTCACAGATCAGGTTTACATGAAACACCAAAGCACTTGTCCAAGTGTAACAGGCATAAATCACGATTAGTAATCAAACAATATTTTACCAAACACGGAACACACGAAGGAACGTTGACTCAAGCGACTGGGGTGTGGCAGCATCCCTCCTTTTATCTCCCAACTTGCTTCTAACCACTCCCAGCTGCCTAATGAATCTTGATCCCAAAAAGACTCTCAGCAGAACTGCTGAGTCACAACAGATAGCATTACCAGCAGATGGATTCATAACTAGCTGACAAAGTGTATTCAATGAATAGTCCTTAATGGTACTATATCTACATGAAGGGAAGTAAGCAGTCGGGTATCACAAGGTTCCATCTTAGGCCCAGTACTCTTCAATATCTTCATAAATTACTTAGATGAGGGAATAGAAGGGGAACTTACCAAATTTGCAGGAACAGCTAACACCCAAGAAGATAGGCTCAAGATCCAGATGGATCTTGACAGACTTGAATACTGGGCCCTATCCAACAAAATGAAATTCAATGTAGAGAAAAGTAAAGTTTTACACTTAGGCAAGAAAAACCTAAAGTACATGTATAGACTGGATGAAACCAGGTGTCAGGTGTTCCTCATTCAGTATCCAAGAAAGAACCCCCCCCCCAACTGCATTTGAATTGAGATAAAGGTACTTTTACTAGACATGAAATGAAAGCAGCTAAAGAAAAGCAAGATCTGAGACAAAAAGGCATGAACATGTACATATCAAATGTTTACCCAGATCGCTCCTTCCAATTACCATAACCCAATGTACAATCAGCAAAGGTGTCATGTGGGGTGCACCTTCAAGTGGCCTCATCCCATTGATATCCAGAAACGGTTGGCCTTGACGAAACCTAAACACAAGCCATCAGCATGCGCAGAAGATGATGAGACCAAAACTCCCTTCATGAATCTCCTCCAGCACCTGCAATTACCCTCCCAAATACCACAAGTCCATACCCTCCCCGTTACTAGGGCAGCCTATAGCAAGCAAGCAAAGTAGAGGCTGACAATCGGCCCTCCTGCAGAAAGAACATCATCCCTGGAGAAAAAGATGAAACAGACAACAACAATAACAAAACATATCACAATTAGGGTTTATCAGGATATCTAGAATGGAACTTTTGCAGGACTTTAGGAGGTCTGACATTGGACTTATTCACCCACTCAGCATGGGATGGAGGGAAATGTTTCCAGGCCACCAAATATTGAATTCATCTCCTATGCTTCCTGGAATGCAGGATTTCCTTAACCTCAAAATGTTGTTCTCCTTCAACAAGGAGGGGAACTAGCGTGCCTTACTGCGGGTCTGGAAAAAATATCAACATAAACTAAATGACAAGATATCCATGTGGGCAATTCCTAGACATGCAATTGAAAACATGAATATAGCACAAAAACAGGATAGAACTACTTATAGACAGCTCCTCATCTTGGAAAGGGGGGCATTACAACTAAAACCCTTAGAGGTATTGAAAGAGGAGAAGGTAGTTCAAACATGGTTCCAATATGGGCAATTACAGGCCAGGTGAAAAATAGATCAAAAAATTGGTTTTATTCAAGTTGAGGATAATCTAATTAAACAAATAAGAGACCAAAGTTTAATGCATATAAAGAGGATATATAATGTATTAATACAGATGGATTTGGAAACAGAACTAGTTAAAGATTGTATGGTAAAATGGGCGCAAAATATTGAAGAACCCATAATGTTGGATACATGGGAAAGAATTTGGGTAAGAAATGTGAAATTTACACAAGCTCAAAACCTGAGAGAAAATTTTTACAAGATGTTCTATAGATGGCCAACTAAAAAGTTGGCTTCTATGTATCCGAATTTACAACCCAAATGTTGGAGATGTGGTTCTCTCAATGCTACATATTTCCATATATTTGGAATTTGCTTTATTTGTATGCCGCCCTTTTCCCTGAGGGGACTCAGGGCGGCTCACAATTCAAGGGAAGGGGATAAACAAAGAAATTACAGAACAAAAAGACCATACACTACTAAAAACAAAACAATCATACCATTCGGAGTGGGGCTGCAAGTCTTTAACCCCAAGCCTGCCGGAACAGCCAGGTTTTAAGGGCTGTGCGGAAGGCTTGGAGGGTGGTGAGGGTACGAATCTCCACGGGGAGTTCGTTCCACAGGGTCGGAGCAGCCACAGAGAAGGTCCTCCTCCGGGTAGTCGCCAGTCGGCACTGGGCGGCTGATGGAATTCGGAGGAGGCCTAGTCTGTGGGATCTTATTGGTCTAGTGGAGGTAATTGGCAGCAGGCGGTCTCTCAAGTATCCAGATCCAATACCATGAAGGGCTTTGTAGGTGACAACTAGCACCTTGAAGCGAATCCGGAGACCAACAGGCAGCCAGTGCAGCTCGCGGAGGATAGGTGTTACGTGGGTGAAACGAGGCACACCCACGATCGCTCGCGCGGCCGCATTCTGGACAAGCTGAAGTCGCCGAATACTCTTCAAGGGCAGCCCCATGTAGAGCACATTGCAGTACTCCAGCCTAGAGGTCACAAGGGCACGAGTGACTGTTGTGAGAGCCTCCCGGTTCAGGTAGGGACGCAACTGGTGAACCAGGCGAACCTGAGCAAATGCCCCCCTGGTCACAGCTGACAAATGGTGTTCAAAAGTCAGCTGTAGGTCCAGGAGGACTCCCAAGTTGCGGACCCTATCTGAGGGGCGTACAATTTGACCCCCCAGCCTGAGAGATGGAACACTTGGCCAATTAGTGGGAGGGAAGCACAGCAGCCACTCGGTCTTGTCTGGATTGAGAACAAGCTTGTTAACCCCCATCCAGTCCCTAACAGCCTCCAGGCCCTGGCTCATCATGTCCATCGCTTCATTGAGTTGGCATGGGGCAGACAGATACAACTGTGTATCGTCCGCATACTGGTGGTATTTTATCCCGTGCCGTCGAATGATCTCACCCAGCGGTTTCATGTAGATATTAAAGAGGAGGGGGGACAGGACCGAACCCTGCGACACCCCATACATTAGGGGCCTAGGGGTCGATCTCTGCCCTCCAAGTAACACCGACTGCGACCTGTCCAAGAGGTAAGAGGAGAACCACCGTAAGACAGTGCCTCCCACCCCCACCTCCCGCAGTCGTCGCAGAAGGATACCATGGTCGATGGTATCGAAAGCCGCAGAGAGGTCAAGGAGTACTAGGATGGAGGCATAACCTCCATCCCTGGCTCTCCAGAGATCATCGGTCAATGCGACCAAAGCGGTTTCCATGCTGTAGCCAGGCCTGAAGCCAGACTGGAAGGGATCTAGATAACTGGTTTCCTCCAAGGACCGCTGGAGCTGAAAGGCCACCACCTTCTCAACAACCTTCCCCACAAAGGGGAGGTTGGAGACTGGACGAAAGTTATTTAGGACAGCTGGGTCCAAAGATGGTTTCTTCAGGAGGGGTCTCACCACCGCTGCCTTTAATGCGGCGGGAAAGACCCCCTCCCAAAGGGAGGCAGTAACAACCGCCTGGATCCAGCCCCGTGTCACCTCCCTGCTGTTAACAACCAGCCAGGAGGGGCACGGGTCCAGTACACATGTGGAGGCACTTACAGCTCTCATGGCCTTGTCCACGTCCTCAGGGGTAACAGCTTGAAAATCAATCCAGTGATATTCTACCAGATTATCCCTTGGTGCCTCAGCTGGTACTGCGGGATTGGAGTCCAGGTCCGTCCGAAACCGAGCAACTTTATCCTCGAGGAATTGGACGTAGTCCTCAGCTCTGCCCTGCAAAGGATCGTTCGTATCCCTCTTGTTTAGGAGGGAATGGGTTATCCTGAACAAGGCGGCTGGGCGCGACTCAGCGGAAGCAATCAGAGAGGCAATATATGTTCTTTTTGACGTCCTAATTGCCCGGATGTAAGCTCTGATGCTAGATGTTAAAAGTGCTCGGTCCAACTTGGATTTTCTGGATCTCCATCGGTGCTCTAGGCATCTCTTTCAGCGCTTCATCTCCCGGAGTTCCTCAGTAAACCAAGGAGCCCTCCTGGATCCACTGCCTCGGAGCGGCCGTAAAGGCGCAATCCGGTCAAGAGCCCCTGTCGCTGCTGAATTCAAAGCAGCAACCAGAGTCTCCGCCGGACTCCGGGCGAGAGTATCAGGAATGACCCCAAGCTCCGTCTGAAAACCCAACGGGTCCATAAGTCGCCTGGGGCGGAACCACCTGGTCGGTTCCTCCTCCCTACAGTGGGGGTTTGGTCTCCAAAAGTCAAGCCTCAGTAGGTAGTGGTCTGACCACGACAGGGGTACGATCTCACTACCCCTCAGACCAAGATCACAAGTCCACTGCTCTGAGAGAAATACGAGGTCGAGCATGTGACCCGCCGAGTGGGTTGGGCCCCGAATTACTTGGGTCAAGCCCATGGCTGTCATGGAAGCCATGCACTCCTGCGCTCCATCAGAGTGTTCACCGAGCGAAGGCAAATTGAAATCCCCCAGAACCATGAGCCTGGGGAACTCAGTTGCCAGCTCGGCTACCGACTCGAGGAGCGAGGGGAGGGCTGCTGCAACGCTGTTGGGAGGCAGGTACATTAACAGCAAGCCCACTTGACCCTTGAGGTCCAACTTCACCAGCAGGGACTCACACCCGACAAGCTCCGGAGCAGGGATCCTACGAGGTACTAGAGACTCTCGGATAACAATGGCCACACCCCCACCCCTTCTCTGAGCTCTCGGCTGATGGAGCACCTGAAAACCCTCTGGGCACATCTCTACGAGGGGGACTCCTCCCTCTGGGCCCAGCCAGGTTTCAGTAATACATGCCAGGTCTGCCCTCTCGTCTAAAATTAAGTCCCGGATGAGAGGAGCCTTATGAACTACAGACCTGGCATTTAGCGACAACAGCCTGAGACCAGGGTCCTGATTACTCGCACCATCTGGCCTTGGAGTGGGACTCATAGGGCCGGAAGGAGGGATCTCTGTAATGTAGCGAGCCCTCCTTCCCCGGTAATGGCCAGCCCTAAAGTCCCCGCCATATCTGCCCCTCCCTGTTACGACCGTAATGCTCCGGCCCACTCCCATGTCCGTAATTCCCCCAGCCACCCCAATGACCCCCGTGTTTCTCGGCAGGTCCTCCGAATCAAACACACTCATTCGTTCACCCAAGCAGTCCCCACGTAGTAAATTTAAAAACACAGAATACAGTAATAATAGGTTAATAAAAGTGGGATCATTCACTCAATCACATGCATATCCCATGCATATCCCATACAAAAGAAAGAAAGAAAGAGAGAGAGAGAAAAAGGGGAAAAAGGAAGATTGCGCAGCTGTTAAAAAAGGTGCAAGTTCAAGTAGTGCAAATGGCTCTTAACGTTCAAGATGGTTAAAGTGACTGAAACCCAGCAATGGTCCAAAGGAGGCGTACAAGGGAATATCTCATATCCCCCTCTCCTGTAAGTCTGGGAAGGTCCAAAGAGTCCGGGGCAGTTGAGGGGAGCAGAGGGCCTTCTTACACACTGTGAGCACCCCCACTCGTCCAGGGTCCAAAGCACTGCAATGAATGGAATTAAACAAGTGCTGTCCGAAACAATATTCCAGAGGCAGTCGCGAATAATGATAGTCAAAGCGACTGAGGCTGAAACAGCAAGTTCAGAGGCCCTGGAATTACAGTTAAAGGAGACTGAATGTTCTGAAGCCCAGAGGGAAAGGAGCCAGATGGCAAGCAGGGGGGGGTAGAAAAAGGCTCCACAGCAGCGATGATGGGCTAAAGGAAAAACTCACCCAGAGAAGAGGTCCAGTCAAGCAAAAAACGGAAGGAAAAGGAAAAGGTGGCAGCGTTGATGTAAAGGCTGAATCAAACAGCGGGGGGGAGGGGCGTCCGGAAGGGCCATGGCGGTGGCAAATGCAGCCAGCCACCAAATTCGCCCGTCCTCAGTGGGTGCCCAGGTCGTTCTCCTCCCCTTCAGGGCGATGGCTGTGCAAAAGGGTCTCCAGGGGCTCAACAGGCCGGGCATACAAAGTCAGAAGATGTCGCAAGCCCCGAGGGCTGGTAGAAAACGCCGCCATCATCCATATGCTGCCGCCGTTGCCGCCATCAAGCGGCAGAGATCGCTGTGAAGCCGCTGAAGGTTGCGAGGCCTGGGATCGTCCAAGAGTGAAGACCTCCCCAGCAAACTGGCCTCTTCGGGTCCCCCAGATCTCAGTCATCCCCGGGGACCCATCCAAAGGGTTATGCCGCCTGCTTGTAAGGTTTCCCAACATTTTCTCCGTCAGCTTGAAACGGAGCAAGAAACGGAGCAGCCATTCTGAGCTCGCACATGCGCAGTGGACTTGTCAAAAGGTTAAGGCATATTGGATAAAAATTTGGTGGATTATGCAAAATATTTTTAAAAGAAGGATAAAGTTTACTTCTCAGTTATTCTTGCTAGGTATATGTACTGACTTTACAGCAGTAGAGACTAACTTGAACCTGCACTTAATAACGGCAGCAAGACTGTTGGTGGCGTAATACTGGAAGAAGGAAGACCTGCCTACAACTCAAGAATGGACATTGAAAGTTACAAATTTAGCCGAGATGGCTAAAATATCAGCATATCTTAAAGATCACTCAAATGAGAGATATAAACGAGACTGGAAAAATGGATTGACTATATACAAAATAAATATGGGACTAAGAAATTCCAGTTAGCCTATGCTTAAGATTAGGAATGATTTAAATTGTTTAAAGTTAGCTTAGCAAAAAGAAGCTAAGATCAATGTAGAGATGTTATTAATTTTTTTATTTCCTTTTTTTTCTCAATAGATTTTAGACTATGTTTGTTAAAAATCTATACCGTGTACGGGTTCTGGGAAGTCAGGGGGGGAAGGAGGTGGGGGGTTGGGGGGAGGGTGGGGGAGGGAGGGATATATATTAGGTTAGACACGATGTGTTAGATTTCAATGCAATGTGACTTCACATGTATACTGTTTTTCTTTAATTTTTCTTTAAAATAGGATAAGCCAAGTACCGTAACATATAATGGAAATACACCAAGGGGAGGAGGAGTAGGAAAGAAGAAAGATGGGTAGAGAGGGATGGGAGAGAGGGTGGGCGGGAAGGCGAGAAGGAAGGGGGGGAGCGGATTTGGAGAGAGGAGTGGTAGAGGGGGAGGGGAAGTAGGGTAGAGGGGGATGATGGAGGGAAGATAGAAAGTTGGAGGGTGGTGGAAGAAAGAGGTGTATGGAGAATGGAAGAGGTATTTTGGGCTTTTATTTTCTGGGGCACTGTTGACAAGAGGAATTGTTACAATTATTGTTTAATACTGTATGGTGTATACATGTGATTGTATGAAAATGAAAATGAAAAAAAATAAAATAAAAACATATATAATAAAAAAACAAGGAGGGGAACTAGGGATGGGGGGTGAGGTGAATGCATTAAAGAGTATGTTCCGATTTGGTAAGTTTACATGGAAAACGGGATGGATTCTCTTAAGGGTTTTGGGCAATTCCAATTGCACTGTGACAGGATTCACAATTTTAACAATGGGGAAAGGACCCACATTTTTAGGACCAGGTTTCTTTGATTTCTGGGTAGTCTGAAGAACTTAGTGGACAATAACATCCTATCCCCAACCTGATATTCTTTTGGCTTTGACCATCTTTATCAGCTTGTTTTGTGTGTGCTTGGTGAGCAGCATCAAAGGCTCTACAAGTCATAGGTCAGAAACATTGAAGCTGATCACTCCACTCAGACACAGATACATTCTGTGGTTTCTCTCGAGATAATTCAGGAATAGGTACAAACTTCTGGCTGAACACTACCTTAAAAGGAGTCATTCCAGTACTGCTATGTACCGAATTGTTGTATGCCATCTCTGCATAGGGCAAGAGGTCAACCAATTATCCTGTTGATAATTGATATACCATTTAAGACACTGCTCTAGAACTGAGTTAGCCTTTTCACAAGCCCCATTCATCTGCAGATGGTGGGCAGAGTTTAGACCCTGGGCAGAGCCTATTAACTTCAGGAACTCCTTCCAGAAGAGAGAAGTGAACTGGACCCCACTATCTGAAATAATGAGTTCAGGAACTCCATGTAACCTGTACACATGTAAAATAAACAGTTTAGCCAGTGTTTTTGCTGATGGAATCTTGGAACAGGGAACAAAATGCACTTGCTTGGAGAAAAAATCTGTGATCACCCAGATGACAGTATTTCTCAGGCTTTCTGGACTTCCGGGATGATGTCACGTTGGAGCAGCTACAGGGGAATGTCTGTCTGATTTTTCATGTCTGGAGGCTGTCAGCAGCAAAGCTGGGCCTTGTGTGGGTGGTGAACGGATTGAGAAAGAAGGAAAGAACAGATTCCTTTTGACAGAGGCAGAAGAAAACGAAGAGAAAGGACAGTGACTGTGCAATTTGAGGGCAACAGTCATTTTGAGGACAGAGAACAGGGAACAGAGAAGTTGCAAGAAAATAGAGATATTGAGGAATAAAATGGTGGTATTCCCAATGTAGGACTTTGGATTGGACTCATTTACAATCAGCTTTGTACACTTCAGATATCTTTACATTACTTATGGTATTTAAATATTGTTATATCTACCATGGTGATCTTTAGATCAAAGAATTTAATATTTTATAAGCTTTCCATTTTATATATCTATACTCTACCTATATTTAATGTAGATTCAAGCATATTTAAAACAGGACAGAATTTATAGACAGTTCCTTTATTACTGAATATTAGAAAATCTATCTAGCTTTAAAACAGGACCTGTTGATTAATAGTGACCTTTAATTAATTAATTAATTGCACATACTGATTTATGTATTTATGAATTTTAATAGATTTATTATATAGTATAACAACTTATAGATATTATAAATATATATTTATTTCTCTCCTTCGCTCCCTCTCTCCCTTTAATACAGTTGTTAAGTTAGGACAATTTATAATAATTAACTACAAATATAATAATTTATCATTGTGATTTACATATATTTATTTACTTAGGATTTTAGGATTTTTAGAATTTTATTGTCATTTATAGGCCGCCCTTTTCCCTGAGGGGACTCAGGGCGGCTTACAATTCGTGGGAAGGGAGTGCAAGGCAGAACATGAAATAAAATGTGAATAAAAATAAAACAATAAAACACAACATTCATTCAGCATTCGGGTGGGGCGGATGAAAATCTTATCCCCAGGCCTGCCGGGATAGCCAGATCTTAAGGGCTATGCGGAAGGTCTGGACGGTGGTGAGGGTGCGAATCTCTACGGGGAGATCGTTCCAAAGGGTCGGAGCTGCTACTGAGAAGGCTCTCCTCCGCGTAGTCGCCAGTCGGCACTGACTGGCGGATGGAACTCGGAGGAGGCCCACTCTGTGCGATCTGATGGGGCGAAGGGAGGTAATCGGCAGAAGGCGGTCTCTCAAGTATTCAGATCCACTACCATGGAAGGCTTTATGGATGGTAAGTAGCACCTTGAAGCGCACCCGGAGATCAACAGGTAGCCAGCGCAGCTCACGGAGGATAGGTGTTATGTGGGCGAACCAAGGTGCGCCCACTATCACTCGCGCGGCCACATTCTGGACTAGCTGAAGTCGCCGGATGCTCTTCAAGGGCAGCCCCATGTAGAGCACATTGCAGTATTCCAGCCTAGAGATCACAAGGGCTCGAGTGACTGTTGTGAGGGCCTCCCGGTTCAGGTAGGGTCGCAACTGGCGTACCAGGCGAACCTGGGCAAATGCCCCCCTGGTCACGGCTGACAAATGATGGTCAAAAGTCAGCTGTGGGTCCAGGAGGACTCCCAAGTTGCGAACCCTATCTGAGGGGTGTAAAATTTGACCCCCCAGCCTGACACTGGCCAAATTGTTGGGAGGGAAACACAACAGCCACTCGGTCTTGTCCGGGTTGAGTACCAGTTTGTTAGCTGTCATCCAGTTCTTAACGGCCTCAAGACCCTGGTTCATCACGTCCACCGCTTCATTGAGTTGGCACGGGGCGGACAGATACAACTGCGTATCGTCCGCGTATTGATGGTATTTTATCCCGTGCCTCCGAATGATCTCGCCCAGCGGTTTCATGTATATGTTAAATAGTAGGGGGGATAAGACTGAGCCCTGCGGCACCCCATAAGTTAGGGGCCTCAGGGACGATCTCTGCCCCCCACCAACACCGACTGCGACCTGTCCGAGAGGTAGGAGGAGAACCACCGTAAAACAGTGCCTCCCACTCCCACCTCCCACAGTCGTCGCAGAAGGATACCATGGTCGATGGTATCGAAAGCCGCCGAGAGGTCAAGGAGAACCAGGATGGACGCATGGCCTCCATCCCTGGCTCTCCAGAGATCATCGGTCAATGCAACCAAAGCGGTTTCTGTGCTGTAACCAGGTCTGATTTACATATGTTTATATAACTGTCTATAGAAAATTGATATTAAGGATTATATTTAATCAGTGACTTATATTACATTACTATTGTTAGCTATCAGATTTTTAAAAAAAAGAGGGATAGGAGAAGGGACAGTGACTAGGTAAAGACCTAGAGTGAAAGATTGAAAACTTATGTATTATGGAATATTTGTTTCCAAAAGCTAAAGATGGCAAACACATCCACAATTATCAAAACTGTAAAGAAAACACTGCCAATGATAACCTCTCCAGCAGGACAAAAGTTAACAACCGACATGCCAAGCAGTGAAAAACCAGGATCTGCACCAACCCTACAAAGCCTACAAGCCTCATTAAACATGATTCAGGAATTTATGATAAAAACACAAGAATCAATAACCAAAAATCACGAGGAAATGAAAGGTGATCTAGGGAAAGTGAAAGATGATATAAAGAAGTTGGATGATAGAATGGGGAAGATACAAGAAACAATTGCCAAAAATGAGCAGAAAATAAAACTGGTAGAAGCAAGATAGAACAAACTGAAAATAAAATGGAAGCAACAGAAGAAAGACTGACAGCAGCCAACAGAGAGCTGGGGGAGGCAACAGTCCATTTAGAATTGGAAAAATCCTCTATTTAAGATTTCAGAACATAGTAGAGGCAAAAGATGAGGACCTACCAAAACTCATGAAGGATCTTGTCAGCTTCTGCTTTGCTATCGCTTCAGCTGCCATGAAACAGGGAGGGAGGGCATGGTATTTGGGAGGGGTTACTCATTGTGCTGGTGGAAGTTTCTGGAGTCTACCGATTGATTGGACTACGCATGCGTGGGTGTTTCCTGCCAGCTCTAATGGCACCGACATTCCATCTTCGTGATGCCTTTTGAAGTTATCTTGTACCTGACATTTGGAAGACTTATGATTGGACTGGGTCTATGATGCCAAGGGGTGGGGAATGGGCTATTCTATATATCAACTGTTTTCGCGCCTAATTAACCATACTTCGCTATGCATTGCCTTTAACCATTTTTAATTAGTAAAAGTACATTTGATTTCTACGCATGGAGTCTCATGGTCATTCTTTCCTAATTAACTAATGGAGAGGAGCTGACGGGTAGCAAAGTCTCAAAACACCTTTCCAGGAGACTACAATCTACTGTGGAAGGTGCAAAACTTCAAGGAGACAGAACAGAAAAAAAAATATATGTCTTCGCCAGCCAGCAATGGAGAAAAGGACAAAGAAACCACTGATACCTTGTTTCCTGAAGAATTGGCTCAGCTGGAGATATCGAGCCCTGCTAGTCCCCCCCATTGGTCCATGTCGGTGGGACAAAGAGAGGAGGGGGCAAACTGGGATGCGGCCGTTACCAGAAGAAGACACCAGGAAAGGCCGTTCGAGGCGGGAGCCGAACGAAGACCCCAGGAAAGTGATCAACCTGATTACTTGGAACGGAGGTACTCTGGGCAAAGATTTGGGGAAGGTGAAGAGGCCGAGAGGGGATGGGAGCAAGAAAACCCACGAGCAGCTTCACGCCCCCCCTGCCAGGGGTGCTGCCAGGCCAGGGGCCCCCCTCCCCAGAAGACACAGAATGGCTAAAGTTCCCCCATTACCTGTGAAATATGATGGAAACCCTAAGAAGCTGGGGTCTTTCATCATGCAGGTTTATAATTACATGGAAATCTATGGGCCTGATTTTGAATCAGATACCTTGAGAATACGCATGGTTTTACTTGCATTAGACAGAGAGGCCTCTGATTGGGGAACAGGCTTACACCAATCAAATTCCCCCCTCCTGAGGAATTTCAATGCGTTTATGGGAGCTTTCAAGAGACGTTTTGATGACCCCCCTGACTGAGAAACAGGGCAAACTGAAATTTATGACCCTCGCGCAGGAGGACAGGCCAGTGTCCGAGTACATTCAGGAGTTTCAACACCTATGTAATTACATGAGAGGTTGGGGTGAAGAAGCCCTTTTGGACAAATTTGCTTTGGGCTTGGATGAAGATATTTATCAACAATGTGTTAATCGCCACCTTCCCAAACGCTTGACTGTTTGGTTTGAAAACGCGGCAGACATTGAACTGGATTTAATGAGACTCAAATGTGCTAAGGAGGAGAGGCAGAAGAAAAAAGAGAAAGCTGCGAAATCTTCCCCCCCAAGCCGCAAAACCCCTTTCAGAAGCAGAGGCGAAGGGAGGGGAGGCCCCTCTGGGAAATCCAGACCATTTGCTTGCTTTCGTTGTGGGAAAATCGGCCATCGTGCCCCTGAATGCCGCGCCCAGCTGCCCACGGCCGCCCTAGCCCCTTCCAAATGGGAGGGGAAACCCACCAAGGCCTCAGATAAGAAAAAGAAAGAAGCTGCATTCGCCGTTGATTCCACACCCCCCCCCCCCAATTTGCCCAGGCTTTGGAGGGAGAAGCGGATGTCTCCACCAGCTCCTCTGATGACTCCGATGATGACGCCTCGCCTCGCTGGGTGAGTTCAAACAAAGGCCCTATGCTAATCCCCGTAGAGTTAAGAGTTCTGCCCGATGGGGGGTCTGAAAGCCTTCCCGCCCTCCTTGACTCAGGCTGTTCCCGCTCAATGATCAATCCTGCTATGGTGGAAAAACTGGGCCTCAAGTTGAAAACTTTGAAAACCCCTATTGTTTTTTGCCAGATAGATGGGTCCATCGCAGGGGGGGACCCGCCCATTTCTTCACTGAGCCCTTAGAGATGAAAATGGGATCCCACACAGAACTAATCTCTTTTATTGTGGCTCCTGGGATGGACAGACCACTCATTTTGGGCCTCCCGTGGCTTCAAAAATGGAACCCTCGCATAAATTGGAGGGAGGGTTGGTTACAGATTCGCACGGCCGCACCTCCGGAAGGGGAGGGACCTTCTTCAGACCCTGTTGGCTGCAGTTCTGATTTGGCCGCTAGAGGGCAGGAGCGGATAGAAGGAGAGGAAAAAATTCCGAAAGTATATTGGGACCTGAGGGGAGTTTTTAGTGAGAAATCTTCCGACAAACTTCCGCCCCACAGGCCTACTGATTGTTCAATCGACATTTTGCCCGGGGTGAAGTTGCCAAAACCCGAGATTTATTCCATGTCTCCTAGGGAAATGGAAGAGATGAGAAAATTCATTGATAAGAATTTAGAGCGGGGTTTCATTGAACCTGCCCGCCCTAAAGTCGCTGCTCCTGTGCTTTTCCGTGAGAAGAAAGATGGTTCTCTGAGATTATGTGTTAATTTTAAAAACCTTAACGCCATCTCGACCCAAAACTTATACCCATTGCCTTTGATGAAGGACATGTTGGCCCAATTGGGGAAGGGCCGCATCTTCACTAAACTGGACCTCAGGGAGGCGTACTACAGGGTCCATATAAAGGAAGGGGATGAATGGAAAACTGCTTTCAACTGCCCTCTTGGTTGCTTCCAATTCCGGGTCATGCCTTTTGGCCTGCAGGGGGCGCCTGCTGTTTTCATGCAATTAATAAATGAGATCTTGCATGACCACCTTTACAAAGGCGTTATCGTATATCTGGATGATATCCTTATCTATTCTCACAATTATGACGACCACGTCGCTCTGGTGCGCACTGTTTTGAAGAAACTCAGGGCCGCTGAACTTTATGCCAAATTGTCTAAGTGTGAGTTTCACCAGGCTAAGATTGACTACCTCGGTTATCGCATCTCTCCCGCTGGCATTGAGATGGACCCTGGAAAAGTGAAAGCGGTCACTGAGTGGGAAGCACCCCGAACACGCAGGCAGTTGCAAAAAATTTTGGGTTTTGCTAACTTCTACCATCAGTTCATTCCTTCTTTTGCCAAAATTGCACTTCCTATCACAAATTTATTGAAGTCCAAGGGTGGGCCTAGACCTAAGCCTAGCAAACCACTGGATTGGACCATGGAATGCCAAGCTGCTTTCGAAAGACTAAAACGCCTGTTCGCTGCGGAGCCTGTCCTCAAACATCCCGACATGGACAAGCCTTTTGTCGTCCAAGCTGATGCCAGTGATGTCGCCGTTGGGGCCGTCTTGCTACAAGCCAACGACCACGGTGACTTACAACCATGCGCCTACACCTCTCGCAAGCTCACAGACACTGAGAGACGTTGGGCCGTTTCGGAGAAGGAGGCGTTTGCGGTGCGATGGGCCCTAACCACATGGCGCCATTTTCTGGAGGGCGCTAAGCACCCTTTTGAGGTGTGGACTGACCACAAGAATTTGGAGGCGTTGAGGACCCCGCGCCGTCTATCCCCTAAACAAATGCGGTGGGCCCAACATTTCAACCATTTCAATTTCACGCTCAAGTACATCCCTGGAGGGAAAAATTTCATGGCGGACGCTTTGTCCAGACTTCCTCAATACAACTGCTCCAAACTGAGTGTTGTTCAACCTGTTGTTCCCACTTCCAGCCTCGCGGCTCCGGTGGTCACTTGCCAGCAAGCATGCTCGAAAGTGGAGGTGCCTCAAGATTTTCTGTCTGACCTCAAACGCGCCCTTCCCCAGGACGACTGGTTCCAGAAACATCAAGATGAGTGCACGGTGAGGGATGATCTACCGTGGATCAGTGCCAAGCTTTATGTGCCCGCCTCTCTTCGTCTCGTTGTTCTCCAACGGGCTCACGATTCCAAGTTGGTGGGTCACTTTGGCTTCGTCAAAACCTTACATCTAGTCAAGAGGCAATTCTGGTGGCCCTCTTTGAAAAAGGACATTGAACTTTATGTGGCCAGTTGCCCGGTTTGTGCTGCTGCTAAGAGGCCGCCTGGGAAACCACAGGGGCTGCTCCAGTCTGTGGCACGACCTGTCGCCCCTTGGAAGGAAATTTCGATGGACTTCATTGTTGAGCTTCCTGAGAGCCAGGGGCACACCGTCATTTGGGTCGTTACGGACTTATTTTCCAAACAAGTTCATTTTATACCTTGCCACAAGATTCCTTCTGCTAAGGCTCTCGCCAAACTCTTCATCTCCCATGTTTACCGGTTGCATGGAGTGAGGACCCAGATTGTTGTTGGGGGCAATATGCTGACTCTGTAAACCGCTTAGAGAGGGCTGAAAGCCCTATGAAGCGATATATAAGTCTAACATTGCTATTGCTATTGCTATTGCTGATCGTATTGTTTCTGTCAGAGGGGTCCAATTCACCTCAACCTTCTGGAAGGAATTTCTTAAACACATTGGCTCCCCCAGGGCATTAGCTCCGCCCACCACCCTCAGACTAAGGGGCCTGTGAGAGGACTAATTCTGTTCTAGAACAATACTTACGTTGTTTCATTAATTATCAGCAGGATGATTGGGTGGACTTGTTGCCGCACGCTGAAGTGGCCTACAACAATTCTGTTCATACCAGCACTGGTTTTACCCCTTTCCGGGTTGTTTTTGGTCAGGACTTTGTTCCTATTCCTGAGTTGCCTCGTGACCAGCCGCAAGTTTCTTCCGTCGCTGATTGGAGTGAGCGTCTCAGCCATTTTGGCCTTTGACTCTTGCTACGTTAGATGCTGCTCATCGCGCTCATAAGAAACAAGCTGATAAGAAGCGTGTTCAGCCTTATCAGTACAAGGAGGGTGACTTGGTCTACTTGTCCACAAAGTTCCTTCAGACCACTCAAAAATCCAAAAAATTGGGGCCTAAGTATGTTGGTCCTTTCCCCATCCTCAAGATCATCAATCCTGTTTCCATTCGTTTGCAACTGCCTAAGCATCTCAATCGTGTTCATCCCGTGTTCCACGTTAACCTCATTAAGCCTGTTCGTGTTTCAACTTTACGTCCGCCTGATACTCCTCCTCCTCCATTGTTGATTGATGGTGAACAACACTTTGAAGTCCGTGAGATTTTGGACTCCCGCAGGCGGCGTAACCGCATCCAGTACTTAGTTGCTTGGAAACATTTTCCCCCCTCCCACACGGAATGGGTTGACAAGTCCCATGTTCGTGCTCCCCGACTACTTCAGAAGTTTTATGCTGCTTATCCTGACAAGCCTTAATTTTCTCTCTACCCACCCACCCCCATTTTTCTTCTCTGTTTTGTTGTTCGTCTGTCTGTCTGTGTTTTTTTCGTTTTACAGGCCTGATCGCCTTTTTTCCGGGGGACGGCCGGATGTCAGCTTCTGCTTTGCTATCGCTTCAGCTGCCATGAAACGGGGAGGGAGGGCATGGTATTTGGGAGGGGTTACTCATTGTGCTGGTGGAAGTTTCTGGAGTCTACCGATTGATTGGACTACGCATGCGTGGGTGTTTCCCGCCAGCTCTAACGGCACCGACATTCCATCTTCGTGATGCCTTTTGAAGTTATCTTGCACCTGACATTTGGAAGACTTATGATTGGACTGGGTCTATGATGCCAAGGGGTGGGGAATGGGCTATTCTATATATCAACTGTTTTCGCGCCTAATTAACCAGACTTCGCTATGCATTGCCTTTAACCATTTTTAATTAGTAAAAGTACATTTGATTTCTACGCATGGAGTCTCATGGTCATTCTTTCCTAATTAACTAATGGAGAGGAGCTGACAGATCTTCTAGCTGACCAATTGCAAATGGACAAAAGTGAACTGAGGAAGTCATAACCTCAAACAAATACCAAAGAGAATCAGAGAGCAAAGAAGGAATTACCAATTCTTCTCCACACAACTGATCAAATATAAAATAATGTTCTGCTGGTTGATACCAGAAGGCATGTTAATATTCTGGCAAGATAAGAAAATAAGGATTGACACCAGAGATAAAGCCCAGGAATTCTATGAACATTACATAGAGGGGGAATCAGACAGCAGAGAGGAGTTGGAAACCAAAAGCCAAGAGGAGCAGCAGACAGAGGAAAAAGGATTAGACCAAGAAGTGAGAGAGAAGACTGATACAGAAGTTCAGGAAAGAGAAGGAGTGAGGACAAGAAAACAAAAGGAAACAAAACCAAGTAGAGGAACAAAGGTGACAAACAAGTAACAGGATGGAGGAAGAAGTGAAATTAATATTGGTCAATATAAATGGACTAAATTCACCTATAAAAAGGAAGACAAACTATTTTTAAACTCCAAAAACAAAACATGGACATCACATGCCTACAGGAAGTTCATATTAAAAAAGGAAATGGTAGTATCGGGGAATCTCCAAAATTAGGGAAATTACATCTGGCCTTGGCCGAAACAAAGAAAAGGGGAATTGCAGTATATATAAAGGACTGGCTAAAACCTAAACAGGTATAGGCAGATGAAGAGGGAGGAACATTATTAATTGAAGTATCAATAAAACAAAAAAGAACCAGAAAGTACATATAGTACATTACATAAGTGGCAGGGGTGGGTTTCAAAAATTGTTCGAACCTACTCTGTGGGTGTGGCCTCCTTTGTGGGAGTGGCTTGCCGCCCATGTGACCAGATGAGAGTAGCTTGCCGCCCATGTGACCAGATGTGAGTGGCCTGCCAGGCTGCCACCCATGTGACCTGGTGGGAGTGGCCAAGACAAGGATATTACTAGATATTACTAATTACTAGATATTATTAATATTACTAGATCATTATTAATGCATAGATAACTGCGGAACATTACACACACACAAACACACACACACAAACTATGACAGTGTCAGGAAAACACCAAAAAATAAGAATCCCCCCCCCACAAAAGACTGCCAATGAAACCAGTTTTTTTTCCTAAGCCTAAAGACAGGAAAGACAAAGTCACTGGAATAAAAACCATCAAGGCAATGTGGGAAATTATAAAGGACAGGCGCTCACAGAACCATCAACCACCTCAAAATTACCTAAACAACGAGGGTGAAACACACTAAATCTGGCAAAGCTGCCTTGCACCAACCTGGCCTGCCCATAGAAAAGCAGTCACTTTGAAACCTGGTCTGAACACTTAAAAGCAACATATTGCACCACAAAGAAAACATTTGCAAAAAGGAACAACATTTCTTGTGGTAAATATATTTTATAAACAATTAAAATATAAAATTCTCTAAAAAATAATTAAAAAAAGATTCTATAAATAAAAGAAATCCTTAAAAACCATTGTTAAGTATTACACCAGCAATAATTTACACTGTAACAATTTAAAGTTATTGTACCAGCCTTAGTATACTGTAACCATTATTTCAAAGCACATACACAATAAATTACAATAAAACTATTATAAAAAAATTCTATGCACAATACATTTCAAAGTATTGAGTGTAGAATATTTTAAAATGGTTTACTTTAATTTATTTTGGATAGAATCTTTTTTTTAATAGTCTAAGACAATTTAAAAAAAAGATTCCACCCAAAATAAATTAAAGGAACCCATTTTAAAATATTCTACACTCAATACTTCTAAGTAAAACTATTATAAAAAATTCTATGCACAATACATTTCAAAGTATTGAGTGTAGAATATTTTAAAATGGTTTACTTTAATTTATTTTGGATGGAATCTTTTTTTAAATAGTCTAGGACAATATAAAAAAAGATTCCATCCAAAATAAATTAAAGTAAACCATTTAAAAATATTCTACACTCAATACTTATATGTAAAACTATTTTAAAAAATTCTATGCATTAAATAAAATATTATTTTAAAATACATTAAAATAATAATTAAAAAAAAACCCAGGTCACTTACCAGCTGAGCAGGCAGAATCAGCAGCACTCCGATGCGATGGATGGATGCGCGTCGCGATGGCAGGCAGCAGGAACAGGTAAGACACTGGACTGGAGGGACAAGGCTAGGGTCACTTAGGTTGCCTGGCAGACTTAGCCAGCCAGGCAAGGCTGGGGGGGGGGCGGGGGGCTTCCCTTGCGAAAGAAGAGGAGGATATTAAAAGATACCTACAAAAGAGGAATCTTCCAACTTTACTGGAAACAACAAAGGAAACACTAAATGGGAGAATAACAAGGCTAAAATTAAAAAGGGCAATCCAAAAACAAAAAAAATAACAAAACCCTGGGTCTGGATGGAATTTTAGCAGAATTCTATAAAGAATTCTATAAAGAATTGCAAAAATCATTAGAGAACATATTATTAGAAATGTATAATGAAGTACTAGAATGAGTTAAGACACCAAAATCCTGGATGGAGGCACTAATAACATTAATTCTCAAAGACAACACTGAAAAACAAAAGATCTAAAATTATAGGCCAATCTCGCTGCTAAATGCTGATTATAAAATATTTATGACAATAATGGCGGAAAAAATTAAAAATATATTAAATGGAATCATACCCTCAGACCAAAATGGATTTTTACCCAACAGACATATAAAAACAATATATGAACGATAATGGACATATTAGAATATGATGACATACACTCAGGAAAACAAACAGCATTGATATTTATTGATGCACAAAAAGCATTCGATAATCTGAATTGGGATTTTCTTATAAATCAATTAGCAGTAATGAACTTTGGAGAGAAATTTATCGAGATGATCAGAACAATATATTCTAGTCAGAGGGCAAAAATAATACTAAACAGGGAAGCAACAGAAGGTTTCAACATAACCAAAGGGGTAAGACAGGGATGCCCTCTTTCCCCCCTGTTATTTATCCTCTCAATAGAGACATTGATATTACACATTAGATAGAACCAGGACATAAAGGGATTGAACATTAGAACACAGGAATACAAAGTGTAGGCCTTTGCAGACGATCTAGCATTTATCATATCGTAAAAAGGAAACTAAAATATTAACTAAGAATTTAATCAAAATGAAGAACTGGAGGAGAAACTGGGAATTTTGAGAGCCAAGAAAATTAAATATTTGGAAATATGGTACAATAAAAGAAGATAACTACAATAAACTGCTACGACAAATACAAAAAGATTTGGATAATTGAACTAGACTACAGATATCACTAACTGGCAGAATTTCAACAATTAAAATGAATGTACTACCCAAATTATTTTATCTTTTTCAAAGATAAAATACCGATTTAATACCGATTAAATTAGAGATTTTTTTTTCAAACAACTAAATAAAATGGTATCAAAATTTATCTGGTCAGGGAAAAAACTGCGTATTAAATACAAACTTCTACAAGATAGTAGAAACAAAGGTGGATTTGGCCTACCTGACTATCAGGTGGCAACCCTGAAATGGCTCAAGGACTGGATTCAACTAAAAAATAAAATGATTCTTATGCTAAAAGGCCATGATGTCCAACTAGGCTGGCCTGGCTTCCTCTGGGAGGGAAAAAATAAATCTCATTCATACTTCCAGAGAGACATAGTAAGGGATGCCCTGCTTAAGGTCTGGGAAAAATTTAAAAAACCCATTACATGAAAATCCCAATCTGGTTATCAATGATAGAGGCAATGACATATCCAAATACTATAGATCTCAGCAAAATGGAAAGCTATGCAGAACTCTTAGATGAAAAATCAGTACAAGATCTGAAAACATAAGGAATAAATCTAGAATGGTGGCCCTATTAAAGATTGTAAAGATTTAAAAAAGATTGGGAACAATACATGAGAAACAAATAGAATTAGATAAAATATTATTAGGAACAGGAGGAAAAATGATTACCAAATTATATAATTTATATAAGATATAAAATGGAGGAAGAGATGGTAAAGGAGACAATGATTAGCTAGGAAAGAAATTTTGGGCATAATTTAGAGTTAGAAAAATGGGATAAACTATGGGAAAGAAATTATAAATTTACAACGGCAATAGCTTACAAGGAAAATCTATATAAAATGTTATATAGATGCCATTTGCCTCCAGCAAGATTGCCCAAAATGTACCCAAATTTATCCCCCAAATGTTGGAGATGTAGCCACAAGTCTGGAACATTCTACCATATGTGGTGGACATGCCCCATCACAAGGAAATACTGGTCAAAATTCAGAAATGGAAACCAGAAGCATTCTTTTTTTTTTCTGGTAATTTTTTTTTTTCATTTTCATAACATATAGTCACATGTATACTATTACATAGCCAGCATCATTTTGTATTATTAAATGTTTACATCAATTCATCTTACTATCAACTCCCAAAACACAATTATTAGCTCTCCATACACGATATTTGTCCTTATCCATCATTTTCTTCTCCCTCCCTCTCCTCCCCCTCTCTACTTCCTTTGTTCCCTCTGTCAACCTTCCCTACTCTACTTCCCCTTCCTCTCTCCTTCTCCTCTCCCCCATTTCCACTCCTCATTTCTCTCCTCCTCTTCCCCCACCTGTCCTCTCTCCTATCACTCTCTTCTTCCCTTACTTCACTCCTCTTTTTCACACTCTTTATCTCATTTACTTGGTGTATTTCAGCTTTTGAGCACGTTCCATTTTATGTTGATGGTATTTATAGTTCCTTTTCAATATACATATTTAATTTTAACATATATTCTCCTCCTCTCTTTAAAAAAATAGAACAAAAAAGTATACATATATAGTCATTGTACTTTAACTCCTCCCCCAACCTTATTTTGGTTGAGATGTAGACCTGGTTAAATTCCCAGATATTCTCATCATTATTTTTATATAATTATACATCCTTACATGCCCCCAATTTGTGATTCTGTCTTTAAATCTCAATAGTTTCCCATTGTAGATATATTCCATGTTCCCTCTCCATTTTTCCATATCTTGGATTAGAGTACCCTTAAATTGTTTATAAATGACAAACCTCGCTGTTCTATGTTTGTTACAATTCCCTTAATCTATTATGTAAAATAACAAGCAGTAAACATCTCACTTTATTCATCATCTTAAAAGTTCTATATATATCCATGTTTCATATATATTTAACCCATGCTTAGTTATCCTTCTGTTCTCATTTTCAGTCAATTCACAACTCAATTTAATTATCATGTAGAAAAGTGACTCACAAACCTCTGCTTTACAACCTCCCCATATTCAGTTTCATATTTATCCATATTCCATATATTTTGGCCTTTTTAGTTATCTTTCCATTATTATGTTCAACCAGTTAGCAACTCCATTTTATTGTCATGTTTAGGAATAAAACCCTTATCTTGCTTTATATTTTCCCATATCTAGATATCCATTTTTTTCCTAATAAGTCATTTGTCCCACTTTTCTGTTCCTGTCTTCTCCCTTTTCTTTATTTTAACACTTCCACTCCCATCAATTTTCCCCTCATTAGAGTAATTTATATTTCTCTTTGTTGGGGCATAGTCTCCTACTTCAATTTTCCTTATGCCACTGACAACCTCCAAAACCACTTTTGTCTGTTTTTTATTCCTTTTTGTTGGGACACCTCCTCTTTTTACAGTTTTCCCTATATCACTGCCAAGACTGATGGAGTTTTTTGTCTGCTTTTTATTTCCCTCCATTTCTCCCCTTTCGTTGTCTTGCCCCACTTCTTCTTTGAATTCTTCTTTAGATCTCTGCTTCCTGGGTTCAAAATTCTATTTAGGCTTGATTTTAATGATTTATGCTTTTTAAAAATAATTTTACGTAGTTCTAATTCCCAGTTTTCCATGACGTCCAGTTCCAAAGTTATAGTTAGTTATACAATTCTTGTTTCAGAGTTCTAATCCACCTTAAGTTTATCTACTTCAACTACTATTGAGAAAAGCAATGGGAGCCATCTTAGTCTTTTGTTCTTCCTTAATATCCAGTTCCAAGATTGCAGTTAGTTATACAAATCTTATTTCAAAATTCTGGTCCACCTTAAATTTCATTAATCCAACTACTTTCAAACTGGAAGAAAAGCAGACGCCATCTTAAATCTTTTGCAGAAGAGAAGAGTGAAAAAGAAGAGAGAGGAGAAAAAAACCCTTCATATTTCCCAGGTCTTGAGTCTGATATTTATTATTTCCTTTAAGAACTGCTCAAAATAAATCACTTGTAATAAGCTTGCAATCAGCCAGAGGTTTCTCTTTACCTCCTGCTTTCCCAAATTCTAATTTATGGCAGTTAGTTAATTAAATCTTCCTGCACAGTCAAGATTAGGTTATCCGTTATCAGTGAGAAGACATGCTTTTTTCTTGATTATATTAGCTGGAAGGAATTCAAACAAATTAAAAGTAAACCCTTCGGGATATTGGATTCTATTTCAAATCCAAAACCAAATTTAGAGTTTATAACTAGTGGGTTTGTCACTTGTCCGCTTTCTATCCTTCTGTCCGAAAGCGTTTCAAACAAAAAGCTTCAAACCAGAAGCATTCTTATTAAGACTATTATTAAACCAAAAAATGGATACACAATTTCAATACATAATAATACACATACTCACTGCAGCTAGGATTGCTTTCGCACAAAACTGGAAAAAAATCAATGCACCTGCAGATGAAACAATAATTAGAAAACTACTTGAATGTGCAGAGATGGACAAAATTACAATAGAACTAAAAGAAAGAGAAGAATTGGATTTCTATAAAATATGGAATAGAATTTATAAGTGGCTAGAAACAGAAGCCAAAATAGAAAATAAGAGAATGTAAATATATGGTGATATAAATAATTAATATTATTATAAGTGTTAGTACTACTGTTGTTATATTATAGGACAAGGTAAAAGCAATAGGAAGGCAATGCAGAATGGAAAACTATAAAGGCTACACATGAAAGCCGATACAAAAGGCTGTATAATTACTTTATATTGTTATGTATCTTTGTGTTTTGCTTTTTCTTGCTGTGTTTTTCTTTCTGTTTTTAAAGATCAAAACATTCAATAAAAACTATTTTTAAAAATGCACTTGCTTGGAGAACAAATATGTGATTACCCAGATGACAATATTTCCCAGGCTTTCTGTAACTCGACAATAAAATCCATCAATATCTCCTTCTACGGTGCTCCAGATCAAGTGACACTTTGAAGTAGTTCTTGAGGTTTTCCTGGTGGTCTCTTTGCTGCTGCACAAATGGGAAAACTAGCAATATAGGATTCTATGTTTTTTTTTCAGAGAAGGCCACCAGAACTGTCTTTTAACCAAATGTAATGTCTTCACAAAACCAAAATGCCCAGCCACCTTTGAGTCATGAGCCTGTTGGAGGACAATGCTTTTTAGAATAGCAGGAACATATAGCTTGGCTCCTACCCACGCAAGGCCATCCCATGTAGGGTTACAGTAAATCATCTGGATGGTCCTTAGAACTGTGGTTACACGTGTAAGTACAAACTGCAGCAATTCTTTGCTTGTCAGTGATTCTTTGCTTGCAGTGTGTTCCCAGGCATGAACAAGGACACGGGATGATACAATGTATAACCTGTAACATTTACTCATTTGAATGTATAACACTTGATTCTTTCAGTGTGTGAGAACATGTACATTCTCACAAACACCAATGATGTAATTACTAGCCAATTACCTTGGAGACTTGTTAACCAATAATGAAATAACACGTAAACTAAGAATCTGCAAAGCTATAAAAATGATGACTGATTATTAATAAGTTGCTGTTGATTCTGCTGTTGATTCTGGATGTTCAATAAACTGCTGTTTGTTCAGCTATCCATGGATTGATTTACTTTCATTCAGCTTCAGCCTTTGGGAACCTAATGCAACACCTTTAACCAAATGTAATGTCTTCACAAAACCAAAATGCCCACCAATTTTGAGTCATGGGCCTGTTGGAGGACAATGCTTTTTAGAATAGCAAGAACATATAGCTTGGCTCCTACCCACGCAACGCCATCCTGCATTGCGCACTCATCAGAGTGTAGTTTGAACCATTCATCAGATGCAAGGCTTTCCCTGAGCCTTTTCGTCAAATCAATGGGCACGTCTAAGTCCATTTTCCCCTGGCTCCTGGTGACTACCGGAGCAGCTAGGTGTCTGGCGGGAATGACTGAATGAATCACCAATGATCTGTCACTATTGTACTGGAGTAGCATGAACAAGGCATCAGCCATAAAATTCTTTCCCCCAGGTATGTATTTTAGTGTGAAGTGAAATTAGTTAAAACGTGCCCAGGGAACTTGTTTAGGTGACAGTTTCCATTGGGTTTTTAATGCTTCAAGGTTTTTATGATCAGTCCATACCTCAAATGGGTGCTTAGCCCCCTCAAGGAAATGCTGCCAAGTTAGCAAGGCCCACTGGACTGCAAAAGCTTCCTTTTCCCAGATTGCCCATCTTCTTTCCGTTTCTGTTAATTTTCAAGTGGTATAGGAGCAAGGTTGCAGATTCCCATCTGCATTTGTTTGGAGCAACACTGCCCCCATGGCCACGTCACTTGCATCTGCTTGGACCACAAAAGGTGCATCCATGTCAGGGTATTTTAAAACAGGTTCAGCTGCAAACAACTGTTCCAACTTCTCGAAATCTGCTTGACATTCCATAGTCCATTCCAAAGGTTTACTAGGCATTGGTTTTGCTTCTCCCTTTGATTTTAGGAGATTCATAATTGGCAGTGCAATTCTAGTGAATGAGAGAATAAATTGGCGGTAGAAGTTAGCAAACCCCAAAAAACTTTGTAGCTGTTTGCAGTGCAAGGAGCTGTCCATTCTGTAATAGCCCAGACTTTCTCCAGATCCATTTTGATATCCTCATGAGAGATGCGGTACCCCAACTAGTCAATTTTCTCCTGGTGAAATTCGCACTTAGACAATTTGGCATAAAGTTCAGCGGCTCTGAGTTTTTTCAGGACTGAGTGCGCAAGTTTTATGTGTTTCTCAAGTGTTTCCATGTAGACAATGACCATGTCATCAAGGTAAACTAACACCCCCTTATACAGGTGTTCATGCAACACCTGGTTAATCAACTGCATAAAGACAGCTGGCAACCCCTGTAGTCTGAATGGGAGTACTCTAAACTGGAAACACCTCAGAGGGCAGTTGAACACAATCTTCCACTCATCTCCTTTTATTTGGACTCTGTAGTAGGCCTCCCTTAGATCTAATTTAGTGAAAAATTTTCCCTTTGCCAAATGAGCTAACATGTCCTTCATGAGGGTTAAGAGTACACATTTTCCACGCAAATGGCATTCAGATTTTTGTAGTTGACACACAAGCAAAGAGAGACATCTTTTTTCTCTCAGAATAAAACTGGCGTGGCCACACATTGCCTAGCAGGTTGGATGAAGCCCCTCTTTAAGTTTTATCAATGAAATAGCGTAATTCCTCCAGTTCTTGTGGGGTCGAGTAAATCTATGGTTTAGGGAGTTTCTCCCCTGGGAGGATTTCTATGCTGCAATTGGTGGCATGGTGGTGGTGGGGGAGCTTGTCAGAAGCCCTTTTGCTGAAAGCCTCTTTGAGGTTCCAATGCTCTTTCAGAATTCTTTTCTCTCCTTCAATTTTCTCACATGAAAAAGTCTGCTAAGTCTATAACAACTGTGGCTAGGTGAGAAGTCTTTCCCTCCCTCTCTGTCAACTTTGCTGAATGGATGTGTAGCCACCCTTTCCACCAGTTCACCTGAGGGTTCCATTTTCACAGCCAAGGTAATCCCAATATGAGGGGCCGGTCCATCCCTGGCACCACAATGAAATTCAGGGATTCTTGGTGGTCTCCCATCCACATCTTGACTCGTTCAGTTACAAAATGGGCCGCCCAGCCCCCCAACTGGCAAAAGGCAATGGGTACTTTCATAGTTCTCAGTCTTAAACCCACTTTTCTACCACCTCAGGGCTAATTAAACATTGGGTGCAGCCAGAATCTAAAAGGACCAGCATCTTCCTCTGGGCACCGGTCAAGGGTACTTTTAATTCTACTGGGATGGTCTTGGGGCCCGATTGGGGACTTACCAAGGGATCATCATTGGGGTCGGTTTCACTTTCTCCTGAAGAAGGAGGGGGTTCCTTCTCCTCCTGGCTTGGAGGAAGGACATCAGCGAGTTCCATGCCTTTCAGGACAGTTTCTGTAGCTGCCAGTTGGGTATCTTCCCTCCAGCCGAAGATGGTTTTGGGCCAAGCTTAGAGTAGCAGTCAGCAGCCCAATGCCCCTCTTTTCCACATCAGAAACACGCAGTTGATCTCGGCTTGGTTGCAGATCCCCCTTTTCCTGCTCTTGGTGCCTCTTTCAGTATAGGGGGCTGTTTTTGTTCCAGCTGCTGCCTCCACAGTATTGATTTCTGGCTAGGTTAATCTCCACATCAGCTGCCAGCACATACCAGTGTTGCAAGTCACCCGGGGGGGGGGGCTGTTCATACAGCTCTAGTACACATCATCATTAAGGCCATCTATGTAGCTGTCCATCACTGCCTCCTGGGACCACCCCCGCATATGCACAGACAGCTTGCGAAACTCCTGAGTGTACTCTGCCACAGACCTCCTCCCCTGGATAAAGATTTTCATCCTGGTTCTTGCCTTCAGATTTGCAAGGGGGTCATCAAAGTGTTTCCTCAGGGCCGTCATAAACATGCTGTAATCCCTCAGCAGGGGGGAATCATCATTATGCAAGGCCACCATCCAGGCAGCAGCTTTGCCCTCCAATGCCATAGTAACACTTCTCATCTTGGCAACCTTCAATGGGAAATCCTCCCCATACTCTTGCATGTAATTCCAAACTTGAACTAAAAAACTTCCCAGCTCTTTGGGATCTCTTCCATAATGTATTCCAAGAGGAGGAATCTTTGGAATTCAATGCCTTCGGGGAGCTACCCTCCCCCCTTGGAGGAGCTTGAACGGCTGCTGCAGCAGCAGCTGGGACTCTTCTGTCTTGGCCAACTCCAGTAGCAGCTCCCAAGGTCATTTCAGGGTTAGCCAGGTCGTCTGTTTCCCCCCCTCCACCTGCTCAGCTGATCCAATCTCCCTTTCAGTGAGACCTTTGTGGAAACGGCATTTTTCCCAGGCTTCTTGTAAAAGGTGTAAAGCCTGGGTCATCATGAGATCCTCTTTTTTGGCTTCCTGCCAGGCAGCCCTGCCAGCATTTCCCCAGGATCACTCATCTGTCCCACTCTCAGCGACTATCTGGGCCGGACAGATTTTTCTTCCAGATTCAGTTCAGCCATCCATTCCGTTTCAAAAGGAAAGGAGGATCCAGCAGCTCCCATGTCCTTCTGGTTGCTGCAGGGGTTACACATGTTGATGCACCCCCACTAAAGCTTTGAACTCTGGGATGGGTGTGAAGGGAGATCTTGCTTAATTTCTTAATTTTGAAGTTTTAAAAAACCTGTTACTTTATGACTGGAAGCTGATGGATCCAATGATTGCTGATGTTAGTTGGTGGACAAGTGCTTTGTTATAGCTGCTCTGCCCCCAAATGCAATAAAAAATTCTCCTCTGCAAATATTGCAGAAAACAATGGCATCTTTCTTTGATATGAGGAATGGAAATTCCTTTTTCAATTGATCGTTGAAATGGCATTTCCTCTTTTTTGATTTTTCCATCCCTTAAATAAAATTTAAAATTTAAAATAAAATATAAAGCTACACGAACGATGCAAGCACATCATGAATAAATAAAATTAATTATTACAATTGAAATTTTAATAACATAAGCAAATAAATTTCACTTAAATTTAAATTATTTTACACTTCTGTTGTATAAACTTGTAAATAAAATTATACATATTTGGAAATTATTAAATAGATAATGAATTAATAAACGTGAATTGTACTTACCTCTGTATAATTGAATATTCACTGAGAAAGAAATAATTACCATGAGTCTACTGCGTGTGTATGTGTTTCATGTTTCGGTAAGAAGTAAATAAAACCACTTGCGCGCGACGGTCTCTCTCAAGGTCTCCCGTGCGGAGCGCATAATCACATCTTATACCACACTATATCAAGCCTTGACGAATCGTCATGTCAAATACAAATACATCACATAACGCGCAACAGATTAGTTTTCAAATATTGAAAAGGAGGACATGTAGGATAAGGTGACCAGACGTCCCGCATTTGGCGGGACAGGCACGCTTCTTCATAATTTTTCCCGCGTCCCGGGCTGTTGTCAAAAGATCCCGCTTTAATTTTGGCGCCTTCTTTGATTGCTCGCTCCCCTGCCCATCCGCTGCTGCTCACATGGGCGGGGTAGTGTATCAAGTAAGCGGGCAGATGGGCGGGGGAGCGGCTCACCTTTCCAGCCCCACTTCCACCTGGACAAGCCATGGGAAAGCCTCCGCCTCTTCGGGGGCAGGCAGGCGAGGTGAGCGCAGCGGCCGGAGACTCCCCCGCGGGACCACTGTTCCCTCTAAGGCAAGAAAACACCGCGCAGCACTTTTCAACTCCCGTACAGCCGCAGTTTGTTTTGATGAGCACGGGGCAACTGGACTGACAGTAAGCCCCCGCCACCACCGGACTAACTGCTGCTGCCTCCTCCTCCTCTAACAGCACCGCCGGATTTGCTGCTCGGCGCTGCAGCTGAGGTGAAGCCAGCAAAGCTCCCGCCGTGCTTTTGAGGAGCCTTGAGGCCATGGGAGCCAGTAGGAAGGCGGCGGAGGGGCGGGAGCAGGAAAAAAGGCCTGATGGCTCCTCAAAAGCAAGGCGGAGGAGGAGGGGGCAGGGCAGGGGTAACGCGGTGCCCAGCTCAGGTGCTCCGAGCAGAGGGGGAGCCGCCCCCTCTGCCAGCGCTGGGCAGCAAAGCTTAACATCTCAGCGCTGAGATGTTAAGGTTTGCTGCCCAGCGCTGGCAGAGGGGGCGGCTCCCCCTCTGCTCGGAGCACCTGAGCTGGGCACTGCATTACCCCTGCCCTGCCTACTCAGACCAGCTGAGCCTCCCTGGACGTCACAGCAGCAGCAGCCCCAAGTGCGCCGATCTCGGCGTTTTTCGCATTGGGGCGTGCTGCAAGAAGAGGGAGTGAGTGAAGACCTTTTCTAGCCGGCGCAAAGGACTTCCCAAGACTTGCTTTGCAGCAATCCAGACTCCCTCCCTCTTGCAGCCCGCCCCATTTGCGCCGGCTAGAAAAGGTCTTCACTCACTCCCTCTTCTTGCAGCACGCCCCAATGCGAAAAACGCAGAGATTGGCGCACTTGGGGCCGCTGCTGCTGCGACATCCAGGGAGGCTCAGCTGGTATGAGTAGGCAGGGCAGGGGTAATGTGGTGCCCAGCTCAGGTGCTCCGAGCAGAGGGGAAGCTACCCCCTCTGCCAGCGCTGGGCAGCAAAGCTTAACACCTCAGCTTTGCTGCCCAGAGCTGGCAGAGGGGGCGGCTCCCCCTCTGCTTGGAGCACCTGAGCTGGACACCGCATTACCCCTCTCTTCCTCCCTTGGTCCTTCCCATGGCTGCCTCGCCAAAACATGTGCTCGCTCTCCCTCCACCCGCTTCGGCCGCTGCTGGCCATTGCCCAGCCAGGGCTGCTTGGGAACGGAGAGGACTTGGGCGAGGAGGGAAAGAGCAGCGCGCGCCACACCCAGCCCCGCTGCGTCTCTTCCCTGCAGTGGCGTGCCAGGCTGGTCGGGCAGCCTCGCCATGTCTCGAGCACTGCTGGCCATCGCCCAGCCGCTGCCGCCACCTCCCCTTCCTCCCTCCCTCCCCCTCGGGCTCCTCTTCCCACCCCCGCCATCTCGGCTTGGAAGGGCCGGGAGAGTGAGAGAGAGAGAGAACGGGGGAATGTCTCGGCGCTCGCCGGAGCGCTGCTCCTTTCCCAGAGCGAGAGCAGCACGAGGAAGACAATCCGCCGGAGGAACCTTCCAAAGTGGCCCTTATTTCACGCTATTCCATGCCCAGTGTTGGGGCACCGAGACAAAGCGCCCAAGGAGAGAGAAGGAAAGAAGGGGGGAGAGAAAAGGGGGCGCCCGAGACCTTTCCCCACATCCCTATGCAGCGGGGAAAGAGAGGTCGCTCCCGGTGAAGCATCGCCCCCGCGCTCACTGCTTCTGCCACAGCCACACCGAGGCCAAGATGGGATTCGGGGTTTTGACAGATGCCCGTTCCCCCCCCCCCGTAGGCTCCCTCCGGCTGGAGAGCCATGTAGATTCCTTGTAGGGGGAGGGGAGGGAGGGGAGGGGAAGAGGCTCCACGGGTGGGGGAGGGGAGGGGAGGGGAGGAAAATGGGGGATGCTGAGGAGGTCAAGGAGATGAAGAAGACCTTCATTGTGCCATCCATCAAACCCTTCGATCACTACGATTTCGCCGCCGCTTCCAACTCTTCTTCTTCTCTGTCTGCGGTTCCGATTGCAGTTGCAAGGAGTGGGAAGGAGAGGAAGGAAGGAGGGTGGGGGGAAGGAAAAGAAGAAGGGAGGGGGGAGAAGATGGAAGAAGAAAAGATGGATGGAAGGAGAAAGAATGGAAGGAGAAGGAGGAAGATGGAAGAAGAAAGGAAGAAAAAGAAGGGAGGGAGAAAAGAGGGAAGGAGGTAGGAAGAAAAGGTGTAGAGAGGGAAGAGAGGGAAAGAGCAGAAAGACAAAGAGGATGAAGTTGATAGGCAAGAGGAAGGAGGAAGGAAGGAAGAAAAAAAGGTAGGGAGAAAGGAAAGAAGAAAAGATGGAACTAGAAAGGAAAGAAGGGAGGGAGGGAGGAAAGGGGAAGACAGGGAAAGAGCAGAAAGACAGAGAAGGTGAAGGTAGATAGGCAGAAGGAAGGAAGAAATAGGAAGGAGGGAAGGTGAAAGGATGGAAGGAGGAAGGAACAGAAGCGAAGAGGAAGAGAGAAATGGAAAGAGCAGAAAGACAGAGAAGGTAGATAGGCAAAAGAAATGAAGCTGAAAGAATGGAAGGAGGAAGGAAGAGAAAAGGAGGAAGGGAGTGCGTAAGGAAAGAAGAGAGGATGGAAGGAGAAAGGAAGGAAGAGAAGGAAAGAGCAGAAGACGGATAAGGTGAAGGTAGATAAGCAAGAGGAATGAAGGAAGAAGTGAGGTGTCTTGAGGAAGGGGAAAACATTTAGTGACCAAAGTTACAATGGCATTGAAAAAAGTGACTGATGACCATTTTTCACACTTAGCGACCATTGCGACCATTTTTCACACTTAGCGACCGTTGCAGCATCCTCATGGTCACGTGATCAAAATTTTGTTTGGCAACAGATTCGTATTTATGCTGGTGTCAGTGTCCTGGGGTGACCTTTTGACAAAATATAAAATTTTTAATCAACCCCCCCCCCGCCCCTGTCAATGGTGTCCCTCTTTACTAGGGTGACCAGACGTCCCACATTTGGCAGGACAGGCACGATTTTTCATCGTTTTTCCCATGTCCCGCCCGCTTCTCAAAAACCCCCGCTTTATTTCGGCGCTCGCTGGCTTCCCTGCCCATCATCAGCTGCCGCTAACTCACTCGTTCCGTTCCCCAATCTATTCTATCTACCCTAAAACTCTAAGCCAGCCCAGCCTGCCGCTCACTGATTGGCCTGGACTCCAGCCAATCAGTGAGCTGGCTGGGATGGAAAACTTTAAGCACGCACGAGGGTGCTTAAAATTTTCCATTCCAGCCAGATCACTGATTGGCTGGAGTCCGCTTAAGCACGCCACGCGAGTTGTGACTCTCACGAGTCTCCATTTCATTTCGCCTTCGCTGTTTGTTTTTGCTGCACTGCCCTGGTGAGTAACTCCGGTGCCGGTGGGAATCGGGAGGCTTCGCCGCTTCGGGTGGGCGGCGGCGGCCTTTAGCAAGGGAAGGGAAGGCCTTCCCTTGCGAGCTACTCATGAGAGGAACTGGGGGGGGGAACCGGGCAACCTGAGAGAGGGGAAGAAGATCGTCCCTCCCCGCAACTCCCCGGATTTTGGAAGCCGGGTGTGTGTGGAAGGCGGGGTTTTTGAGGAAAGCGCTTGGCCGTCCCTGTTAGCCGCAGCCCCAGACGGAGGAGCGAAACCCGAGCTTTCATTGCCGTTCCCGCCAGTCGCAGCGGGGAAGCCGGCATCGGTGACTCCAAGGTGCGCTAATTGAAATGCGGTCTTCCTTTAGTCTCTGCTTGCAGCCTCTGGGATGATCGTTGGCGGGTGGGGGAGCGAGGGCGCAGCTGAGCCGGGGAGGCAGAGATGAGAAGTGAGGGCTAAAATGCAAAGCGCGCCAAAGAGAGCAAGTGAAGGATCCCCAAAGCGAAGGACGGGCGGGAAGCGCTTGACCAGCATGTGAGAAGGCAGGCTGGAAGTGGCCACGGAAGGGAAGAGGCGGCCACATGTATCGGTTCTCCTTGCGGTAGATAAGGGAGGTTCGTAGCAAGGGTCCGCTGGCAGGTAGGCTTGGGCGGGGCGAAGGCCTCAGTTGGGGGAGCGAGAATGGGCGGGGAGGAAACGGAGCCAAGCCCGGGGAAAGCAGCGAGACTATCCGCGAGGAAGCCACGGTGCCTGCCCTCCAGCTCAATGGATACCTGGCCGGTAAACTCATGGTACGGGCGAGGGTTGGCCGGCTGGGGGTGGGGGTGGGTGCTGCCGAGGCCTCCAGCCTTGCAATCCTGGGCGGGGAAGGCGAAGGTTAGCTCCGGAGCTGCGGAAGACCGTTGCACCGGGAGGCCTCCGCCCCGGGGATCCCCCGCTCCACCCATTCGGATTAGCCCCAAACCCAAAGGAGCCTGGGCGCAGGGGTGCAGGCCAGGGAAGATGGGGTTTGGGGGCTCGGAGGAGGAAGGGGTGATCTCCCCCTCCATTCGTCTGTCCCGCTGCAGAGCTCCTCCCGGGGGAGGGGGAGGCAGCGAGTGCGCTGATCCCCATTTGCAAGGGAAGCGCCACCGCCCACCCGAAGCCTCCCGATTCCCACCGCCAGAGTTACTCACTCACGTGAAGCTGCCCGCCCTTCCCTTTTTCTTTAAACAAGCTTCAGTTTCCGAGGGGGGAAAAAAGCTTTATGTGCCAGGATTATTGAGTTCCTCATCAATTGAGATCCGCCCACGATCAGGGGCAACTGAGGCACCTGCAAAGGCGTCACATCGCCACCACCCATGTTCACGGGGCGCCAGGCATCGCAGGGCACAGAGGAACTCAGCAGACAGACGGGAGACGGGGGGGGGAGGAAGAGATCCCGTCCAGGGTAAAAAGAGGGAAAAGCGGAGAGCCTACCCTGGACGGGATCTCTTTTTTCCCCGGTGCTTTCCCCAGGCTCGGCCATCTCTGTTTCCTCCCCGCCAATTCTCGCTCCCCCCGACCTGAGGCCTTCGCCCCGCCCAAGCCTACCTGCCGGCGGACCCTTGCTACGAACCTCCCTTATCTACCGCAAGGAGAACCGATACCCGTGGCCGCCTCTTTTCCTTCTGCAGCCACTTCCAGCCTGCCTTCTCACATACTGGCCAAGCGCTTCCCGCCCGTCCTTCGCTTTGGGGATCCTTCGCTTGCTCTCTTCGGTGTGCTTTGAATTTAGCCCTCACTTCTCATCTCTGCCTCCCCGGCTCAGCTGTGCCCTCGCTTCCCCCACCCGCCAACGATCATCCCAGAGGCTCCAAGCAGAGACTGAAGGAAGACCGCATTTCAGTTAGCGCACCTCGGAGTCACCGAAAACTCGATGCCGGCTTCCCCGTGTTTTGTTTGTAGCAAAGAATAAACTGACAGTTGGTCGGAGGGAAGGTGGGGGTGGAGGCTGAGTGTCCAAGGAAGCCAACCCAGACGGGCATCGCAGGGCACAGAGGAACCCAGCAGACAGACGGGAGACCGGGGTGGGTGGGGGAGGAAGAGATCCCGTCCAGGGTATGCTCTCCGCTTTTCCCTCTTTTTACCCTGGATGGGATCTCTTCCTTCCCCCCTCCCCCGGTCTCCCATCTGTCTGCTGGGTTCCTCTGCGCCCCCCAACTGGCAACGATCAATTCCAGACCCTCTAACTGGTAAATAGACCTGAGGCCATAAGTGGAATTGGGGTCCGTGGGGTCCGTGCAGGGAGAAGAGAGATTCCTCCCAGCACGAACTCCACTGACTAAAGCGCTTTCACGTGCAGGGAGGAATCTCCTGTCCTCCCAGCTCCCTTTCGCCCGCAGCAGAGATCAGGCGGGCCAGAGGAAGCACTTTATTCAGTGGATGTGTGCAGGGAGGAGGGGATATATTCGTCCCTGCGCGTAGCCCACTGGTTAAAATACTTGCTTTTGCTCGCCCGAGCTCTGATGCCGGCAAAAGAAAAGTCCTTTCCTTCACCTGAATCCCGCCCGAGCTCTGATGCAGGCACCATGGGGTCCGTGCAGGGAGGAGAAGAGAGATTCCTCCCAGCACACACTCCACTGACTAAAGCGCTTTCACGTGCAGGAAGAATAAACTGACAGTTGGTCGGAGGGAAGGTGGGGGTGGTGGTGGCAGCTGAGTGTCCAAGGAAGCCAACCCAGACGGGCATCGCAGGGCGCAGAGGAATACAGCAGACAGACGGGAGACCGGGGGGGAGAGGGAGGAAGAGATCCCGTCCAGGGTAGGCTCTCCGCTTTTCCCTCTTTTTACCCTGGACGGGATCTCTTCCTTCCCACCTCCCCAAGTCTCCCGTCTGTCTGCTGGCTTCCTCTGCACCCTGCAATGCCCGGCGCCTCGTGAACATGGGTAGCGGCGATGTGACGCCTTTGCATCCGTATTGAGGTTGGCATGTTTCCGGTGATGCTCTGGGAGGAGGGGGAATGATGGAGGGGAGGACGGCGGCACGGCGGCCGGTGCCTAGAGCGGAGCCAAAAGAGGTCCGTGATGGTGGCTCGGAGCCGAACGGGAAGAAAAGGCGCTGCGGGCCTGGGGAGTGGGGGAGCGGGAGGAGCGCTGGTGGTTTGTTTTTGGGGTGGGGGGCGTGACGGGGAAGGGGTGACTGCGCGGAGAGGCTCAGAGGCGGACTGTGCAAGCTCCCTTTCCCAGCGCACGCCCCTCTCAGCACCGTCCCCACCGACTGCCAGGCGTATCCGCCTCTGAGCCTCTCCGTTTTGTTCCGAGAACGGGCTGCTCGGTGAGAGGAAAGGGAGCTCCCTGGGAAGCGAGAGCAGTGAAGAGGTGATGCAGTCGCAGAATTCCCCGACACTCGCTTTTTTTTTAACCCAGCCTACCTCGTAGGGTTGTTGTTACGGGGCTAGACTAGGAAAGGCAGCCTCTCTCCCATTTTCGAGAAAAAGTAAGGATGTCCATCTGGTAGAACAACCACCTGTGCAATTTGGTGGCGATCCGCGAACGTTCAAGCCATGTAATGCGTGGGAAGGCATAGAATAAAGTTAGCATACTTGAAATGAAATAGGTTTTGGTTATGTTTAGGTTGCATTAGCTAAAATGTGCCAATACCGTCCTTGTTGGTAAGAATTGTTGTCATGTTAGAAGAATGACTAAGGCTGACAGCCTAATCTACTCTGTGTTAAATAAATAAAATGGATGGAAGGAAATGAAAGAATACAGAAAAGGTTGGTGAGGCATTTAGTGGCCTATGGATGAGAATGGTGGCTGTTTAGTAAGAAAATCTGTTTGGAATGTGCATATATATTCATATGTGGCCATAGCAAAATAATAAATAGAAATAAAAAAGCATGAGTGATTTTTACTGATTTTTATGAAAGTGAGAGGATTAGTGAAGGCTAGGTGCAGCAAGGATCCCACTATCTTACTATTTTATTTTTCTTTATGTACACTGAGAGCATATTCACCAAAGACAAATTCCTTGTGTGTCCAATCACACTTGGCTAATAAACTATTCTATTCTATTTTACTCTACTCTATTCATTTCTATTTCAATTCTAACAAGGAGTAGCTTCTCTCTCTTGAAAATGTAAGCTAGCATAAGGCATTATAATGCAAGCTAGCCTTAACTTTCAAACAGTTCATTTAGTGACCAAAGTTACAATGGCATTGAAAAAAGTGTCTGATTACCATTTTCACACTTAGCGACTGTTGCAGCATCCTCATGGTCACGTGATCAAAATTTTGATGTTTGGCAACAGATTCATATTTATGATGGTTTCAGTGTCCTGGGGTCATGTTTGACAATATATATATTTTTTAATCAACCCCCCCCCCCCTCCCGGTCAATGGTGTCCCTCTTTACCAATCTGAAAATCTGGTCACCTTACTCTTTACCAATCTGAAAATCTGGTCACCTTAATGTAGGACACTTTTCGAGGGAGGACAGAACTTACAAAAGGACTGTCCTCCCTAAAGGAGGACGATTGGTCACCTTACTTATCCCAATATTTTCAACACTCATATTACTATCAGAGGTTTTTTTCTTCTTCAAGTCTTCAAGTCAGTGTTGAATCATGGCAATTACCTGGCCAAATCCCTGCAGTTTTCTTGCCTTTAACGACCAATTGACACAGCAGAAAGAGAAGAGCAGGATTGTTCCCGCCCTCCGCAACGCCTCTCCCCTCTCAAATCTACATTGCCAGCGAGTGCTGACATATCTCACTATCTCAACCACGTTGCAAACTCCTCCTCCGGTAATCTACGGGTATTGGAAGAAGAGGAATTGTGGAAAGAAAAGGAAGAGGCGGCGGCGCCCGAAGCGCCTCAGCGGCCCACAGCTCTAAGCTTGAATAGGGAAAGCGCGAAGAAAGTAAAGCAAATCTAACCGCGAGGCGGAGAGAACATCTAGCCGCCACACCATGGGCTTTTTGAGCGAAGCCTGACCTCCCGGTACAACCGCACTCCTCAAAGTGCCACGACGCCAAGAAAGCAAAGCAAATTCATTTCCCACGAGCCGCAGGTAGGTTGATTAAGTAAGCCTGTGACTAAGTTCGTGCTTGCAATGGAGTCTGTGAGAACAAGCCGGCCTTGTTCTTTCAGAGGAAGCGTCCATAAGACCGGGCCGATAAGCGTTTGACTTCGTTCTTTCGTACGCAGCGGAATGTTCCGGATTATTCCGCGTGGACAGAGGGTTCTTTTCAGGCCCGCAGCGCGGGAACGGCAAAGATTGGGGCTACAAAAATGTACCTCTAAATGGTAGCAAACGGATATAGAAAACCGGGGCAATTCTGTAGTACCAACCGGTAACTATCACAATGTTTGTATTCTAGATCGGGTAGGACTAACAAACACACTGGGGCTGCTTGTCATGGGCCAAGGTTTCTGTCTCTTGTTTTGGAGTGTCATTTTAAGCGGTGATTGGTTCCAGTGTTGAGGAAGTTAAAAAGGAAATCTGGAGAGGATTTGGAGAGAAAAAGTTCAATAACTTTTTCAAATAAAAGGTGGGCGGTGAAAGACAAGAGTGCGAAAAGCAAAGATTTCCTCTAGCTGCGGAAAAGTTCGGAACGGGCTTCCTTCCGTCTCTGACTAAATTGTTATTTTTCCGAAGCTTGTCTTTCCCCAGAGTTTGCGGGCTTTTCCAGTATACTCCGTCACAATATAAATGTTTTCTTTCAGCCTATAAATGTTCGAGCTGCCGCAAACAAATTTCACTGAGATAACGTTGGCTTGAAGGTTAATATGAAGCTAGGGTGTAATTCTTTTTTCTGATGACAAAGAGTGTATGTTGGCTTGTATTTATTGCTAAATTAATCTTATCTCTTTTAATTTTAGTAGTTTCGCTGAAATAATACTAGGCAGAATTGAAGAAATATTTGTGGCAGCCATTGATTCTTCACAAACTGAAATGTAAAGAACTTGGACCTTAAGTTTCTTCAGGAGTAACCAGGACTTAAAGGCTCCCGGGGATAATCTAAGAAATATACCGCTGTTTTGGAAAATACCCTGAAGTGTGAAGTTTTCCCTTTCTATTTTTCTCATAAGAAATAGCAAAGAATTTTAGTAACCATGGAGTTTGTTGTTGAGTTTAACATAACAGGTTAATTTTCATATTGAAAATATTAGCTCATTTGTTTTTCTACTATTGTTTGAATGAACAAACATTTAAAAATGGATAAATATGATGACCTTGGTTTAGAGGCAAGTAAATTTATAGAAGACCTCAATATGTATGAAGCTTCCAAAGATGGTCTCTTTCGAGTAGACAAAGTTGTTGGGAATAACCCAGAATTTGAAGAAACCAGAAGAGTTTTTGCTACAAAAATGGCTAAAATTCACCTGCAGAAACAACAACAAGAAGAAGAGTTGATGAAAGGAACTTCAGTGGATTTGAATGGTGGATTTAATTTTGGTGGTCAGCTTCCAAGTTATTCTGTAGTCAAAGACACCACAGGAACAAATAAATTGCATCCACGGGAAAATGTTGCTAAGCCTCCTTTGGCTGCAGTATATGCAGGTCATCAGCTCGCTTTTCCAAGCCAGCCTTTATGTCACAGTGATGGAGAGCGAACAAAAATATATCAAGATGACTATGGATATAACAACAGTCTACAGGGTCCAGATATTCCTGGAGGACCAAATTGCCACAGATCAGGTCAGATGAACCCAGGTGGTTCTAAGGCAGTGCTTCCTTCCCTATCATGGAAAGAACACAGCAATGGTGATAATCAAACAGGTGTTCAAAGAAGGAAGAAAAGTGCTGATAAGCTTAGCAGCCAGAAATCAACTATTGCCCCTCATTTTTGGTCAAATAGCCAAGATGAATCATTGCAGAGAAGCCCTAGAAATACAGATCTTCATCTATGCCAACAATCCCAAAACCCTTACAGATCTTCAGAAAGTGGTCATGGAAGTCAGGAATGTGGAAATGAAGGCTCTGGACTTAGTAAGAGCTGTATCCAAAAGCTAGCTTGCCAGAGACCATCTTTTTCTCATGACAGTATCCCCTTGTCGTCTTCAGTTGGGGTTGGTGATGAATCAGCCATGGGATATTCACATCAGAAATCTTCATCGTATTCTGTTTCATCAATACATTCTTCTCAGATTCTTTCAAATCGGTCTGTTAATTTTCATCCAAATAGAAGCAGTGGTGACAACCACTCAAGGTGCAGTGATAGCACTCAACCTTCAATTTCTACCCCAGTTCCTTCAAGTGCAGATTATCAGCAGCACAATATTCATCCATACACTTCAGATCATTTTGTAGTTCATGGTCAAAATCACAGGCTTAATTCTGCTGGTTTTGGTCTGAGTCTTGAGCAGAATTCTATCACTGCAACATCTCATGGACCAATGATTTCTGATGTTCCCAAATCTCCTTTTAAGGAGAGTGTCACTGTTCAGCAGCATAACTCTGGTCCCCAAGAAATGTCTGGTTCTGCAAAAATAAAATTACCCTGTCAGATGCTGCTTTCACAGCAAGACCAAGGGCCCTCTACTGCTGAATTAAAATTAGAAGCTCTTACTCAGCGCCTGGAGCAGGAGATGGATGCATGTCCCAAGACAGACTACTTTGGTAAGTATTTTTGTTATGGCGTAATGTACATCTTTTAAAATAGCATATTTAATAATAAATATTGCAATACTTGTACCTATGGACAGATTTTTTCATGTATTTTTCTTTATCATTGGTTTAACTAATACTTTTAAAATTATACATTCTGAAAGCTATTATTTTAATGTAATAAGTAGATAATGATAAGTTAGAGGAAAAATGAATTAAAAACCTTTTTTAAAAAAACAAGTTAATATACCAACTTTATGCAGCCTTGGTTTTTCTTTAAAATCATTTTTATGGAGCAATAAATAAAGTTAATAATTGAGTGTTTATACTCAAAATGTTTGAGAATTTGCCTGGTAGCACAAATATTAAAAATTAATATTGGCCACAATATTAAGTTATTTTGAAGTGAATGGGAAAAAGATGAATTGCATTTGACTGTACAGCTGTGCAAAGCATTTGAAAGAGTTGTTTTACTAAAAACTTCAGCAAAGCAAAGTACTTTTACTCAGGGCATTACATCCTTTAAAGATTCGTATAGCTGCTTTGAAAACTCCCTCTACTTGTTTTCATGTACCTCTGTACATATTTAGATAGCACTTTCTGCTATGACAGCAAAGGAATGCAATAGGCAGCAATGGACTCTTTCGGAGTAGCCATGCCACTTTCCCAAAGGATGCTGAGGCCTTAATGCTTCAAAGAAAAAATATTTGCTCATAGTAATGTATTTTGCAAAGTACCTGTTTCAAATTCTTGGCAACAGTCAAGTGCAACTCTCATCTTTTTCCCATTCACTTCAAAATAACTTAAGACTGTGGCCCCCAACAATTTGGGTCCTCATTTTACCAAACTCAAAAGGATGGACGGCTGAGTCAACTTTAAGTCTGGTGAGAATTGAACTGCCAAATTGTGGTCAGCTGACAGTCAGCAGAAGTACCTGCAGTGCTGCATTCTAATCGCTGTGCCACCGAGGCTCATTAGTTTACATTAATTGTTTCTATTGTGTTTTTTACCTAGAAATGAAGAATATTTAAAACATTTAAAAGAATTCAATATCTCTGTAATTTTTCCAGTAAATTTCGCTCTTGTAAAGTGGCAGTTATGATTTGGGAGGGTTGGCATGTATCCTGTACTTATATTATAGGTTGGTTATTATTTTTGACAGTGCTGTATTTCAGTAAGTTTCTTTCTTTCTTTTTTAAAGAAAAAAATACCTTGCTCCTTGGAAATACTGAAATCTATTTCTATTAAGAGATTCATATTTTATAAAGCATTTATAAAATTAAATATTCTGCAAATTTAGGAATTATTTTGGACCTGATTATAAATCAATATTTGTGGTCAAATGAGTAGGATAGGGTAGAATAGAATAAAATAGAATAGAATCTTTATTATCACAACAGAAATAAAATAAAATCATTTTTATCTCTTGGAAAAGAAGAAATGAAAGTTGGAACATAAGTGAAGCACATAAAATCTTGTGGATTTCAAGTTCCTTTTTCTCAATATAGAGTTAAGATAAATGTAATTGAATTCATGTAATTTAATCAGAAGTGGACCAATGCTCTAAAAATGATTTTATAATTCTTGTGTCTATGAAAAATTAACATAATTTTGTTTTTAACTGTAGATGGCTTTTAATTTTTCTACTTTTACCTCAAATTTAATAACAGATTTCATGTTAATTATTGTTAGTAAATAAGTTTTCTTTTCCATCCTACTCATTTTTTCCATTTTTACCAAAGTAAAGATTGGTATGATTGAATATAAAATATTTCCAGAGTCCTCAAAAAAAGAAAGATGATAGTGTTTAAACAATGAAATTATTATCTAGGTGAGTTGTTAGTTTGCAAAATTTGTGAGTACACTGTGTAGGACAGTGATGGCTAACCTTTTTCCCATTGCATGCCAAAAGCAAGGGGAATGCAGAGGGGTCCTGCGTGGGCATGCCCACACCCATAATGCTATGCGTGCGCCCCCGCCCTTCCCCCCCCCGCTTTTGGCGTGTAATGGATCCTCTGGAGGCTTTAGAAGGCTTCCCTGAAGCATCCGGAGTGCGAAAACAGCCCTATAGGCAAACCGGAAGTCCATTTCTGAATGTCCGGTGTGCGCATTGGGTTGTTTTTCTCCCTCCGGAGGCTTCAGGGAAGCCTCTGGTTGGTGAAAAACAGCTGAAAAAGAAGTCTGAAGTCAGCTGGCCAGCGTGTGCATGCGTGCTGGAGCTGATAGCGCAACGCCTCTTGTGCTCTAACAAATGGCTCCACGTGCCACAGTTTCACCATCCCGGGTGTAAGATAATGTGTAGGATGAGTACAGGGTAGTGGATGGGACTGTAGTTTTATCTGAATTGTTTATGGAAATGGCTAATTGTAACGGAAGTTAATGTGTTTGCAAGTATTGGAGACCTTTTGACAAGTTAAGCTTTCCATTACATATCTCTAGATGGGTCAGTTTGGAATTCTTTCTAGGTCACTTGCTTAGCTTAGGAAATGTTTAAAAGGAATTTGAATTTAATTGCTTTTGAGAGTTTGCTTTTTTAAATGATAAGATTCAAAATGATAAGATTACATGTCATATATAAATACATTCTTAATATTCACCATGCACTAAATAGTCCACATTGCAACCAGTACTTTAAATATTTTGATTTCCTGCTCTGATTTCCATAGGGTGCTAAATGGAGCAGGGCCAATCTTAAAAGTAGAAAAATGACACAACTATTATTTATTTTTCTTTACTCTTAAAAGCTAGTTACCTATAGCAAGAATTTGAAGAAGTTAAATGTATTCCTTCCAATTCCAAGCAGCTTGCAGCTAACCTAGCAATGCTGCTTGCATGGATTACTACTATATGTGTGACTTTCAATCACAATTAATTACAAAATCCTTGAACAGGAAATATTTATCCTGCAACATATCTGGATACACATACAAATTTTAACTAGTAAATGAACTTTTAGATTTTAAAAGGTTTGTGCATCAAACAGCCTTGTCTGCAAATACATTTCTAATGAATTTCCTTGGATCTTGATAATAAGGAAAAGTTTTTTACTGTTTCTTCTTTCCTCATTCTCCATGAGACCATAAGACAGTCATTAAGAGAAATTTTTCAAACTTCTACATGACATGTTTAATATAAGTAAGCAAGGAGCAAAACTGTTCTGCTAATAATCCTCATAATTATTCATTTAGGAACCATACAAAGTTAGAATGGCATTGAAAAAAGTACCGTAACTTAAAAACCAGCCCTTGCACTTGAAACTGTTGCAGCATCCCTATGGTGACATGATTAAAATTTGGGTCTTGGCACCTGGCATGTATTTGTGCTGCTTACATCATCCCAGGATTATGTGACCACCATTTGTGACTTTTCCCAACGACTCCTGCCTAATTACCACGATTCACTTAGTAACTGTGGCAAAAAATGTTGTAAATTGGGCACGACTCAATTAACAACTACCTTGCTTAGCAATATAGTCCCAGCTGGGGTTGTACTTGTATAGAGCTTTTAATTTTTTAAAAATATTTTAATTCAGCTTTGATCAGCATCTGTCACACATTTTGCTAGTAAACTTACTCAAATACTAGTTTAATTTTGTGAAAATGAATGGCAGTTTCTCTTCCCATTTGAGAACAGGATAGGTGATGATAAATCCATACACAAAGTTGTTTAAAAAGTAGTAGAGTGTTATTGGTGACCTAAAAGGAATAAAGACTCAATTATATCAAGAATAATGATCTTGAAAAGATGAAGCTATATAGTCTTGCATGGAAATATAGTTGGACTTGGCTACATTTTAAATGTATGGGTAATGATTTGCTGTAGTACATTCAGTTTTAGAAATGAATTACCTGTGAATGGAGTTAGTTTTTGGCTTTAAAAATAATCTTGTAAGTGGTGTTGTATTTTACTATCCATGTTGCTTGGTTTTTGTTCTGTATCTGAATTTTTAGATTAAAAACAAGCAAACAATGGAATTCTGAAGAATATCTTTGATGGGAAGATGAAATTGCGGGTATAAACAACCTATTTAAAAAACAGCAACAAATAAGCCAGACAACATCATTATTTATAATTAAGACATTGCATCTTGGTTAGTAGTTTGCCAATTAAAACCAGGTCATAATTGGCTAAGATTGCCGGATAGGGTAAGGGTAAGTTGGCTTGTTAAAAGATTTGACACTTTTTAAACAAGATTAGATTAATTATCCAGTATAACATTTATATGGACATTGTTGTTAGTTTTTCAGGCAAACACATTAAAACTGCCTGTATCGCGGTGAAAGGAATACCTTGGTGGCAAAATAAAATAGATCTGTTGATAGATTAATACAACATTTTTCTGGCACGTAATCATTTTCAATGATATGACTTGATTATATGAGGCAGTAAGGAAGGTATTTTCCACCTCTCCTGCCTAACGTGAGGAAACATTTCAGGATTTAAAACATTATGTAATAGAAAATGCCCTTTTGGTGTGGCATTAGACAACTGGATAAAGAGGCTGAATTTGAAAAGGTAGTCCATCTATCTTTGTATATTAAATATATATCTTGAAGTATAGATTTATTTCTTGACCTTGATTATAATTTCCTTAATTTGTGTTATTATTTCAATATGGTAAATGCCTGGATATAATTACTAAATGAGTTATATGTTAATCATCTTTTTGGGGAATTACTGGACATATAAGGAATCTTGTAATGAAAGTAGCCATGTGAACCTTGGTTTATAATTTAGAATGTTGTGTAAATCCACCCATTTGATGGTCCTTCTGTAGGCAATTGATAACAAGCCAGGACTTAAATTAATGTTTAGACATTAATGATTGTGTGTTATGTTATTTTGAGGGGACAGCACATTTACAGTGTTATACAAGCTGTATATTCACTACTTTACATTGTAGCCAAGTGTCATTTCTTCAGTGTTGTCATATGAAAAGATATACTTAAATATTTACAAAATGTGAGGGGGTTATTATATACTCTGATATACTTTGTGTGTGTGTGTGTTTTAAACTAAAGCAGTATTTTGTATTTAACAGTTTGTTTGGGTAGCAGAAAATGCTCTTTAGTTGTACTGAAAATATCCTTTGTTCAAGTTAAGAAATTGATACTAGATATAGAACTATCCTATACTATAATGTCTTTCATATAATATCTCCTTTTGTACACCTTTTAATTCTGTGTAGACTAAGGTGACCAGATTTTCAGATTGGTAAAGAGGGACACCTTTGACTGGGGGGGGGGGGGGGCTTGATTAAAAATTTTATATGGAGCAACAAAAATTTTCATACAACGCAAAAATAGTATTGTAATTTTTTTAATTTCAGCATAACTACAATTTACAAATATAAATTGTAACTGTTGCCAAACATCAAAATTTTGATCACGTGACCATGAGGATGCTGCAACGGTCGCTAAGTGTGAAAATGGTCGCTAAGTGTGAAAAATGGTCATCAGTCACTTTTTTCAATGCCATTGTAACTTTGGTCACTATACCACCTTTCTTGCCACAGTTCTTAAGTGAATAACTGCAGCTGGTATTTTATATTTTGGATAGAATCTTTTTTAAAATAGTCTAAGACAATTTAAAAAAAGAATCCACACAGAATAAATTGAAATAAAACATTTCAAACTATTCCACACAGAATAAATTGAAGTAAAACTATTTTTAAAAAATTCTATGCACAATATATTTCAAAGTATTGTGCATAGAATTTTTAAAAATGGTTTCACTTCAATTTATTTTGGATAGAATCCTTTTTTAAAATTGTCTTAGACAAATTTAAAAAAAGATTCTATCCAAAATACAAAATATCAGCTGCAGTTATTCACTTAAGAACTGTGGCAAGAAAGGTGATATAATGGGCTTAGTGACCAAAGTTACAATGGCATTGAAAAAAGTGACATGACCATTTTTCACGCTTAGCGACCATTTTCACACAGTGACCGTTGCAGCATCCTCATGGTCACACGATCAAAATTTTGATGTTTGGCAACAGTTACAATTTATATTTGTAAATTGTAGTTATGTTGAAATAAAAAAATATATTACAATACTAGGTTTAGGTTTTATTCAACTTATATGCCGCCCTATTCCCGAGAGACTCAGGGCGGCTAACAAAACCAAGGAAGGGGGGGGGGAACAATACAAAAGGGAAGGCAACAAAAACAACAATACAAAACAATTTAAAAGGTCTCAACAAGCACACCAATTCGAGTAGGGGATGGAACTCAACAGCCCCAGGCCTGCTGGAACAGCCAGGTCTTAACAGCTTTATGGAAAGCCTGAAGGGTGGTGAGGGTCCGAATCTCCACGGGGAGATCGTTCCAGAGGGTCGGAGCAGCCACAGAGAAGGCCCTCCTCCAGGTGGTTGACAGACGGCATTGGCCGGCAGATGGAATTCGGAGGAGGCCTAATCTGTGGGATCTAATGGGTCTTTGGGATCTAATGGGTCTTTGGGAGGTAATCGGCAGGAGGCAGTCTCTCAAGTACCCAGGTCCAATACCATGTAGGGCTTTATACTATTTTTGCGTTGTATGAAAATTTTTGTTGCTCCGTATAAAATTTTTAATCAAGCCCCCACCCCCAGTCAAAGGTGTCCCTCTTTACTGAAAATTTGGTCACCTTGCTTTTTAGGATGCTGTCTAGATTTGCCATAGCTTTCCTCCCCAGGAGCAAGTGTCTTTTAATTCCTTGGAATTGGGTATGTCTAGTTTAATGAAAAGAAGGACTGAGGTATTGTATTGTGGTTGCTGCAATTACTATACTTAATACTCCATTTTTATTCTTTATTTTTTAATAATTTTCATAACAGTTGTTCCTGTTTTTGTAATTATTGTTTTATATTATTATTTTAGTGGATTGTTGTCACCCCTGAGAGTCATTTCTATTGAGATGTACACATTTGAACAATAAATGTATTTATTTTCATATTTAAGGAAAGGCATCATCTATAAACTAAGCAAAGGTGTAGCTTCCAAGATGTGCCCTTGAGATCTTGAAGTTGGTGGGAATCTACTCAGAGATTAATTGAGGAAAGCTTAATAACACGGAGTTCTTAACTTAAATCCACACAGAATAAAACTATTTTAATAAATCCTATGCACAATAAATAAAATATTATTTTAAAATACATTAAAAAATAAAAGAAAAAACCCCACTTACCAGTAGGCAGACACTCCAAGTCAATCCAGAATGATGTAGATGTTAATACAAAGAACTGAGCGAATTAAAATGGTTAAATAGTCCCAGGGAAATATTTTTCAAAGAAAAAAGAAGAGCACCATTTTCCCACACGAGCAGACCTCCAAACTCTGTGCCCTCCCCTCTGGAAAATCCAGGAAGTAGCAGTCATTCCCTCTCTAGCCAGGTGTTTCCTGCAGCTCTATGGTAATGGGTCATTTTTTTCTTATAAAAGTTAGTAAAAAGGGGCGTGTGGGGTCCATTTTCTTGCTTTAAAGTTTTAATATCTTCAATGAAAGTACTGAGACAGAGAGAGAGGTTAGTTAGACAGGGTGTCTTTTGTCTTGCCCCGGTTAGGATTTCTTGCCCCGGTTAGGATTTCTTAAGCAAATCCACTGGGCTTTCAACATGAAGCCAGAAAAAAATAGGGACTTTTTTAAAACTCAGAGGGACAAGGGACAAATTGTTATAAAGCGTGATTGTCATGCTGAAATCGGGACGTCTGGTCACCTTAGTGTAGACTTACAGTCAATGCAGTATATTTTCAAGAATCATGGAATCACTTGTGTACATAATAAACTCATTTTTCTGTTTCTGGTCAAAGTGAGCAGTTGTAATATTATTCCAAATCAGAAGTGTACTAATGGCAAATAATTTAAAGAAAATGTATTGCTAATGTGTTTGTGCTCCTACATTTCTTTGGGTAATTGTATAAACTTTGTCCTTTGAAGTAGTCAGCATCTATTCAGCCATCAGTCTGAAAGCACTGAAATCTTTTAAGTTTTGTATTTTTTTACTGATAAACATGTGACTTCATAATCTTGCATTACTCATGACAACTGATGTTAACAGGTTTAAATTAAAAAATAAAAGCAGAACCAAGATACATATAAAGAGAAGAAATGATTGATAGAATTGAAAAATTCTAAATAAAAAAATAAAGGCAGAATAAATGTCTGTATTTTAAGAAGGCAGTTGATCAAAAAGAAAATTTATCGGAAAACTATTCCAAATAAAACAGACAAGGGGATGCTGGTGGGAAGGGTTACTTTTCTTGCTAATTAAAGTGAGAGATGTGAGGAAAAAAACTGTAGAAAAGATGCATAATATGTGAATTGGAAAATTAAAGCAGAGAAAACAAAACCAGGGGAAGTGTCTGAAATTGCAGTGTAAAAGTTAGTTTATTTTTTTAAGTGTTTTATTTTCAAATGTATATAAGTATTAAATACATGAACAGTGTGACTTTGGGTATTAATTTTGATACTCAATAATAATAAAATAGAAAATTTTGATCGCCTTACTTTAGTTGTGCTCACATCTTTCTAATAACATTATACAGAACACATTCATATTTTAACTTCTTATCCTTCATCTACCTGCTAATTTTAATATGTCATATAACAATATTTATTGTAGTATTCCCTCCTTTCTGATTTCTACCTTTATTTCGTATCTTGATAACACCAATCTTGTTAGTAAGTATGCTATTTCTATTTTGTCTCTTATCAATTTTAATTATATTAATTACCTTAGTCATACTCACATTATAGTAACATCATAAATATGCAATTAAAGTTGTTAACATTGGAATATTTACTCTAACTTGTATATAATCCCTCATGATTTAATTGTTCAATATTATGTTATATTACTCAATGCTAATAACCATGATAACCTTAATAATGTTTTAAAGGTATATAATATAAACATCTTTCAGCTTCTGATCCTTTCCTCTACATGCTAATTTTAAAACATTATATAGGAGTATACATAACTGTTCTGTCACCCCTTCTCCGCTCGTTAACAGATGACAGGCAAACAAACTGTGACTGTTTGCTGCCTGCCATAGCTCCAGTTAATTAGGTAGATTTAGTTAGGTTTAGGTTTATAGTTATAGATAGTTTAGGCATAGATTAGATATAGATTTAGGATATAGTTTAGGTATAGATTAGATATAGACTTAGGTATAAGTACTGAAGACTGTACCATCTGTGGGTGCTCTCGGCCTTGGGGCAGGGCTAGTGGAGACCGGGGTTGGGGTCGTGGCTAGGGTTGGGGGTAGAGTTAGGCTATGCTGGGGTTAGGATTAGGATTAGGCTGGTGTAGGGTTAGAATGGGTGAGCTTAGTTTGGGTTGGTGTTAGTTTTTTGTTTTGGCTTAGAATTAGGATTAGCTTTAGGTTAGGAATAGGTTTAGTAGTAGGATAATCAAGGTTGGAATAGGGCTAGGAATGGTAGATGATGGCAGCCGTAGGGGTCAGGACTTGGCTCTGTAGGAATTGGCGCCCTTTATCCCATCTTCTGGAGCAGCCCGGGCCAGTCCCAGATGTTGGCCCCACAGACTCTCCCCCCCCCCCCGGATTCTGGACCCTGCTCAATCTTAGGGGAAGGAGAAGAACTACCCCCCGACACGGGGGCCATAAATTGCTTGTTGGATCCGGAGGGCTTAGGACTGGAAAGCTGCTGTGTACCAATACCGGACCCTTATCCCGTGCCCTCTCCGCTTACAGCCACTTTATATGCTACTGACTTTGGACCTGTGGCCTGGGAAGCTCTTCTAGGACTCAGAGGAGAGGAGAAGAGCGGAGCAGCTCGCCCTCCATCTGCACACCATTGTCTTACATCGCACTAGCGCAGTGCTCCGTGAATTTTTTTAGGAATGTAGTGTGAATGGTATGCTTGGTTGATGTTTGCACCCACTTTTTTTAAATTCATACTGTTGTATTTTCTGTGTTTAACTTATTTCATGGGGACTGCATGGGTGAGTGGCTGTGTGTGTATGAGAGGGTTGAGAGTATTGCCCGGTGTCTCCTCCACTGAGTGCCACTGCAGAAGTGGTAGGGGCCCAGACTTACTTCCCGTCCCAGAATGAGTGTTAAGGATTGCCTGCTGGATGGTGCGGGAGCTGTGGGAGGGGTTGTGGGGTTTACAGTAGCGGGGAAGGGCCAGAGCATTACGGTCACTATGGGGAGGGGTAGGTATGACGGGAACTTCAGGGCTGGCCATTACTGGGGAAGGAGGGTTCGCTACATCACAGAGATCCCTCCTTCCGGCCCTGTTAGTTCCACTCCAGGGCCAGGTGGCGAGAATTTTCAGGGCCCTGGTCTCAGGCTGTTGTTGCTAAATGCCAGGTCTGTGGTTCACAAAGCTCCCCTTGTCCGGGACCTAATTTTAGACGAGGGGGCAGACCTGGCATGTATTACTGAGACCTGGCTGGGCCCAGAGGGAAGAGTCCCCCTCACTGAAATGTGCCCAGAATTTTTTCAGGTGCTTCATCAGCCGCGACCCCATAAAACGGGTGGAGGAGTGGCGGTTATCATCCGAGGGTCTTTAGTTCCTCGTAGGATCCCTGCTCCGGAGTTTGTCGGGTGTGAGTCCCTGTTGATGAAGCTGGACCTTGGTGGTCAAGTGGGTCTGTTGCTAACGTACCTACCTCCCAACAGCCAGCGTTGCAACAGCCCTCCCCTCGCTCCTCGAGTCAGTAGCCGAGTTGGCAGTGGAGTTCCCCAGGGTTATGGTTCTGGGGGATTTCAACCTGCCTACACTTGGTGAACGCTCTGATGGGGCGCAGGAGTTCTTGGCTTCCATGACAGCCATGGACTTGACCCAAGTAATTCGAGGTTCGACTCATTCAGCGGGTCACACACTTGACCTTGTATTTCTGTCGGAGCAGTGGAGATGTGATTTAGAGTTGAAGGGTATTAAAACCTTGCCCTTGTCATGGTCTGATCACTTCCTGCTGAGGCTTGACTTTCGGAAGCCAATCCCCCACTGTAGGGAGGAGGAACCGATTAGGTGGTTCCGCCTCAGGCGCCTGATGGACCCAATGGGGTTTCAGACGGCGCTTGGAGAAATACCTGACACTATCGTCCACAATCCGGTGGAGTCCTTAGTCGCTGCTTGGAATACAGCGGGGGCTCTAAACCGGATTGCGCCTTTGCGACCTCTCTGAGGCGGCGGATCCAGGAGGGCTCCTTGGTTCACCAAGGAACTCCGGGAGATGAAGCGCAAAAAGAGACGCCTAGAGCGCCGCTGGAGGGCCAGTAAATCTGAGTCAGACCGAGCACTGATGAGAGCCTTTATTAGAGCCTATCTCGTGGCAATACGGGCGGCGAAATGTTCGCATTTTGCCGCCCTTATTGCATCCGCCGAATCGCGCCCAGCCGCCTTGTTTAGAATAACCCACTCCATCTTGAAAGGGAGGGATGCGGGTGACCCTCTACAGGGTAGAGCTGAGGAATTTGTTCAGTATTTGATGGATAAAGTCGCTCGGATTTGGACAGAGCTGGACTCCAATTGCATGATACCAGCCGAGGTACTGGGGGAGGGTCTTGAGCATGCTTTATGGATTGAGTTTCAACGGGATTCTCCTGATGAAGTGGACAAGGCCATGGGAGCGGTGAGTGCCTCCACTTGTATACTGGACCCGTGTCCCTCCTGGTTGGTCTCGACCAGCAGGGAGGTGACACGCGGCTGGATCCAGACGATTGTGAACACCTCTCTCCAGGAGGGAATCTTCCCACCCCTCCTAAAGGATGCGGTGGTGAGACCCCTCCTGAAGAAACCGTCTCTGGACCCAGCCATTTTGAGCAATTATCATCCAGTCTCCAACCTTCCCTTTGTAGGGAAGGTTGTTGAGAAAGTGGTGGCCTCGCAACTCCGATGGTCCTTGGATGAAGCCGATTATCTAGACTCTTTTCAGTCGGGTTTCAGGCCTGGTTACAGCATGGAAACTGCTTTGGTCGCGCTGATCGATGATCTCTGGCGGGCCAGGGATAGGGGTCACCCCTCTATCCTTGTGCTTCTTGACCTCTCAGCGGCCTTCGATACCATCGACCATGGTATCCTTCTGCGACGGTTGCGAGAGGTGGGGGTGGGAGGCACCGTTTTGCGGTGGTTCTCCTCCTACCTCTCGGACAGGTCACAGTCGGTGTTGGTTGGAGGGCAGAGGTCGACCCCAAGGCCCCTCAACTATGGGGTGCCGCAGGGTTCGGTCCTGTCCCCCCTCCTATTTAACATCTACATGAAGCCGCTGGGTGAGATCATACGCCGGCACAGGATTAAGTATCACCAATATGCAGACGATACGCAGCTGTATCTGTCTGCCCCGTGCCAACTCAGCGAAGCAGTAGAAGTGATGTGCCAGTGCCTGGAGGCTGTTAGAGTCTGGATGGGAGCAAACAAGTTGGCACTCAATCCAGACAAGACCGAGTAGCTTCTGATGTTCCCTCCCAAATATTGTCCAACTGTTCCATCTCTCAGGCTGGGGGGCGAAATTATACGCCCCTCAGAGAGGGTTTGCAATTTGGGAGTCCTCCTGGACCCACAGCTGACTCTAGAACACCATCTGTCGGCTGTGACCAGGGGGACCTTTGCCCAGGTCCGCCTGGTGCACCAATTGCGACCCTACCTGGATCGGGAGGCCCTTCAGACAGTCACTCACGCCCTTGTTACCTCAAGACTGGATTATTGTAATGCGCTCTACATGGGGCTGCCCTTGAAGAGTGTTCGAAGACTCCAATTAGTCCAGAATGCAGCCGCGCAAGCGATTGTGGGTGCACCAAGGTACACCCACGTTACACCTATCCTCTGTGAGCTGCACTGGCTACCTATTAGTCTCCGAATCCGCTTCAAGGTGCTGGTTGCTACGTATAAAGCCCTACATGGCATCGGACCTGGGTACCTGAGAGACCATTTCCTGCCGATTACCTCTCTCAGACCAATTAAATCGCACAGGTTGGGTTTCCTCCGGATTCCATCTGCCAGCCAATGTCGGCTGGCGACTCCCCGGGGGAGAGCCTTCTCTGTTGCAGCTCTGGCCCTCTGGAACGAGCTCCCTGTTGAGATCCGGACCCTTACTACCCTCCCGGCCTTCTGCAAAGCCACCAAGTCCTGGCTGTTCCAGCAGGCTGGGGGGAGCTGAGAAGCATTTACCTCCACGGAAATTGTGAATGTTGGTTTTGTTTTTAATATGTTGTCTTTGTCTCGTTCCCCCCTTTCCCTTGTCTTTTGTGAGCCGCCCGGAGTCCTCCGGGAGTGGGCGGCATACAAGACAAATAAATAATAAATAAATAAATAAATAAATAAATAAATAAATAAATAAATGGAACTCTCTTTATCAGTTCTCAGCTCAAACTGGCTACGAGCCCAAAAATAACATAAATAAAGTCTCAGACTAGATAACAGAATAGCAAACAAAAACTCTTACAAACAATGCACTTTTCCAAGTGTCTTCTTGAATCAGGGTCATAGAAAACAAAGCACTTTTCCAAGTGTATCTTACATAAACCAGGACTGATGATCAATCAATGTTGAATGAACCAAGGAACATTGACTCCTGCAACCAGGGCATGGCAGCATCCGTCCTTTTATCTCCAAAACCCCACTAACGAGCCCCAGCTGCATCGTTAATCTTGCATTCCGAAAAGACTCACAGAAGACTGCTGCTGAGTCACAACACATAACAATATTTTCGCTCTTTCTAATTCTTACCTCTACTCTAAATCTTGATAGCACATAGCTTAAATTAGTAAATATTCTATTTCTACCCATCATCTCTCATTCATTTTAGTATATCAATTCTTATTTATTTTTGGCATGCTTTCCAAACTCCTCCTTTGAAGTTTTATGTCTCCCTATATCATTCTTTGTTGGTCTAAATGTTTCTTTTTCTATCTCTGCCTCTCACTGAAGATCTTCACTATGTCTGTGAGTCTCTGTCTTCCCTTCAAGAATGTCTACCTGCTTGTTCAATTCTATTTTTAAATTTCTAAATATATTGTCAGCTTGATCTGTTTCATCCATTTTGATTATTTTTTCTCCTTATCTTTTGGTTTGTTTGTTGTTTTGCCTGCTCTTTCCCTTCCTCTATTTTTTTCTATTCTCTATTTCCTAGATTTTCTCATTTTTCATTGTTACTTGCTGAACATTTTCTAAGCTCATGTATATATCATATATCAGATACTTTATTTCCCTGTGGTTCTTTGTTATAGTTTCATAAATACTTTGAAACATTGATGACATTTCTTTTTGAAATATGCTTATTATTTCCTGTTGAAGCATTTTATCTTATTTTAATAAGTCCAAAATCTGCTCACAAATCTATCAAAATCCCACACTCTTAGTTGTCTGTGACATCAAAAAGCCAGTCTTAAAACTATTCACTCAATCCTAGAGTCATACCTCGAAGTAGGCAATAATTATAATTCTTTATAGTTCTCCACCAGTTTATTCCTTCCAAATTTTCCCTTGTCTTTATCAGTCACCTAACCAGCCCTTTGATTCCACTAATAGTTCCAAGTGTTTGTGAACCACTCTACTTAACAATCTTCGGAGTCTCAGACATTTTTTCTCCTTAGCTGTGAAACAAATAGGTATCAAACAATATACAACAAAAACACAGCCTTCCTGATGTGTTTACCTCCACTCAGTGTTAAAGATTATTCCAGTCTTCCCAGCCTTATAAAAATACAGTGTATTTCTTTCTTTCTTTCATCAGTAGATGGCATTATCACCTAAAATCTCAATGTGACACCCAATCTAACACTGTTCCAATTTCTTCAGATAATTTCCTTTCATTTTTTCCCAATAATCAGCCCAATGTTTCCAGCATTTTAAAATGCTTTTTCAAGATGTTGCCAATAAAATGGTCAAATCCAGTTCTGTATTTTAAAGATTATATCCTATCTCAGGTTTCATTTTTTTTTTGGTCTGTAGTCTTCCTCTAAGTAATTGTTAGCCGCTTGAAACATTTTGGAGAATTGTCTTTTCATAATTTCTTTTCTTTGGGGTTTAATATCTAGTCAAGAAGTTGAAAATCATCTCACCCAGGTTCAGTCCACTGTTCAAACACAGCTCCAGCACATTTCTTTCTTTCTTGTCTCAGCTTTCTGGTGGCTATAATGGCCACCTCTCCTTCCTCATTCTTGAATAGGAGAGTGAGCCTCAGATCAAGCAGGTGAGTTGCCACTCTCTGCGATCATAAGGCATTCTTCCTTTCTTCATCAACCCTACGAGGTTCCTTTAGCCCTTCAAGCCCCCCTCCCCCGAAGAGGAGAGATTAGCCTAGGTTCACGGAGCCCTGCTCCCTACAACTGTGTCTCAATGACACCAAACCAGAAGTCATAAAAGTCAGCTTAGAGAGTCTTAAAAAGTTAAAGGTAGAAAGCCAATAAAAATTGGTGCAAGAAATAAGAAAATACTCAGAAAACCAACATTAGCACCTATGTGAATGGGAAAACTTAGTGTAAATAAAAATGAAATAAAATTTCATTTTGAGTTTAAGGAAATCAAGGAAAAATTGTCAAAAGCATGATAAAGTAGTATTGAGAAGACCAGCAAACTGGTGGGAGAAGTTCAGTTAGTTGAGAAAATATATTTCTTACTAGATATTGGCAAAAAAAGAATAAAGTAAAATGGCATTGTAAAACAAATAATGATATTAGAGAGTATATTCCTAAAGAATACTGATGTAAAGGCTGCCATTTTGGACATAATCCCAAAGTAGAATTTATCCTATTCAATCATCCACTTATTAGACACATTTATTCTTCTATTTTCCTTAATACACATTAAATAATAGTTTTTGAATAGTTGGTATTTAGGTCTTCCAGTCTTGGAGGTTAATAGATTTCAAAGCCAACAGTAACCAATGAGCATAATCTACTGGATTCCCACTGTTGTTAAACGTGACGAAAGAATGAAATAAGTGAATCATGCATGTATGGGCACACGTACTTCCTAAGCCAGTGCTATAATGCTTGTCAAAAAATAATAACATTTAGAGAGAGGAAAATCCTTTTTCCACATAGCAATATAATTTTGGTAATTTACAAAGATATTTCTCCCCTTTTTAAGCATATGAACCTTGTTAAGGTATGAAAGTGCACATAATGTGTTTGTTTCTGATAATTGAAAAAGAAAATCTGCTTAAATTTCCTTGCTTCTTACTGCTTTGTACCTTCCTTGTCTGCTTTAATGTAACATTTCGTCAAATCCTTGATGCCATAAAACTAAATATCCCATTTTCTCCTGGGAATACTTTTTGAACTTTTTGTTATTTGTGTAATCTGACTCTGATAAATCATCTTTTAATCTTCCCCCTCCCCCTCCTCCTCAGGAACCTGCGTGAAATGCAACAAAGGTGTATATGGTACAAACCAGGCCTGCCAGGCAATGGGGAATCTCTACCATGATGGATGTTTCACCTGCGGAGCATGTAGTAAGTAACTGTTAAACAGAACTCTTATCTTAGATGCTATTTAAAGTGGAAATTCTGTGCTAGTAATCGAGGCCCATCTGTCATTTTTTGTACTGTGATATGTTCCTGGTGCTTAAAAATGTTTAAAGCCAAGTTTGGGAATTTAGCTATCTCATTAAATTTCTGCTCCACAAGAAGTAGAATTGTACTATCAAAAGCAAGCAAAGTCAGATATCTCTTGGTGACAGGAAGATTGGTAGGAAGTGGAATTCTCTTTGCCAACATCTTCATGTTTCAATGTATTTTGCAAGTAGGTTTGAATATTGCAAAGGCCACTTAAACTTACTTTTGTACAGGTTCTGGTCTGCATGGTTTAATTGTTGGGTTAGTTTCATGTTGCTAAGCAGTTAGAGGTTGAGGCTCTATCTGGTTCATGTTTGTACAAGAACAGTTTTCTAATCTTCCACCCAAATATTTACGCTTACTGACATACTGTCAGACAAAATTTAGGAAAAAATAGTTATGTAGAAAAGGAAAATGAAGCATATTTTTGCATGATTAGGAAAACCTGAAGACAATCCAGGAAATAATATATGTTTTTCAAAAGAGCTTCTATTATGGTTTCTTCAGTCACAATCTATGCCATATTTTATTTGGATGAGACTCTGAATCAAAGAGTTACTAACTTCTCTGATAACTCTAAATGTCTGCTGCATCTTTTATTTCTTAGTATTTACATATGTTTAAGCTGACAACTGCTCTGGGAATTTGGTAGGTAGACTAAGGAAGGGTAAGCTGCAAATGCTCTCTAGACTGTCTTATGATCAGGGCCCCCATCTTCATTGATTTATCTGAGTTGAGGAAGTATGGAACCATCAGGTTGAAAACAAAAAAGGAATTTCTTTCAGTGATGATAGATAAAATCATAATGAAACCTTTGTTTACAAAATGCAATTTTAAAAATATAATACGCAGAAAATGGATGAAAATAAGTTTGAAAAAGATCCATGCATCTAACAAATAATGCAATTGTTAAATTATAATATCAAACAAAAAACTTAAATAATCATAAATTAGAACTCCTACAAAATTAACATTATATTGGAATAGATTGCCTAGTTTATACATTAAGGTATTTATTCTGGGAAAATACAATAAAATCTATTTCAAGGGGAAACATTGTAACGCTTTTTGATTTATAGAAAAGTAACCTTTTGAACTATTGGTAAATTACATATTTCTTGAAACTGGGTTTTGAAACCTGGAATAGTAATATTTTCCTTGACACCTAGAGAAGTAGCATCTTCCCAGTCAGTCAATACTAGGAGTGAAATCTTCCTTTTCAGACCAATTTGGCTGAACCGGTAGGGACGATTGTTCCTGGTTCTGTGAAACAGTAGTAAAAAAAAAAGCTTCCAACGATCATGCGGATCAGCTGTGAGCCACGCAATCATGGGAAACTTTGTTTTTGCTTTTAAAAGCATTTTTTTTCCTGATGGTTTGGGTGAATAGGCAAGAAAAATTTTTAAAAATGGGGAGAAAAAGCTTCCGACAATTGCATGGATCAGCTGTAAACCACACGACAGTCACAAACTCCCTCCCCCCACTTTTTAAAGCATTTCTTTCCTGCTTATTCACCCAAACCGGCAGGAAAAAATGCTTTAAAACGTTTTTTAAAAAGTTGGCCACACCCACCTAGTCGCATGACCCCACAACCACCAAGCCACGCCCACAGAACCGGTAGGCAAAAAAAAAATAGATTTCACCACTGGTCAATACCTGTTATTTTCTTAGCTGCTCCCCATTATAAACAATTTCCTTAAAAACAATAATATTCTATGGTTTCATAAAATGTAATGCAAAATACCAGTCTTTAATATGAAAATATTTTTCCATATATTTACCTATATAAGTTACAATATTGTTCCAAAATAAAACCAGTTGGGTATGAACTACAGGCGGGGCATAACCTTTTCCTAGGGGGTCACAGCAACACTTGTAATAACAACACAAATAATTCATACACCATTCGAAAGCCCATCAAAAACTGAGTTTATTGACATGATTTAATAGTCAGTATGACCACCATTAGCCCTTCGAACAGCATTCAAACGAGGTGGATAAGAACACAACAAATCTTCAAACAGTTCTGTTCGATTTTCCAGATTTTTCAACACAGTTTCCAAATTCATTCTCAAAGTTTCAACCGAAACAAATTTAACATTTAATAGCTCATTCAATTCAGTTTTTTATGGGCTTTAAAATGAGGTGTCGCGGAAGTTGTAAACTGCTGTCGATCTTGCTGTGACCCCCTAGGAAAAGGTTATGCCCCGCCCTCTGGAAAATCTGGAAAATCGAACGGAACTGTTTGAAGATTTGTTGTGTTCTTATCCACCTCGTTTGAATGCTGTTCGAAGGGCTAATGGTGGTCATACTGACTATTAAATCGTGTCAATAAACTCAGTTTTTGATGGGCTTTCGAATGGTGTATGAATTATTTGTGTTGTTATTACAAGTGTTGCTGTGACCCCCTAGGAAAAGGTTATGCCCCGCCCTGTACTTATATGAATTAATATACCTTAAGACAGGAGGTTAATATTTTTAATAGTTGCATTCATTTATACACCATTATCAGACGTTTTAAGTCTGCATTATGTAAGTGAGAGCCAGGTGGTATAGCAGTTGAGGCATCAGGCTTGAAATGAAAAAATGTGAATTCTAGTCACCCTTAGACACTAACCTAGTTGCATGATCTGGAACCAGTGGTGGGATTCAGCCAGTTCGCATCGGTTGAGCAGAAAACTGGTAGCTAACTTTCTGAGTAGTTTGGTGAACCCGCTGTTGGAAGAAACATCCTTTTGTTTTTCTCACGTTACAGAGTTAATCCTGTCAAAAAGGCAGGAAGAAGATATTCTGGTGTGCCTGTGTATGTTGTTTCTAGCCTAATCCTTCTCTTTATTGCCCTGCTTAATTATTTTCAGAAACTGCCTGTTACATTGTAACAGGTAATGGTTCTTGGCAGTATGCCCAGACTTTCTGTAGCCTAAGCTGCTCCAGAGTTTTTTTTTAATTAGGGGCTTCACTTTTTTTTAATTTTTGGGTTAGGGTTAGGTAAAGTATTCAATATTTCAATGTTCCATTTTAATGCCAATCACAATATTATTTGAGCTTACATAATAATGCCATCTTTCAACCTCTAATCCTTCCCTCTAGTTTTTGCTTTGGTTCTATTGTATTAAAAATATGTGTGCAAATATTCCCCCTATTTCTTATTTCTAACTCTATTCTGGCTTCTAATTAGGCCATCATTGCTGATTCTAGTGTTAGATTGAAATCTTAGTTCTCCTTTGTTAAAAGCATAATTTATTTGTATATGACCTGTATATATTTAGACAATGATCAAGAAACAATACATTTAAACTGTAAAAGTCTTGGATGTGCATCTATATCATTTTTAAGATACTGATTTTCAAACTGCGTATTTATTTCATGCTAACAACTGTGAACAGGACACAGGTATGCTGCTTTTTTGTAGCTTATTATGTGCCCAACAAAAAATGTCAATTCCAAATACTGAATAATGGAAATTGCTCAAAATATCCTATGTTTGCATATTGTGTTTCATATTGACAACCTGTTTTGGGGGTTACCCTTTACCTGAAGCAAGAACTTCAGGTATTAATAGCTAAAGTTAAAGCTTTCCTTCAACTGATAAAGGGAGTAGAATGTGTATATCCTGTTCTTATTAGCTTTGTGCATTTTCAACGATTGAGTTGTGTCTTGGTAAGCTGATCATGCTGGGTTCTAATCTGTTTTCCATTTAAGAAACCACTCTCATTTAGGTTTTGCAAAGGGAGAAACATAAGAGGAAATGAAAAGAAGGAGCAATGGGATATAGGTTATGAAGCAATAAATATTGATTTTGGTTGCAGATTGGCATTAAATAATTCAGAATCTTATTCAGAATCTAAATTTCATTTTAAATATTTATAGCATAGTTATGCTATTCTGCAGCCAGAAAGGCAGTTAGAATAGCAAGAAAGTTTCATCTTTAGAATCTAAAATATTGCTGTGCCTTTAGATGTGCATGTTAGTATGGGGTTCTTTATATGGTAAACAGAATGGGGAGTTATTTTCTATTTGTTACAGCTGTGGTTGTATATGCACCCAATTTTGTACAGCTAAGGTAATTTGGAGGCCCATATTATACTGGAGCAAAGCTTAATGAAAACAAAATGAGCATAAAGCTCATTTGGATCTTATTTGAAGATCCATCCCTTTTACATATACTTGGTGGCATAATTTTTCAGTACATCTTTTTCCCATGACATAAACCAGGGGTCAGCAAACTGCGGCTCTGGAGCAGCATGTGGCTCTTTCATCCCTCTGCTTCGTCTCCTTCACCGGCGCCACAATTTTGAGAGGAACTTCTGGTCGGTGGGGGGGAGAGAAGCACAGTGTGCCAGGAGAACTCTATGGCAAGGGGATGGTTTTACAGTTGTCTCCATAATTGATAGGGCTTTCGGTTTATGACAGGTAGAGGAAAAAGTACGCTGCGCTAGGAGGAGACTCTATGGTGGAGGAACTGAACTTCCAGTCAGTTCCAGAATTGAACAGGGGGGCTTCCGGTTAGGACCTTTGTGGCTCCCGATATTTTGTTTTCTGTGGAAAACAGCTCCAAATGGCTCTTTGAGTATTTAAGTTTGCAAACCCGACATAAACAGATGAATTGTTTGCTTTACCCCAATATATATATATATATATATATATATATATAAACATTCTTTTATTTCTACATTGTGTATGAAACATTCATTTTTAAACGCTTAATTTTATGATTTTGTTATCCACTAGGCCGAAAATTGAGAGGGAAGGCCTTTTACTTTGTTAATGGGAAGGTGTTTTGTGAAGAAGACTTTCTAGTAAGTATGCTGCTGTCTTTTCCATGATGCTGATCATGGTAAAAATTATTTTTTGTCAAAAGTGAGAGGATCCTTATTCAACATAAAATGATAGCACAAATGTTGCTTATGAACTAGGTTGCATGTCTTTCAGTAGTTACAGTAAAATTATAGACTGGATATATTTCATTGGAAGCTCTGTTTGCTTTTGATTTATTTTAAAAGTAATGTAAAAAATTAAAAAATCACTTATCATCAACTTCCTCTGATCAAGTGTCTCTAAAAATGAGAAGATTAAATGAAGCAATAGTAATGATAACTTATCTTTCATAAATGTGGTACTGTGACATTTATTGATAATTAACTTGTTTAGAGCTACAGGTGCATAAAAATAACATCTAAATTGTTGTTCATACGTTCCTATAAAAATACAAAATACTTAACAGAAACACCAAATGTAGCATGCATTTTCTTTGTCTCAATAATACTTGTCATCAAATGGTCCTATGTGCTATGATGCAAACCATGTGATTTACATAGGGATTTCTGATATCAAGATGCAAATATGGAGGTGAGATTTGCATTGTCAAATCTTAAGAGTGTTTTATTAGTTTTTTTTTATCACTGGGTTTTGTACCAGATGCCTGTACATCTACTAAAATGTGTATTTGCTGAGAATTTACGTTTCTAGTTAACTTAGGTGATTCAACATTATTTATCCCAAATGTTTGGAAAAGAGACCAATAATGTTTACGTCCTGCTGAGATTTTAGCTGGAGATTTCACTTTCTTAGTTGCTACACTATATTAGCATTAAAGAAGCTTTTAAAAGCAAGTAAATGAGAACAGCTTTTAAGACTCAGGGCAATGGAGAGACTATGTGTTGGTGTGATTTCCTGTTAAAAAGTAAAAAAGGTCTTTATATTTAAACAATTCTGGTGTTTTTTTTTCAACTGCAGTATTCAGGCTTTCAGCAGTCAGCTGATCGATGCTACATATGTGGTCATTTGATCATGGATATGGTAAGGGATACTTTATAGAGAAAACCAATGGGGGGAGAACAGTGTAGAATAATGCACTAGCAATTCAGTGTTGCAATTTAGCCTTCAAGCTATATTTCTTTCAAGAAATAAAGTAAGCAGAAATAATTTCTAAATATATTTATGTAAGCAGCTAAGAGAAAATGCAATAAACTAGTAGTACAGGTAGTCCTCAATTTACAACCAGTTATTTAACAAGTGTTTGAAATTACAACAGTTTCTTACCTAAATAAACATCACACTGGCCTCACCCTGAAGTCACATGATTGTGATCTGGTCCCTTGGCAACTAGTTCATACTTACAATTGGTTTTCAAACAGCCTGTGAACAGAATTGCCATTCCCACTCTTCCATCTTCTATCTTCTCAAGAAAATCATTGTGGAAGGCAGCAGAAAAGATTGCAAATTGCTGCTGCTTGCCAAAGAGACTCTCATCTCAGGGGGGCTGGCTGAGAATTGCCTGCTGAGGGAAGCTGAACTCCTTCAATGGAATGGAGAAACAGAACTCAGATCCTAAAGATCTTGAAGATATCAGATATTCCTCCACCCCACAAGATAATGTCAGTTTTTGCCCAGGCATTGAAGGAAATGTTTTGGTCGCCACCAAACATATTTCCTTCAATGCCTGGGTAAATACTGACTTTGTCTTATGGGGTGGGAAAATATCTGATATTTTCAGGATCTGAGCTCTTTTATTCCATTCTGCCAAATCCATACCCTTCTTCCAGGTGATAGAGGTGAGAGGGAGCTGAAATTGAAGCAGAGAATGGAAAGCAGGCTAAGATAGGGAGCATGGGATGGCTCAGGTGGCTAAGGAAAGCCATGCATGAGTGTCCATCTATAGGGCTGAAAAATTCTGCTTGGATTTGGACAGGAAGGATTTTCAGCTTCTGAGTAGAGCCTCCCAGGATTTCCTTAGCTCCTCCTGAGGCATCCTGCTCTCTTTAATCTGGGACTCTATCTACTAATGTGCAGAATCACATTAGCAGACAGATGACCGCAACCAGAGGATTGTGGTCATTGAGCAAAGCAGTGGGCTGAGAGAGTCACTGCTTTAAGATCACCTAGCCACTAGTAATCCTTAGCAGCCTAAAACTACTAATCAAAGTAACTTACAACAGGAAAAATTGCAAACAAGAAAAAGTTATTTTAAAGAAAAAGAGAGAGGTCCTTGCTCTGAGCTTGAGTTTAAAATACTTCTTGAATTTAAAATAAAGTAACTAAAGTACGGTAGTTAGTTCATTGATTTGGAAAACCTTTTTAACTCAAACAAAAATGTTCCTTCAACATACTGGTTTCTTGGCAAATGTTGATGTTTGTTTCTTGGTTCACCGACAAAACCGCGAAGCCCTTTTCCGCATCGACATAACCGCGGAGGGCAAATCCGCGCCGTCCGAAGCACTAAGGAAAAAGGCGACCCTAGCGCGCCGACATAACCGCGGAGGGCAAATCCGCGCCTTCCGAAACGCTCAGCAAAATGCTTTTATTAGCATTCAAAAGCTAACCCTAACCCTAACCCTAAACATAACGCTAACCCTAAACCAACCCTAAACCTAACCCTAACCCTTACCTTAACTTAAATCGGCTTTCTGTCGCCGCGCTGTTGTAAAGTGCCCTTCTGTTGCCGCGGTGTGACGTCGCAGTTTTAGCGACGCGGTTTTCTCTGCGCGCTTTTGTCGTTCACGCTTTTGTCGGATCACGTGTTTCTTCATATCTTCTAATCCTCACAAGTAGCATCCAGTAAAGCAACATGGATGCAGAAAAGAATGGAGGCTTAAAGATATTGCATCATTTTGTATTTTTTTCTTGACACTCATTGATAGCATGATAATTATCTTAAAAATTAATTTGAATTGTTGATTTGAAATTATTCTTGGAAGTCATCCATGTATCATAAATTAAGATGCAGTAAAATAAAGAGTTATGTGAGATTCATAATTGGTTTACATGTTAACTCCAAGGAGGTTTCTTTTAGTGACTACTGTTTGCTGTGGTATGGTATACTGAGAATATTACCATATGATAAAACTCCAATTAAAGAGAGTTTTCACCAATCTAAATCCCAGTTGATTACCAAATACTAGACAATATTGCTCAGTTTTATGATGCAATCTGTTATTCACAAACTTCTAACATGAATACAATTCAGATTAACATTCATTCAATGTTTTGCATTTTTAGAAATGCATTTTAAAACTCTACATGTTTTTTAAAAAAAGAAGTGAATTTTGAATCTCTTATTGTAGATTTTGCAAGCATTGGGAAAGTCATACCACCCAGGCTGCTTCCGTTGTGTGATTTGTAATGAATGTCTTGATGGAGTGCCATTTACAATAGATAGTGAGAACAAAATCTACTGTGTCCGAGATTACCACAAGTAAGAAAAACATTAAATTTGAAAAATTGCAATCTATATAATTTGTGTCCAGGTAAGTAATAAAGCAGAGCTGTCAAACTTGCAGCCCATGGGCCAGATGCATCAGGCGCTGGCCACAGCCATGCCTGGTTTAGCGAAGGGCCCGATAAGTCATGTGATACTGCCATAACTATGCAAATTTGACACCCCTGTAATAAAGATTCAGAATATTATTGGTGTTTGATGAAAATGAGTGCATATAAAGTTTGTCAAAATGGAAGGATGTTCATTTTCATCATATTCTTTCTCTAGAAATAAGTCTGTACTTTTTTCATTACAAGTTCACTAGAAAAGTGAACAAGCTCCCCTAAATATTTCACTTATTTTTACCACATTTAAATGACATGTTATTACATTATAATTATTTTCTTTTGCTACAACTACTTGAAATTCAGTATTAGAAGCAGTTTTAATTAAAAATAGCCAACAGAATTATCAAGCATTTTTATTATTTATTACATATCTTTGACTTATATTGTATTTCTGCCCTGAAAGTCTTGCATTTTAAAACATGGCACAAGAAAGATATTAGAACATGAGGAAATGTCAAAAATAAAAAAGTGTAAAATACAAATATAACTATTTATTGCAATTTCATACACGAAGAAATTATTTGAAGTAAAGGAAGCAGCATGAATACAAATAATACTTTATACTAATATAAGTAAGGGAGGGCCATGGATTGAACAGTAAAATATAACTTGTTTCTAATTTATAGCTGTGATGTAGCAGATACTCTGGTAAATTCAAAAACTTTGGCCTGGAAGACCTTTTTTTTTGCTATAACTATGAGTCATTATATCTCTGGAGATCAAGTTGACCCTGCTTCTAGTTATGTTAGTGCTCTGAGTTTTCAGAGAGACACTGATGGGAATCAACATTTAAATAATAGAAAAATGAAGAATTTTGCCCTATTTATTTCTATTGTTAAGACTGGAGTAATAAAACTCTGGCCCAGTAGACAAGGTTGAGCTTCAACATCCTTTAACCATAGCCAGAACAGGTAATGAGAATTACAACCATTATTTCCTGCTACCTTAAGTACGGTAGAATACCCACTTTCAACTCTACATTTGAGAATTAGTATAGAATTTAAATGTCATCAAAATACATTTTAAAAAAACCAACGGAAGCTATTTAAAAACTGATTGAATCTTAGATTATCTTTCATCTTTAAAAATTGTTTTTATTTTTGTAAAGAGTTTTGGCACCAAAATGTGCAGCTTGTGGCCTTCCTGTTTTGCCAACTGAAGTAAGTAATAATATTTCTTTGTATTATACTTTTTTTCAGTGCTTTTAAATAAATCCATATCTTTTGTATAATAAAATTTCCTATGATGATTTCCCCCACCACCCCCAAGTTGAGAAAATTCCTCTTACTGTATTTTAAAATTTTGATAAATGAAAAGCTATTGTAAATTGGTGGACTTAAAAAATTGACTTAAAAAAATCATAACTAAGAATTGGTAAATCACCTTCAGCTTGTAATACGGTTGCCAAAAATTTGATAATGTTCAACTTTATACGTTCTCATAAGAGGCTGTATCTAGCTGCTTTTATCTTTTAAGAAACTGGAAAAAGATTTTATGTGATTTACAGGATGATAAATATAGGAAAATTGTTTTCATTTTTCTTTTTGAAGTTTTGAATTTGAGATTTTTTTAAAAATTCCCTCTTCATGAGATCCTACACATAATTTATCTTCTGGGAAATGGCAAGAGCTTCTTTCCTGTTTAGTTATTTTTTCTTTTGACTTGATTTCAGAGTACCATGCTAAACTGTTTGATAATATTAAGACATGTTTTAGTGGTTGAGGTACAGTAAAAGACTCCTCTGTATTTGCATAAAGCTTCACGTGAGATTAATACACCAAAAGTTACAATTGTAGTTATATTTTTTTAAGGCAAAATGAGTACCCTGTGAGATTTTGTAAAGTAGGATAAATGACAATTGGTGCCCTTTGGTTTTCTGAATAAGACTCATAAAAGGCTTTTAATAGTATACAGCAGTGGTGTCAAACTCAATTTCATTGAGGGCCACATCGGGGTTGCGTTTGACCTCGGGGCTGGGATGGGCATGGCCAGCATGAAATCACTTGTGTCAGGGGTGCTTGTGGTGGCCCAAGCTCTCTGCCTGCGAAAACAGGCTCCCAAGCTGTTTTCAGCTGCAATAGCCTCCTACAACCCCTCTGCCAGTGAAAATGTAGCTCCGGAGGGCCAAATGTGGCTCTCCCGAGCTCTCTTTTCGCTGGCAGAGGAATCAAGGGCCAATCCTTTGCTGTTTCCAGGGCAGCTTTGTGATCTAAGCATCCCGTGGGCTGGGTCCAGCCCCAGGCCCTTGAGTTTGACACCCTTGGTATACAATTTTTTTTCATTAACATGAGTTAATTCCTAAATGCTCACTCAGCAGCTAATTAATATTTATAATCTGATATAAATGAAAGAGAACTTAGGTAGGTAACCCAGAATGCTTAAACGCTGTTCCTATTAAATGTTATCTCTTATTTAAACAATGTAATGAAGAATTAGCCATGATGTATATAGCACATAAGTATACTGGTGCATATTTCATTTTTGCCAAAAGAATGTTTCATAAGAATTAGAATAATGTGATGTAAGCCTCTTTCAGTATGTCTCCTTTAAATAAATAAACTTTTACAGGGATCTGATGAGACTATCCGTGTGGTGTCAATGGATAAGGATTACCACATAGAGTGTTACCGCTGTGAGGTAGGTTCAGTGTTCTTGAACAAACACTAAATTAAACAAAGATGATTTGTAAGAATTGTACTGCAAGTGTTGAAAATCCAGCATGGGAAAGTAAATTTTGAATAGAGCACTCAAAGAGTGTCAAGCCTTGTTTAATGCATATACGGTAATAGTTTCGGTGCAGAGATTGGAAATGGGGCTTCCTTGTTTCTTCTACTGCATTAGACTCTGGAGTCCAATTTCAACCAAAAGGCTAACATTTTATGTTTAAATTAAATTATAAATCCTTGAGGGAGATGGACAGCCTAGAAATGCAAAGTTAGGGGTATAGATGTGATATATGGATGAGAGACAGAGGGAGAGAGGGAGGTATGCTATCCATAGTAAGCCAATCCATTGTTCATTGTGGGTTTTTTTTTTTTGGTGAAAACTAGAAGTAAACACTAGTTTTCAGCAAAAGAAATGTCAAATGGTGGTCACTGCTTTTAGCAATAAATGAAAGCTGATTACCAAGTATCCAAAATGTGTGTGTGTGTGTGTGTGTGTGTGTGTGTGTGTGTGTGTGTGTGTGTTTGACTATGAGGTAGTGGCTGTCAGACCTTTGGTAATTGGTCATAAACACTTTTTTGGGAACTGTTGTAATTTTGAATGGTCACTAAGTAACCCCTTGTAAGTCAAGGACTACCTGTAAGTGTTATTTTCTGGTTGAAAGTTTAAGGCTAGAAAATCAATTTAAGTCATCTTAGTTCTGCTGATGAAATTCTTCATTACTAATTGTTTCTTTTCCTCTCCTCTCCCCGTCCCTCAAATTTTAAAGCCTGAGTAATAGTATAACTCCGTGATGGTGAACCTATGGCATGCGTGCCACAGGTGGCACATGGAGCATTTGTCCGGGTACGTGAGGCGTTGCCCTGTCAGCTGGCCAGTGCGCATGCGTGCGCTGGCAAGCTGACTTCAGCCTTCTTTTGAGACCATTTTTTGCACTTCAGAGGCTTCAGGAGCTTCCCTGAAGGCTCCGGAGGGCAAAAAATGACCCTACAGACAAACCGGACTTCCGGTTTGCTCATAGGCTAATTTTTTCCCTCCGAAGACTTCAGGGAAGCCTCTGGAAGGCCCCTAAAGGCTCTGGATGACGAAAAACGTCCCTACGGACAAACTGGAAGTCTGTCCCCGAACTTCTGGTTTACCCATAGGGCTAGTTTTTCACGCTCCGGAGGCTTCAGGGGGGCGGGGTAAACTGTTTTCACTCTCCCCAGGCTCCTACAAAGCCTCTGGAGCTTGGGGAGGGTGAAAAAAGCACACCAAAAATGGGGGGAGCACTGGAGTCATCGCATAGCATTATGGGTGTGGCACACCCACGCACTACCCCCTGCGCTCCCCCCACTTTTGGCATGCGTGCCACAAAAGGTTCACCATCACTGGTATAGGTCCTTGTGATATTTCCGAAGTCAAACCATTCTGGATATATTGAATTAACTATCACAAAGGGTTTTAATGAAATTTTTCAGAATAGAAATGCCTGGTGCTCAGATACTCCTATATAATGAACCAACTAGCTTGATAAGAAGAGTGTTGCTCCTCAATAGGAACTGCATGCTTTATATTAGAAAATGACATTAAGTATCAAGTAATTGTTCTACTGCAGGCAAATACCAATACTTTTAGGAAAGTAGCATATTTTAATGATTTGCTTTTAACATGCATGGATTGACAGTTATTTTCGTGGAGCAACATGGAGCAATATGAATGTATTAATCACCACTCGTTTTCTTCTCTTTTCAATAGGACTGTGGAATGGAACTCAATGATGAAAATGGTCATCGTTGCTACCCATTAGATGAACATTTGCTTTGTCATTCTTGCCATCTTAAGCATATAGAAAAAGGCACTAGCCCTGTCGCTTCCTATTGGCATCACTATTAGTCAGCTAATAGTGCTAATGTTTCCAGAATCCTGTCAAAGGGATCAGTAATTTTGGGGAGCAGTTGTATCCATATGGATCTTTTATATGCATAGGACACTGACAGAATACATATGGTATTATCCAGGGTACATTGTAGTTTCTTTGCCCTTAGACTGAAAAAGTGGGAAAGGGATATTTAGGTCATTTAAGAAAAAAACATTCGATGCTTTAACAATACATTAATGGGTTCTCTTAGTGAGCTTAGTGTCAGAAAGTTACATTTTTAGTGCAGGTTGCCTTCTGCCTCCACCTTTATAATTTGATCCTGATTTCTTAAATTGCAGATATTTTGAAAACAGTTGATCTAGTATTTTCCCTGTTTCATTTAGCCTTTCTACATAATGTCAAAAATGAGACATTATGTGTGAAATACTAGGTGATCAAAATAACCCAAGAGCACATATGGAGACAATTGATAGAGGTTTTTATAACTTTTAGAACTTTATTTGAGCACTTGAAACAATTTGAAACTGTATGAACTTTGAGAGAATTTTTTAAAGAGAAACACTGAAAGAGCGAGAATTATTTGTACTAAGGGAAGAAAAACTGGTATGTATTCCTTAAACTCTAGGGCCTTAAATCATATGTTTAATATGTCTAATATTACATCTTCCTAATTCTTAGGCTAAACCTAAGAAGATAGATGTTAATTTAATTTTTTTGTCCCAGATGTTTATCATTTGATTATCCATATATTACTCAAATTTATTGTGTGCCAATAAACTAACTTCCCATCATTTCTGGTTTGTATGTCCAATTTTAGAAATGGTCTTAGTCTTCATACATGAAGTTGAAACCATTGCAATATATCAAAATCTAGCAAACTGAGGTGGGCAAACCATGTGTTACTGCCATATACAAGATGATGGAGGTGACATAAAAAGAGGTTCATATGCACTTCATTGAGCAGAGTATCCAAGCAACATTTTAACAAGAATACTGAATCATAGTTATGAAGATTGTTCTTTTATGTATACAAATTAAATATCTCAGGTATACTTTAGGATCATTGTCTTGACAAGATAGATGGTTCATTGCTAAGGAGGCATATTAGTTGGTAACATTACTTTCCAATTTGTACAAGCGTAAGTTACCTGCTTTGTAATCAGAATTCTTTACAGAAGGTTTCTGCAAACCTAATTTGGTTGCTATCATTTCAAATTTTTTATAATTCAGCATACACGCGTCATTCAATATAAACAATTGCAACATTTTGGGACTGGTTCATTTATATAATGGAAAAAGAAGTAAACAAAGCAACAGCCATCAAAATATATTTTAACCCCAAAATTCTACATATGCAAGCAGAGAGAAGAAGTCTCTTCATTGAGAAGTGTTTACAAAATATTGCTCTCCCCTCTGTTAATACATCGTCTTATTTCCACTCCAAGCTTGCATCAGTGTCTACAGTGCTTCAAAATTAGAATTAAAGTAGCAGGCTTGAAAATAAACAAAGATAAAACAAAGATCATGACAAAGAATATCCCAGCAACACAAAAGGAAGAGCTGTCAGAAATGTTGCAGATTCAAAACACAAGTAAGGTTAAATATTTGGGGATATACTTATCACCTAGATGTAGCACTCTTAAAGAGGATAACTATACCAGACTAAAACGACAAATAGCAATTGACTTGGAGAAATGGGAAAATTTGCACTTATCAATGATGGGAAGAATCTCTACAATTAAAATGAACATTCTACCTAGAATTCTATACCTGTTTCAGACAATCCCAATCAGATTGGGTAAGGATTTTTTTCAAGATTTAAATAAAATAGTTTTGAAATTTATTTGGCAAGGGAAAAAAGCTAGAATAAGACTTAAATTATTACACGATGCTAGATCTAGAGGAGGATTTGGGCTACCTGATTGGGAGCTATACTATCAGGCAACACACTTGATGTGGATTAAGGAATGGATATTATTAAAAAACTCTAGATTATTGAATGTAGAAGGTCACGACTTGCTGTTGGGATGGCATGCTTTCTTATGGTATAAGGGTACTAAATCACATGGTCACATGGTTACTTTAGAAGACATTATATAAGGGAGGCGTTGCTGTTAAATTGGGAAAAGGTTAAAAGACTACATTATTTAAAAATTCCAGTCTGGATATCAACAATTGAAGCTTTTTCATATCCAATAATATATAAAAAGGAACAAACAGTTAGATATACAGAATTATTGAATACAGAGGGTGAGCTCAAATCTATTCAAGAGTTGAAACAAGAAGGGATGGAAATGAACTGGTATTCATATGTACAGATACAATCTAGATATAATGAAGATAGAAAAACTAAAGGTCTTTTATCTAACTCAGATAAAATTAGATAAAAGTTAGATAAAATTTTAGTTAGATAAAATTTTAACAGGCACTGATGAAAAAGTAATTAAAAAACTATATGGATATTTATTGGAGTTTAAATTGCATGAAGAACAAGTTAAAGAAACTATGATAGCTTGGGGAAAAAACTTTAGGTATGGGATTGATTTAGAGAATTGGCAGAAACTGGTCTCAAAATTACAAAATGACAATGTCTATTGCATATAGAGAAAACTTGTATAAGATGTTTTACAGGTGGCACCTACCCCCGACCAGAATCGCAAGAATGTTCAAGAATAAATCAGAAAAATGTTGGAAATGTCACCAGATACCTGGCTCATACTACCACATGTGGTGGACTTGCACTGAAGCTAAAAGATACTGGACTAAAATCCACATGTGGTTGGAGAAAATGACACACAAACAAATAGACTTTAAACCAGAGGTCTTTTTATTGGGGATCATACCAGAAACCTACAACAAAGACTTAAAATATCTGATTGTAAATGTGTTAACAGCAGCCAGAATTGTATTTGCAAAAAACTGGAAAAACGAAACAATACCAAAACAGGAAGAAGTTATCCGAAAAATAATGGACTGTGCTGAAATGAGTAAATTGATATTTGAAATTAGAGAACAAGAGGATGAACAATTTTATAAGATATGGGATTTGTTTTATCGGTGGCTAGGGGAAAAAAAAACTTTGGAAATGAAAAATGATATACTTATGCCTTAATTGAAGAAAGTAAATGATGATATAATTATGCTGTGAAATAATCTAATAATGACACAATGAAGTATTAATATAAGGTCTGGGGATATAATGTATAAGGTTAAGAACTTATTATAATGATATTTCGCTGCTGATAAGCAATTCTAATAGGGGAACAAATGAAAACTGGTATATATAGGCAGCGATGCTTTGTTGAAAAATGAAGGAATAAGATCTCTGTTTGAAGGCATGAAATGCAAGGTTAACAATAACTAGAAGTATACTTTCTGGGGAAAAATAATGCTAATGTTAACTGAATATATATTGTAGAATGAAAATGAGGCCTTTAGTTATATTAGATGAAATAATTGAGACGGTAAATATTATTTGAAGATGCAGATGTTAAAACACTTGTAACCAAACGACATGCTGTATGTGATGATGGGGGTTTTTTTTTGTCTTTTTTGTCTCCCCCCCCTCTTTTTTTAAAACCCTAGGTTATTGTGGTGTCTATTAAATATACAACAGAAAGATGTGTATATGGGGGGGGGGGAAACGTAGTAGGGATGCACCTGTGATCAAATGACATATTGTATGTGATGATGGGTTTTTTTTCCTTTTGTTTTTCTCTCTCCTTTTCCCTCTGTTTTTTTTCTCTATTGTTATGTGATGTTGTCTATGTAATAAAAAATAAAATTATTAATTTAAAAAAAATTAGAATTAAAGCAGACTTGAACAAACTACCTGAGATAAGGCAGCCTGTCTTTACCAGTGATATTTCACTCATAATCATTGCAATCCTGGTCCAAAGATGACCGTGCTACTTTTTCCACAATTCCTCAACTCTAAGACAATCACAATTATCCCTGCTTCTGTATTGATTAGGATAGAAATATTGTTTTAAAGCATGAGCCAATTGCAGCACTAGAAATTGCTAGAATACTTTAAACATTGCATTGTTGTTTTTTGAGGTAGGGATAAAACCTCCAAAACACATGACTCTTTTATATACTGAAATGCAAGATAATCTTTTGCATTTGAACCTTTTGCAGTAGAAGTGTATAACTATTTAGAAGTGTATAAAACACCATTAGATTAGTATTGCAGATTTCTCATTTTCTAGGCCCGGACAACTTTTATTTTAGCTTTCAGGTAAACATGAGTTTTCATGTACTGTCTTCCATAAAATATTAACCCTGTACAATCTTTCATAGCTTGTGATCTGATAAACAAGTCAGGATATTCCATGTATTTTTACTTAAATGTTTATATCAATTATTTAAATTTATTTTACATTTTTATTTCCAAGAGACTGAATTTATTTTATATCAGTCTTCATTTATAGCAATCTAGTAAAAGAAAAGTTCATTTGCTTGTATGAATTTGATATGTAATCAGATAGTGATATAAAACTGGTACTAGCATAATGCATGGCCATAAAACAATCTGCAAGACATAGAAAATAATACAGGATGATTTTACAATATTGATATTTGATGAAAGGAGGAGTTTCATAATGAGAAGGATTGCCTGTTACTTTTCATCATACCTATCTGGATACCAGTGTACCCATTGTCTATTTACGATTCAGACACAAAAGATACTATTTTCAAAAAAATGAAGTTTTATTATTGTTTAAGTATATTGTTTGCAACCTCTTTTATAAAGTATTGAAATACAGACATTTTCCCAATTCCCAAATTTAAAGAATCTGAGTTTCCATCTAGCGACTAGAACTACCCAGATCTTTTTCTCTACTGCAGTTATTTTTAAGAAATTCACAGAAGGATCAAGGAAGAGTCTTTTAAAAGAAAAAAAATGACATTGAGACCATCCATTTAATGCATAGCTTTCTTGAGAAGACTCAAGCCTCCATTACCTTCTTTCAACTGGATTATTTAAAAAGGAAACAGGAACGGCATGAGTTTATTACAAATAACCAAAAGGATTTATTTTTTTTTAAAAAAAACCACCTCATAATCATTCAAAGATAGCAGTTTTTGTTTTCAAAGCCCATATAGTAAGAGGTTCAATTTTCAAACTATGAAAACATTGCAGCAATCCATTTAGTTTTAACTTAGGAGAAGCAACCTTTATCTGAAGCTTATCTGCTGAAGCTTGTTACGCAAACTCCTAGTATTTAAATAAGATAATTTCAATCTAGCTGAATTTACTAAAAAATAATGCACTGCACTTGAAGCTGATTCATGTCTGGTTTTGAACCCAAATAAATTAGAAAGTAGACCTTGATTTAGATGTAGTTTCAATAGAAAGCTTGGAAGCACTAGAGTTGAGACATATTTATTAATAATTAGCATAAGACTTATAGCTTAATCATTTTAATAGTTACAGTTGTAGAGAAATAGTTATGGCATGCACAAAAAGTTGATGCTGATCTCAAGTGCAAACATGGAATATTTCCCAAGACTTTTTTTTTTAAATATTCATTCAATTTTCCACAGATCATTCTTTTTAAATCCAAGGCAGCAGATATAGTAGCTGGATTTCAAAACTCCATCTGACATTTGAGATTCTTCAAAAAGAAATGAATACTTTGGACCTTTAGCAAGAGAGTGTTTAAATAACCATTTTTACATTCTTTGATTTCATGTACATCTTTTTTTTTTAAAAAACAACAATTTGAATCGTGGAAATTTATCTAAAGCTAAGGACAGTAATTAAAGCAGCACAAGACATATCCCATGAAAATCAGTTGTACATCTCATTCTCTCAACAATGTTTTAACAATATTGCATTATTCTCATCCATTACTAGCTGGAGGAACTTTTTTTTAAAATAAAAAAGTACTGTATTTATAGAAATCTAAGAAAACAGATGCTCTTGGACTTAATAAAAAAACCGTATTTGCAATATTACCAATTTATATGGATACCCAATCCAAAATCACTAAAGCAGCAATTATTTATTATGGTTAATAAGCAAAGCTTTTCCATGTATTGAAGAAGGTAAATGATACGTACTTTAATCTAACAACAGAGATTTCTTGATACACCAGATCCTCCTTAGCAATGGAGCTATCTAAGATTTATAATAATATACTGCTGGAATAATATAGTCACAGATTCTTTAGGAATTCAGGTATCCCTGTGTTAGGGCATAGCATTACTGACTTTCACTTCCATCTTGTGTGTGCAAGTCGTCTAACAAATGCAATACTCTGAAAATCATTGTAACTGTAGAACAAAAAGGTAAGTCCCTTCCATCAAGTAACCAAATGGAATCACCTTCTCACCCTTTAAAAATGAAACCTAACTGCCCCCCCCCCCAAAAAAAAATTGGTGTGGAAAGCAGGTCAGTAGAGACTCCATGTATGAACTGAGGAGCCATCTCTACCAAGCCGCTTTCCACACACACAAATTCAGTCCATTTTTTCCTTTTGGACTAGCCTAGGTGCATCTACAAAATCTTTGCCATTGTAAAGGATGATAGCAAGAGTTCCAAAACTTGCACTTCCCCAGAACATCACGTACGCCAGTGTCTCTGTCCATGTGTCCCCTGCAAGATGTAATAAATTCTTTTCAATTACAAGCCACAAAACTAGTATTGTGACAACAGCCATCCCTTATAAAAACAACTCTTTTCCATATGATAAGGACAATCATGTTGAGAGGATATTCTCATATACAAACTTGTAAAAGCTATTTTCTCCATTTGTGATTTTGAAAGAAGATGATATATGAGGTATATCAGGAATAGTCACCAGCATTGTCTTGATGATTCAAACACATCTGATTAATCTTTAATCAACTCTTATCCGAGAAGGACTAGAAGAGGGTGAATTCTAGTCCTGCCTTAAGTACAAAGGCAGTTGAGTGAATTCAGGCCAGTCACACTCTTTCAGCCCTCGAAAATTATCAACAAGCCACTTCTAACAAGCCATTTCTGAAATCTTGCCAAAAAAACCGTTAAGGACTACAGGTGATTCTCAATTTACGACTGTAATGGAGCCTGAATATCAGTCATAAGTCATAAAACACTTGTAAATGGGTCAGTAACATGACAAACCCAATTTTACGATCTTTTTTTATAGCAGACATTTAAAAAATTGGTTCACTTTAGATGCAGTTTTGCTGAAAATTGGAAATAAATGCTGGTTTTTGGCAACACCATCATAAAACACAATCATGTGACTATGGGATGCTGCAAATGGCTGAAATGCACTCCAGTGCCTAACGTTTGGTCAACTGACCACAGGGACAGGGACTTTGTCTAATCTGAAGTATGAATCCAGGTTGTACTGTGTTTCTCCAAAGATAAGACCCACCCTGAAGATAAGCCTAGCCTGATTTTTTGGGATAGGCGTAATATAAGCAGTACCACAAAAATTACCCCAGGGGATGGGCATAGCCAGCACAAGAAGTGGTGAGCATGCGGAGGCCGATGGTGTCCAACAGCAGCCGCAGCCCGCTGGCCCCTTGGAACAGCGCAGATAAGTCTGAGCGCAGAGGCGGGGGAGAGGAGACAGGTGATCCAGATGTGCTGCATAGCTGCCTGACTCATGGGAGGCTTGCATGGGGGCACCAGCAGGAGGGAGAGGCACAGGGGAGGGGGAAGGCAGGCAATCCTGAGGCCCCTGCGGGAATCTGCCCTGCATAGCCATGGGCAACCTGAGAGATGATCGGACAGAGTGGATGGTATGTTGGGATCACCTGCCTTCCCCCCCCCCCCCACCCCACCCCCGTACCTCTGCCTGGCTCCACCACATACTTTTGGCCCAGAAGGAGATGAATCTTTGCTTGCAAATGGGGTGGTTTGAATGTAGCTAATCGCTCCATTTCAAAGTATCTCATTTGCAAGCAGATTAAGCTTCATATCCCTCTGGGTGAAAAGTACACGGCAGAGCCGTGGGGGGGAACGCAGGAGATCTCAATGTGCTTAGCTCCATTTCAAAGCATCCCATTTGCAAGCAGACAAAGTTTCAAGTTCTCCATCGTTTCTCCCTCTCGAGTGAAAAGTATGTCTGCCCTGGGAAGCCCTGTAAGCCATTGCAATTGTGGGAAAGTAGATGGTGGGAGGGAGTGGGTGGACAGTTGCAAAATAAGACGCCCTGAAAATAACACCTAATGGGTCTTTTGGTCCAAAAAAGTAAGACCCAGTCTTAATTTCATAGAAACACAGTAAGTATCCCAGGGAAATCTTCTTGTAACTGGTCACTAAGTGATAGGTCTTGTCAAAAATAACTTGCAGTATAGCAATAGCAATAGTAATAGCAATATAGCAATAGCAGTAGACTTATATACCGCTTCATAGGCCTTTCAGGCCTCTCTAAGCGGTTTACAGAGAGTCAGCATATTGCCCCCAACAATCTGGGTCCTCATTTTACCCACCTCGGAAGGATGGAAGGCTGAGTCAACCCTGAGCCGGTGAGATTTGAACCGCTGACCTGCTGATCTAGCAGTAGCCTGCAGTGCTGCATTTAACCACTGCGCCACCTTGGCTCTTTCAGTATGATGTGTAGAAAGGCTGAATGATTACTTACCTGCCATAAGCAAACAGATAATGCACATTGAGAAAGCAACTACCATAATAATAGGTAACTGGAGAAAGAAAGAAATGTACATAGTTAGAAGGTAATGCACAATGCATAACAATTTGAAAGTCTAGTTGTATATGATATACATACAGAATCCAAATGTATGGTTTTATAGCTTCAGCTCCCAAAAAGTTTTAAAAGTCACAATGTATATATCACCCCTTAATGTCCGGAAGAACATATATAATATTTTAGAATACAGGTAGTCCTCGACATATGACCATAATTGAGCCCAGAATTTATGTTATTAAGTGAGAAATTTGATAAGTGAGTTTGGCCACATTTTATGGCTTTTCTTGCCACATTTGTAAAGTGAATCAATGCAGTTGTTAAATTAGTAACAGTTGTTAAGTGAATCGGGCTTCCCCATTGGCTTTACTTGTCAGAAGATGATCACATGACCCCAGGAAACTGCAACCATCATAAATATGATCTAGTTGTCAAGCATCCAAATTTTGATCACATGACCATGGAGATGCTGCAACAGTCAAAAGTGTGAAAAATGCTCATAAGTCACTTTTTTCAGTGCCAATGTAACTTTGAACGGTCACTAAACAAACTGTTGAAAGTTGAAGACTACCTGTATGTCTTTTACTTATGTCATTATGAAAATCTGTTATGCATCCCAAACACAAAAATGATGTTGCATGCTGCAAAAAATCTCGCTCACTGCATTTCTCATATATAACACATATATAACATATAAAGTATATAACATATAAAATATTGTCAATGGTGCTAAGTTACATGTTTAATCTAGTTCTAAAAGAACTAGATTCTCTTTAAACAAATTTAAAGAAAAAGTAGAGTTGGTCATCAAACAAGAAACTTGCCCTGTAACTCCATTCTTGTGTCCTCTGCTCATTTCTATCATAACTCAGGGACTGGCAAGGTGAAGGTTGCACAAAATTTACCAGTACCATTTTTTATTGTTTTTAAGTAGAATAGCAAAACATATTTTTAAAGATTTATTCTCTTTCTCTCTCAAATAATAGGCATGAATGCTTGTCCACAATAACTTCCCAGTTTCTTTAGACTTTTTTTAAAAAGAGAGGAGGCCTTGACTACAAATGTTTGCTAGCCTCGCTATACTCCTCTTATTTTATTTCTGCTTTTTCTATGAAGCTTATTAAAAACACAAACTAAAAGGCTGCTGAATTACTGTTGCCCGCAATACATAAGTGCAGCTTTTTGTCATGTGAATTTTCTCTCGAATTACTAAACAAGAAAATCCCATTATTAATTTACATTTCTTTTTCTAATCTCATAAGTTGCATAGATGGAAAAAAAGCTGAGAAGAAAAAAGCTGCATTCAGTGCATTAATCCCTTTTTAACATTTAAAATCATTTCTGCAATTCCAGTTGCTATCCTCTACCTTTAACAAACTATACAACACATTTAAGTACAAAGTACAAAGCTATGATAATCAAGTCATTTTATTTCATTCTGTCTAGTATAACCCATGAAATTACAGCTAAAATCTTCCAAATACACCAAGATGTGATTCCACAGTTTTAAACTTTCTTTCAAATATTGCGTTGTTTGAAAGTCACTGGCTATAGTTGGGGTTATAGAAATTTAGAGATATTTAGAAATATCTCTAAAGCAGGTGATATGTTAGCAGACAGGAAGCCAAGTTATGGCAGCCTGAACCAGGCTACTGCAAGACTTAAACTTCATCTCCAAAATTGTTTGAATTTCTACATAACTCTCAACACTTAGGGAAAAAAAATGAGACTCATCTAACAAATCCTTGTGATTCTCCTTTACAATGAATATTTATATCCTAAAATATGTCCTACATTTTGTCAAACAACATTTGGAAGTGCTGAAAGACTTCCAAATGTTGTTTGGAAGTGCTGAAAGTATTCCCAAAACTTCATTAGTCTAACCAAACTCAACAATGCTTGTAAAAAAATAAACAAATAGCAAAACATTTATGAAGTTCTTACAGCCAAAAACTTCCAGTCTTTCTGTATATGAAAAGGACTGAGAGAATCTACTTCATCCACTGAATAATTTCCAAGAAAGAGATCTATAGCATCCTGAAAAACAATCCATAATATAAATTAAATGACATGTCATCTTAATCATTTACTCCCAACACCCCAAACTACTTCATGGTCTTCAAACGCAGCCCAATTTGTAACAATTTAACAAAGCAGCAACATTTCTTTGAAAGATTTACAGTAGGTGATTTAGAAATATGAAATATAAATATTACATATTCCTGAGCACAGTGATGACATTCTTTTAAATTAAACACAAGGCAACAGTTAAAGCTAAATAAATGCAGCAGGTGAGTGGGAAACCTTACCTGTCTAAATCCATCAGAAAAGTTGTTTTTATAGTAACGAATTAGTGAGTTCCAACCATCCATTAATAGACCCCATTGTGTTCTCTTTCCAGTTCTGAATTTTTGAAAATAGGATTTCAACATTAATACGGAAGATCTCTCAAAAGGTCAGAAATGTAATACCAAGTATATTAGAAACTGAACAGTATTGAAATTCCTTGCATTGACTTATTTTTGTAAATATATAGATGAGATGCATGCGTTAGATAGCCAACTTGCAATCATTCATTTAGTAACCTTTTGAATAGCATTGAAAAAAGTGACTTATGACCATTTTTCACACTTACAACCATTGTAGCATTCCCATAATCACATGATCATAATTTGAACCCTTGGCAACTGGCATGTATTTATGATTATTGCAGTGTCCAGGGATCGTGTGATCATCTTTTGCAATCTTTTTGAAAGCAAATTTAATAGGAAAGTCAAATTCATTTAACAACTGTGTTAATAGTTTAACAACTGCAATGATTCATTAAAAAATTGTGGCAAAAGATCATAAAATGGAGCAAAACACACTTAACAACTATCTTGATTAGCAATTGAAATTTTGGGCTCAATTGTGGTTGCAAGTTAAGAACTACTTGCATTAATTTTATTTATACTGCTCTTCCAGTAAGAGTTACTTTCATGATTAAAAGGGAAGGCTGAGTCTTATTTAGGCTATTATAATTATATCTGTTTTTGAAGTTAGATAATTTTTCTTTTTGCTCTCAATCAAAAGGGAAACCAAAAAATTCCAGACAAAGACCTTGCAAATTTTAATATGCCCTTTGAGAACATAATGGGACAGCTAGGCATGGCCAGCTCGCCACTGCCAAGTTCCCTCTGCTAACTTACCAAGTCATTGCAGGACAGCTCAACACAGTCAATTTGCCGCAGGGACAACTCACTGTGGGCAGCTGGAAGGAAAGCCAATCAGCCAGGCAACCAAGAGGGTGGACAGAGTGCAGAGCAGTGGCCAGGGGCTTCCCCCCAGAGGGATAGTTGGGTGAGTAGGTGAGTGAGCAGTTGAGCAGAGTGATGCCAAGAGCTTGGTAGGGGCGAGCTACTCACGCCAAGCTGACATGGCCAAATTCTCCTAGACCCTTTTGAGAAAACTGTCTTTCTCTTCCTGCAAATTTATATCAAAGCCTAGATTGCTGGTGCTTATTTCATAATAGTTCATCCTTGTTTATGCAAAATGTATCCAAAAAAGTTTATTATGTTGGTATTCCTACAGTGATTTAGTTTACTTATGAATTTAATTATTTAGTAGCTGCTATACAAACAATTATCTTCTTAAGATGATAATATATTTCCATTGATGGTTTAAACAAGAATAACTAAGATTAGAAGTAAGAATCTTGAAAAAAGTTTTCAGCCATTCAAATGTCAACCCAATGTAAGATGTATCTTTAGATTGACTGACAATAAGACAAATTTTACTAAGATTCTTTTTTTCTGGATCTTTTGTATGTTTTTATTAGTAATCACTAGTTGCCATAAGCTGCTTTAAGATACCTATTAGGCTGGTTAGACAAAGTATGCCCATTCTAATTCAAGTTTTTCCACTGATGTAGCTGTTAACTATTACACTATTATACTATCATAACTGAGTTTAATAAATCAGTAAATGAACAATCTCTAAATACTCTTTCTGAAATTGTATCAATATATTTGTGGTAAAGAAAGTCTGGCTCAAACTTGCCTGGTATAGTCTGTCTTTAAGGCACCCGTTCCAGCATATTGTTTGGCACAAGCATTTGCGTTATCAGCCCATGCTATGAACAGAGAATAGTGTTTTGTAAAAAAGAGATGGCAAGTAAGTAGAATACAGGATAAGGTTTTACTTATCAAAATAGAAACCCACCATTTTTATAAATTTTCTCAAATTCTGCTTGTTCTTCAAGTTTCTGGGTAGCATGCAAAACACCTAATCTCTACAAGAACAAAAGAAACCATTATTAACTAAAATTCTGCTAAGAGTTTAAAAGCATGGAAATTAGAATTAATTGTTTCAGAATACACCCATAAACAGAGGCATATTTTCATATTCTAATATATCACTTTCAGGAAAAATACATTTTATTTACTGAATGGCTATTAGAGTTATTGCGTTCTTTAATTCTTAAAATATGAGGAAGAAGTCCTTATACAGAAGGCAATCTTAACCTGCAGCTGTGATTGTAGAGAACGGCGTGCTAAAAGGCTCTGAACCACATTTGTCCTGTCCAGGCAATCCATACAGTTGCTGCGGAATATTCCTTCCTGTTGTGTATCTACCTTCCCTTCTGCATCAACTAGAAAATAGCTGAATAAAAAAATAAAGTGCTTATTATTTTGTGCAAGAATTCACAAAATAACACTTATTTTGGCTTAATATATCCACAGAACCAAAACAAAGAAATATTAATTATTGTCACTGCCTTAATAAAAAATATCAGTTGATTTCAACTAATCTTCATCTTTTGTCTGCCAAAGAAACCTCCAAGGTATCTTACTAACAGCGGTAGAATGAATTAGATCTAACTATATTTGTAACTACAGACAACTCATTGAAACACAACAAAGTTTAAATATACAACTGTCTTTATCAAGAGCTTCCTTGGTTAAAGATATACTATATCAGATTAGAAAAATGACTTAATGATTATTTCCAATTGCTTATAGGTTTGTAAGTGGGAAATCTTGACTTACAACAGTTTATTTAATGACTTATGACCATTTTCCACACAATCATTGCTGCATTCCCATTATCATGTGATCAAAATTCAGATGATTTTTAGATTTTTTTTAGATTTTATTTAGCATTTATAGGCCGCCCTTTTCCGTGAGGGGACTCAGGGCGGCTTACAATAGTAAGGGAAGGGGAGTGAAAGACAAAATACAGAAAAAAAAATGTGAAATAACTAAAAAATACTAAAACACAACATTCACTCAGCATTCGGGAGGGGCAAGAGAATTTATCCCCAGGCCTGACGGGCTAGCCAGATCTTAAGGGCTGTGCGGAAGGCCTGGACTGTGGTCAGGGTACGAATCTCCACGGGGAGATTGTTCCATAGCGTCGGAGCAGCAACTGAGAAGGCTCTCCTCCGGGTAGTCGCCAGTCGGTACTGACTGGCGGATGGAATACGGAGGAGGCCCGCTCTATGCGATCTGATGGGACGCAGGGAGGTTATTGGCAGGAGGCGGTCTCTCAGATAGTCAGATCCACTACCATGGAGCGCTTTATGGGTGGTAAGTAAGACCTTGAATTGCACCCGGAGATCCACAGGCAGCCAGCGCAGCTCGCGGAGGATAGGTGTTATGTGGGCGAACCGAGGTGCACCCACAATCACTCGCGCGGCCGCGTTCTGTACTAGCTGAAGTCTCCGGGTGCTCTTCAAGGGCAGCCCCATGTAGAGCACATTGCAGTATTCCAGCTTAGAGATCACAAGGGCTCGAGTGACTGTCGTGAGAGCCTCCCGATTCAGGTAGGGCCGCAACTGGCGCACCAGGCGAACCTGGGCAAATGCCCCCCTGGTCACAGCCGATAGATGGTGGTCAAAACTCAGCTGTGAATCCAGGAGGACTCCCAAGTTGCGGACCCTATCTGAGGGGTATAAATTTTGTCCCCCCAGCCTGATTGATGGTACGGTGGTCAAATTATTGGGAGGAAAACACAACAGCCACTCGGTCTTGTCTGGGTTGAGCACCAGTTTGTTTGCTCTCATCCAGTCTTTAACAGCTTCCAGACCCTGGTTCATCACGTCCACCGCTTCATTGAGTGCTTGGCAACTGACTCATATTTATGACTGTCGCAGTGTCTCAGATTTTTGTGATCATTTTCTAACAAGTAAAGTCAATGGGGCCACAAGATTCACATAACAATTGTGTTACTACACAACTGCAGTGATTCATTTATTAACTGTGGCAACTAAAGTTGTAAAACGGGGCAAAACTCATTTAACAAATGTCTCTCTTAGCAACAGAAATTTTGTGCTCAATTTGATCATGTCGAGGACTACCTATTTACAAGCCTATAAGCAATTGGAAATAAGCATTGAGCCATTTTTCTAATGGAAGACTATTTATATTTTTTAGAAATTAAAATAAAATTAGCTAACTTCCTAACAACTTTTTGCAAATTTAAATATATCCAGATTTATCTATACATTTAATTAAGAAACAGTACATTATACAAACAAAATGCAGACAAATATTTACACTCTTAGATAGAGTGAGAAAGATAATGGGATTTTTTAAAAAGTTTTTTATTGTTTTAACTGAACAAAATAAAAAAAAGAATCATCTTTCATTGCATCTTGTAGAAAGCATGTTACAAATAGTTTTTGTGCATTTCTACCACAATCATTACATATACTTCCTTCATATTGACTTGTACAATTTACCTCTGAAATCTTCATATATTTTACTGCTATCTATGTACCACAATTCTCATTCAACTAAAATTATTTAACCGTGCTTTTTATCTGAAACCCTTTGTATTTAAAAAACACAACTACCTACTGGCATTTATTAGCAATTTCAATAAACCTCCAGTAATATTACACCTGGTGACTTATTCTAACAAAGAAATCAGTTAATAAAATATCTAAGCATTCCCCCCTCTACTGCCAGCACATGTAGATCCCATTAAACATTAACGTTTCCTTGTTGTTATTGTAGTTAATTAAAGATTTGCTATATATATCACATCTCCACTCATCAGACCCAAGAAAAATTTCATGTTTATACCTAATCTAAACAAAAATGTATTGCTTAAAAATGTATAAGTCTTCTTCCCAGGTCCCAATTTGCAATTTATATCCAAATAGCTTTTACTAGTCAAAATTATTATTTCATTATTGTCATTATTGTCATCATTATTGTTATATGTAACTAAAGATTGTTTATTGTTTATATCACCTCTCCTCTCAGCAGACAAAAGAAAAATTACCTCTTTGTAACAAATCTAAACAAAAGTTTGTTAGGTACATTCATAAAAAAAAAATTCCCCAGATCCCAGTTTGCTATTTACATCCAAGATGTTTTTACTAGTTAGAATTATTATGTCATTGTTATTATCATAATGAGTTACTTGTTAATGAAAAACACATTTAAAAACAATCTAAAGGAATCTACAAAATACTAGAATTCCTAGCTATTAGTCACCAAAAATTAATTAAGATTTTTTCCCATCAACAGTTCGTTTATCAGCCTGTGTCTTTGCAGTAGGAAAACAGTCTTATTTCTTCTGTCAGTTGTTGCATCAATCCTCTTATTAATTCCTTTATGAGGTTTTTATGAACTTCTCTCAGCACTTTGTTTCTTAAAAGATCTCTCAGAGTCTTGTTGCCCTTGAATTGGTATTAAAATTAACATATCTTTAATTGTCAAACATATTTCTAAAATGGTTTCTCTTCTTGACTCCATCATCATCAATTCCCCCTCCCCCTCCCTATATCTTGAACAGGGGGATAGAACTCCAGGATATCAGGTTCACTTTTACATATTTTCTTCTTTGGACTTTCACCCATGTTTGCTCCATCAGTAAGATCATATGTTATCTTATTTTGGTCTTCTCCATCTACATTCATTTCTTTAATTTTGGGGGCTCCAAGTCCATCATCTTTTGCTGTAGAGGACAATAACCTATCCAACTTCTTGTTGAATCTCTCAAATCCTTCCAATATCTTTTGAATTCCAGCCAAAAAACTTAGGGTTCCCTCATCTGAAAATTGATACATGATTCCAGAAAAGAAAAAGAAAAACAAGGAGAAAAAAAGAAGGGGGAATTCTAATATCCACTGCCACTTTAGCCTTTAAAATCTCTTTAGTGTATATAATGTTATGTTTTAAATTGAATTAACCACAAGTTCTTTCACATTCCTCAACAAGGAAGGGATCTATCTTTCTCTTTCCTTTTCCTTCACTTACCAAGAGTGTTTCAAAAAGACACCTGTAAAAACAACCGTGCCCTTGAATGTTTTACAGTTACAGAGTCAGTAAGATCAAAACCAGAAAGAACAAAGGATGCAATGTTTCAAGAAAAAAAACTAAAACCGTTCTGGCTTCCAAGTGGCAGATTCGATTTTACTCCCGTTTGTCTCAGGCTTGTAAAAAATAAAATTTTTTAAATGTCTTTAATGGGAATCAATGAGAAGTAATAAGAAGAATTGATAGGATAAAAGAAATTTTAGTTCAAGGCAACAAATAAGGCTGCTAAAAATAGGAAGACAAAAAAAAAACAGCTCGTTCACTTGCGAAGAGAAACAGGAAAGGTTACAATCACTTCAATCCACAAAACATCGTTACAAAGAAGAAAAAGGAAAAAAAAGTTTCTAAGGCAGTTCAATAAAGATAAATTGCGCCGCTTTGTTCTTTGCTTAAGGGACTAATTTATCTTTAAACAAAAGAATTCCTTTGGACAATCATTCTCAAAGAAAAAATCTCACCAGATGGACTCACTTTCACTGCCTTCTTTCCGAAGCTGTTTCCGACTTTGTCAGCACGGGGCTGTCTATTTATTGCTAACCTGGAGAGCTTCCCTTGGGTCAATCAGGCGATGTCCTTGAGACCAGCAAGGCTTTGTCTCCCTGTCACCGTCTCTACGGGATGGCTTAGGTCCATTGGGACCACGTAGCAATAAAAGAATCAACGGGGATCTCGGACAATCGAGACCGCATGTTGTCTCGTCGCGACATTGGCTCGAATCTCCCGATAATGGGATCTTTTGAATTACAATCCTATACAAATTCAAATGGATGTGCACTTTTGTCAATAATAAGCCATGGTTTTCTATTTCAGCCTATATAGGTATATGCTTAGATCATCTTATTAAAACATTACTGAAAGAGTGAGGTTTTTTTTTGGGGGGGGGGCAGAAACAGGAACATCAGACATCTGCTATTAGGCAGCTTCAGCTATTCAAAATGATATGTTTGCCTACTGTATTTCAGTTGCATATATTACCCATATTCATTTTGTGGTGCAGCAAGTTGATCCAGTAAAATTTGGAGTCTATCCCATCTCATACGACTGCATTCTTTATGAAAATCAAAGGCTACATACCTGGGCAAAAAAAGAATATGTGACTAAATAATGCATTTACTAGTACTTAAAGGTCCATATAGACAAAAGCCTCATAAAAATAAATGTTCTGGGTAATTTTTACTAAGCAGTGGTAAGATTCTCCTTCAAAATACAACATCTATGTGACTATTTTTTGAATTTTGTTTTATTTTGGGAACAGTGAAAATCTATGCTGGACAGCAAGGTTATACAGGTAAGGTCAAGGAATGTTCTTCAAGAAACAATGATATTAAGCACTAAATTTTTAAAAATAACCTTCATACATAATAGTTTGTATTCTTTACTCTTCATGAATAGGTCTACAGTTTTTTGCTTTCTTTTTCAAACAAAAACTGCCAAAGATTACATTACCCAAAATTATAGGATACTAGTGCATTCAGAATTTCTTTCTAATTGTAAGTTTACCCTTATCTTGGAAATTCTTATAGGAATTCCTACTTCTACCCATGAATGAAACATCGTCTGTAATCGTCTTAGATTTAAAACATCTATAAGAATCATTGTACCTTACATCTTTCTATCCCACTTTGGGGCTTTTGCTGCTTACCTATGGGGGTTATAACACTTTTAGAGAGATGGATATGTTACCAACACAATCACAAAATGGCTTCAATACAACACAATAGCAGAGTTGGAAGGGACCTTGGAGGTCTTCTAGTCCAACCCCCTGCCTAGGCAGGAAACCCTATGCCATTTCAGACAAATGGCTATCCAACATCTTCTTAAAGACTTCCAGTGTTGGGATATTCACAACTTCTGGAGGCAAGTTGTTCCACTGATTAATTGTTCTAACTGTCAGGAAATTTTTCCTCAGCTCTAAGTGTGTAGTATTCCAAGTATGGCTTCTCTCCTTGATTAGTTTCCACCCATTACTTTTTGTTCTACCCTCAGGTGCCTTGGAGAATAGTTTGACTCCCTCTTCTTTGTGGCAACCCCTGAGATATTGGAATACTGCTATCATGTCTCCCCTAGTCCTTCTTTTCATTAAACTAGACATACCCAATTCCTGCAACCATTCTTCATGTTTTAGTCTCCAGTCCCCTAATCATCTTTGTTGCTCTTCTCTGCCCTCTTTGTAGAGTCTCCACATCTTTTTTTACATCATGGTGACCAAATCTGAATGTAGTATTCCAAGTGTGGTCTTACCAAGGCATTATCAAGTGATATTAACATTTCACGTGACCTTTATTCTATCCCTGTTAATGCAGCCAAAACTGTGTTGGTTTTTTTGGCAGCTGCTGCACATTGCTGGCTCATATTTAAATGGTTGTCTGCTAGGACTCCAAGTTCCCTCTCAGTTACTACTATTGAGCAAGGTACCACCTATACTGTACCTGTGCATTTCGTTTTTCTTGCCTAAATGTAGTACCTTACTCTTTTCACCATTGAATTTCATTTTATTGGATAGTGCCCAATGTTCAAGTTTATCAAGATCCTTCTGTATCTTAAACCTTTCTTCTGAACTGTTGGCTATTCCTGCCAGCTTGGTGTCATCTGCAAATTTGATGAGTTCCCCTTTTATTCCCTCATCCAAGTGAAGATGTTGAAGAGTACTGGGCCTAAAACAGAGCCTTGGGGTACTCCACTGCATACTTCCCTCCATGTAGATGCAATTCAATTGAGGATTACACGTTGAGTGCGGTTGGTCAGCCAGTTACAAATCCATCTGGTGGTGATGCTGTCTAACCCACATTCTTCTACTTTTATCTAGTAGTAGGTTATGGTCTACCTTATCAAATGCCTTACTGAAGTCCAAGTAAACTTTATCGACGGCATTCCTCTGGTCCACTAATTTTGACACTTTGTCAAAGAATGCAAAAAGATTAGTCCGACATGATCTGTTTTTGACAAACCCATATTGACTTTTGGCTATTACTTTGTTTACTTTGAGGTGTTCACTAATTTGTTGCTTATCTTTTCCAGAATCTTTCCTGGTATTGAGGTCAGGCTGATAGGTCTGTTTTTCCTGGATCTATTTTTTTTTCCTTTTTTGAAGATGGGAACCACATCAGCTCTTTTCCAATCCTCTGGCAGTTCCCCGGTGCTCCAGGAGTTCTGAAAGATACAGTTCAGTGGTTCTGAGATCTCATCTGCCAAATCCTTCAGAACCCCAGCGTGTAATCCATCTGGTCCTGGTGATTGAACTCATCTAAGGTAGACACTTACCATTTTCTTCCCTATTTCAACTTCTGTTTCTAATCTGATTTTTGTGGTGCTGTTTTTGATAGGTTGGACTGTTTTATGCCTTTGTGTAAAGACAGATGCAAAAAATACGTTAAATAATTCTGCTTTCTCCCTGTTAATTGTCACCTTCTTGCCACTTTCTCCCAGCAATGGACCAATTGTTTCCTTAACTTTTTTCTTGCTTTTAATATGTTGGAAGAAGCTTCTTTTGTTATTTTTTTATCTTTGTGGCAAGCCTTTCTTCATGTGAGCCTTAGCTTTCCTCACTTCATCTTTACAGGCTCAGGCTATTTGCTGATATTCTGCCTTAGTTATCCCCCCCTTTCCACTTTTTATACTTCTCTTTTTCGTCTTTCAATTTGTCAGAGACTTTTTTATGCAGCCATGCTGGTTTCTTTTGGCAGCTGTTATTTTTCTTCTTCATTGGTATTGTGCTAGGCTGGGCTTTTGTAATCTAATTTTTCAAAATTTCCCAAGCTTCTTGAGTTGTTTTCCCCTTGAGGATTCTCATCCATGGAATTCTTCCCAAGCTTTCTCTAAGTTTATTGAAATTAGCTCTCTTAAAGTCCAAGACCAAGTTTGACTTTGTTCTACTACTTGTATTTGCATAATGTTGAATTCCAATATTGCAGGGTCACTTGCCCCCAAGGTTCCTGTGGCTTCATCACCTTCTATCATTACCTCTCTGTTAGTGAGAATTAAGTCCAATATGGCCGATCCCCTTGTTCCCTTCTCTAGTTTTTGGGAAACAAAACTGTCTGCTAGGTTTGTTAGGAACCTGTTGGATCTTCCACTTGGTGCAGAGTTTGTTTCCCAGTTGAGGATAGTTAAAATTCCCCATTACTATTGTGGTGTGCTTCCTACATACCTTAGTTAGGTGACTAACAAAAAGTTCATTTACCTCCTCTGCTTGATTGGGTGGCCTGTAGTATAGACCTTTGGCAATGTCATCCCCCCCACAAGCTTTAACAGTGACCCAAATGCATTCAAGATAGTTCTCATCATTGTTATGCTCTATTTCTGGAGAGATGTAGTTATTTCTTATATATAGTGCAACTCCACCTCCTTTTTTATTTGGTCTATTTCTTTTAAATAATTTAAATCCTTCTCGCTGTATGTTCCATTTGTGGGTTTCATCTCACCAAATTTCTGTAATGGCAACAATATCTTATCTGCCCTCATTTACTTGAATTTCTAATTCACCCTGTTTATTCCTCGTACTCTGTGCATTGGTGTATAGACATTTGAGTCGATTTTGATTGACCCTGTTTACTGCCTACATAGCCTGTGTTATGCCTGACTGCCCCTATTTTCTTGCCACTTGTATGATTCATACACATTGGCATTATGTTAAGAAAAAAACATTTTACTTATCTGTCACGGTATGAAGGAAAATCTTTGCTCTCAGAAGCAAATTGTACCATCACCCCTTATGTTGTTTGCAAAATTAAATAAAGTTTAAAATAAATCTGTGCCGCTCTAAAATATGTCAGTATTCTCATCCACAGAAAGTCTCGGACTATATAGATACTTTACTAAATGCTCTAAATCATCAAATATATTGAAAGTGAATACATACTTGATCATTCCATTTCCTAAACCAGTTACCATTTTTGAAAAAGTTTGTTCCAGAGGCTTTTCTGAGCCTTTCTGGTTAACCTGTAAAGGAAATACAAAGTAGTTACATACAGCAGTTACATATAGCATCAATAACAACATGAATTCTTGGATGCAGAATTAAATTAAAATCCTACCAGATTAACAATCATTTGTTTTCCATAGCTAATAATCTGTGAATCAAAGTGCCTTTGGAAGCCATCCATCTAAAAGAGAGTACAATACATATATTGAACACCTGTTATAGAATTCTTTTGAACAGAAATACAAACTGATACATAAAAATAACAAAGATTACAATGAACACAATATACATTTTGAATTGCATTTGAATTAAATTGTACATCTTTTTCACAAGTGTAAGAGATGGTAGCATTCCTCAGTAGACAAAATATATTAATGGCAGTTAAATTATGAAATAAATCTTTAACTGAACTTTTGTTCTTTTAATTACTGTATAAATTTGTGTCTGATGTGACAGATTTATCTGTCATGAGTCTTGGTGATGAGATGGGGATGAGGGGCAATGAGAAAAATCCCTATTTCTAATATCAATGTAAAACTTTTAATGAAGAGAGCAAGATTCAGGGGTAGTTTGTTGATTTAAAATTACCATGCTGGGTGTTTTAAGATTATAACTTATGGAACTTGCAGCTTGTAAGTGCTGCATGTAGAACATAACTGGAAGATATCCCATTGGAAAAGACTGGGGAAAAAACCCTTCAGAGTTCATACAAGATGAACTCTGGAAGCAGAAGATATTTACAGCCAAAAACATGTAATATCAATAGTTTCACAAATGAAACTTCAGCCACCCAATGTAAATAGCTTTAGAAGTAACTGAAGGGCTATTTTGGGGCCTCACAAAATGAACAGCGCTTTGAAGAGACAGAAAAAGATGGCATGTTAAAAATGTTTAGCATTATTGAATCCCTCATTTCAAGGTCAGAGGGGCAAAGTCTCGTTTTGTAAATGGTAAATGAAGGCGTTAATTCATCAATAATTTTCATACGATATTGCTGTACATCTTTAAGGTAAAAGTTCCCCTTGCACATGTCCCCAACTCTAGAGGGCAGTGCTTATCTCCGATTCACAGCTGAAGAGCCAGAAGACGTCTCTGTGGTCATGTGGCTGGCATGACTAAATGCCGAAGGAGCATGGAATGCTGTTACCTTCCCACCAAAAGGGGTTTCTATTTTTCTACTTGCATTTTTACATGCTTTCGAACTGCTAGGTTGGCAGGAGCTGGAACAAGTAACGGGAGCTCACTCCATTACTCAGAACTAGGGATTCGAACTGCCGACCTTCTGATCGACAAGCTCAGCATCTTAGCCACTGAGCCACTGCACTCCTGAACATTAACATTAAGAGAAAGCAAAAGATAAATTTGATGCTGAAGTTTGCAGAAGTCTGGATAGAATATTTTTTTAGATACAAGAGGGAGCTAAAGACCACAATATTAGTAAACTAATATTGAAATATAAAATTTAATATAAAAGAACAAAGTATAATCAGTGGCCTTTTATAGCTAGTTTAATACAGAATATATTTTTCCTGGTATAAATATTACTTTGCAAAATGTAGTAATTTAAAATTTGTATTTTAATATCAAGAAAAAAACCATGCATGGGCATGTACACATACACACACGTAATAACAACCAACAATCTGATGAAATTTCAACATCTTTTAAGAAATTAATTTTATTTAATTTTGGAGATCTGCAACATCATCTTTAAGAAAGACAAGTATGCCATGCTGTTACAGGTCTGACACTACAAACTCTTGGTTTGCAGGATATTTTTCATAGGTTTCTCATGTTGACATAGTGAACCATATAAAGGTTGGAAACTGCAGCCTGAAGTTATGTATTGTTTAAGCAACCAACTTAAGGCAGTTTGCATAGGTATAAGGATGATGTATATTACACCTCTGCTGCAAAATGACAGGAAAAGATATAAAAAATACACACATGGTTTATTGTTTTGCTGATCTGTGGCTTTGGCTTATATTTGAGATTCGGTCTCTGTGACCAGAAAAAGGGAATTGATCCTCGTGTCTAGAAAACAAAGATAATAAGAAGTGAAACATACAACAAAATTAGCAAAACCTCCCGTCAATTTATTGTAAGATAAAATGCAGACACCTGTATTAAGATGTATAGGGCAAGAATTAAATTAGACAGACTAGACAAGCTGGGATGCCAGTGGTGGGATTCAAATTTTTTTACTACCAGTTCTGTGGGCTGGCTTGGTGGGCGTGGCAGAGGAAGGATAGTGTAAAATCTCCATTCTCTCCCTACTCCATGGGAAGGAAACTGCAAAATTCCTATCCCACACCCTGATCAGCTGGGACTCGGGAGGCAGAGAATAGATGGAGACGAGGCCAGTCAGAGGTGGTATTTACTGGCTCTCCAATCCTCAAAATTTCCACTACCGGGTCTCCAGAACTGGTCAGAACCTGCTGAATACCACTTCTGATCCCAGCATAATAAAAATTACCTGGACAAAAGAAGCTTTGTTTCCATTATAATGTACAATTTGTTCCGTTTCTACAAAGTTAGCTGCATGTCCTTCAGAATCAATACCTATGAAACAGGAAGCATTTAAAATATAGAACAAGCCTTATCTTCAAATCTTCAAATCTAGTTGAAAGCCATTTTTGTGACAGCTTTCATATAGTAATACCTATCCAACAAAACCAAAGTGTATCTTAGGACTCTTTAAAATGGTAATGCTAACCTATTTCTGTTAAGGGATCTAGTTGTTGTTTCATAGCTATGTTTTTAAGTAACTTATGGTTTAAGTAGTCACAAAGGGAAATACTTCTCTACCAATTATACCTGTAAAATGATAATAAAAATCCAGAGAACTATAAAACTGACTTCTAGGCATGCCACTTTGGAAATAAACTGAGAAAACAAATGAGATAACTGTGGCAGGCCTACAGAAGGGGTTTGTTCAAAGAAAAATAAAGGTCACTAAATATACTTGAATGTCTCTTCTGCAATATTCTTCTTATCCTTCCCTCAGATCCATTTATATAAAGGAAAATGTTCATTAATATATTTTGATTGCCACCCATCCTTCAAAGAGCTCAGCAATAATGTTAGGCTTCCTGGTTAAGAAGAAATCTGAAATTGTAGTTTTTCATATCAAATCTAATCTTCACTCTATTTTAAACACATTTTAAATTAAGCCTGCAATAAATGTTTTTGTGCAGGTGTGCCTGCGTGTGTGTGTGCACATTCTTAAAAGCAATCTATAACAGTTTGTCACTTACCCTTAACCAATAAAAAATAAATCAACACAGACAAATATTAAAAGTGCTATAAGAATTCTCTAGCAAAATCTCTCTTAGTACTGCCAGAAGACTAGCAATTTAAGAGAATAACTCACAAAGTATAATTTTTGCTTATATCTATGTAACAATTACAAAGAAATCTTACCCCTCACATAGTAGCGAACACCAGCTCTGAAACAGCTTCTTCGAGAAATTAGAATCCAGTCAAAGTATTTACCATTAATGGAACTAGTATGCATAATAACAACTGGTGTAAAACAGCTATTAAGGAATACAGGTTAACACTTACTGGAAAAAAAAATACATATTAGAATATTTAGTGGATATTATGAGCATAAAATTTTTCTGTATTCTAGTATAGAATGGTCAACATACAATAACTAGAAAAAATATCCTAACAAAAAGGGAGATGCATTTTTCACCCATTTTCAATTTAATTTAAAAAAAAAGGTGTTTCTTACTACTTACAAATAATTAATACATATTGAAGAAAGAGGTCGCCAAATAAGAAAGAATTTGATTAGGAAAGAAAACTATTTATTACATTTCTGCAGGCGAAGTCATTATCCTTTAATTTTTATTTATTTATTTTTCAAATTTATATAGCCACCCATTTCACAAAACAAGTGATTCTATGTACCACAAAGAAATCATATATATGTTAAATAAGCCTAACTAATAACATAGGTCCAATATTTTTGTGGTTTACAAAAATATCACATTAAAATTAAAAAGACTCAGATCTGACAGCTGAAGGATCAAGATGGATGCACCTTATAATAGGAAGAGAGTCGGTTAAAGTAAGCAAATATGAAATTTGTAAAGACATGTATTTGTTCATTTGTTTAATTTATATGCTGCCTTTCCTCCGGGTGTCCAAGGAGTATGTACAGTTGCAAGAAAAAGTATGTGAACCCTTGGGATTACATGGAGTTTTAAATGAATTGGTCATAAAATGTGCTCTGAACTTCATCTAAGTCAAAACAATAGAAAAACACAGTCTGCTGAAAATAATACTACACAAACATTAGATGTTGCCATGGTTTAATTGCACATAACATGTAAACATTCATAGTGCAGAGAGGAAAAAGTATGTGAGCCCCTAGCCTAATGACGTCTCCAAGAGCTAATTGGAGCCAGGAGTGAGCCAACCTTGATTCCAATCAGTGTGATGATATTGGATGTGTTGCTGACAGCTGTTCTGCCCTTTAAAAACACACACCTGTTTTGGGTTTACTGGTTTCAAGAAGCATTGTCTGATGTGAACCATGCCTTGCAGAAAAGAGCTCTCAGAAGACCTACAATCAAGAATTGTTGACTTGCATGAAGCTGGAAAGGGTTACAAAAGTATCTCCAAAAGCTTTGATGTTCATGTGTCCACGGTAAGACAGACAGTCTACAAATGGAGAAAGTTTAGCACTGTTGCTATTCTCCCTAGGTATGGTCGTCCTGTAAAAATGACTGCAAGAGCTCAGCGTAGAATGCTTCACAAGGTAAAGAAGAATCCTAGAGTGTCAGCTAAAGACCTACAGAAATCTCTGGCACATGCTAACATTTTTGTTGACACATCTACAATAAGGAAAACATTAAACAAGAATGGAGTACATGGGAGGACACCACGGAGGAAGCCATTGCTGTCCAAAAAAAATATTGCAGCACATTTGAAGTTTGCAAAAGAGCACCTGGATATTCTACAGCACTACTGGCAAAATATACTGTGGACAGATGAAACCAAAATTGAGTTGTTGGGAAAAACACACAACACTATGTGTGAAGAAAAAAAGGCACAGCACACCAACATCAAAACCTCATCCCCACTGTAAAATATGGTGGAGGGAGCATTATGGTTTGGGGCTGCTTTGCTGCCTCAGGGCCTGGATGGATTGTTGTCATTGATGGGAAAATGAATTCCAGAGTTTATCAAGACATTTTGCAGGAAAACGTACAACCATCTGTCCGCCAACTCAAGCTCCGCAGAGGATGGGTGATGCAATAGGACAATGACCCAAAGTATTCAAGCAAGTCCACACAAAAATGGCTTCAACAGCACAGAATACGCCCTCTGGAGTGGCCCAGTCAGAGTCCTGACCTCAACCCGATTGAAATGCTGTGACATGACCTTAAGAGAGCAATTCACACCAGACATCCCAAGAATATTGCTACACAAAAACAGTTTTGTGAAGAGGAGGGGTCCAAAATTACTCCAGATCGTTGTGCAGGTATGATCTGCAACTACAGGAAACGTTTAATTGAGGTTATTGCTGCCAAAGGAGGGTCAACCAGTTATTAAGTCCAATGGTTCACATACTTTTTCCTCCCTGCACTGTGAGTGTTTACATGTTATGTGCAATTAAATCATGGCAACATCTAATGTTTGTGTAGTATTATTTTCACCAGACTGTGTTCTTCTATTGTGACTTAGATGAAGTTCAGAGCACATTTTATGATCAATTCATGCAAAACTCCACGTAATCCCAAGGGGTTCACATACTTTTTCTTGCAACTATATAGCACTCTTTTCCCAAATTTTCCTCAAGTAGCAATCTTGTGAAGTAGGACTAAAATATGTTCTGAATTTTCACCTACAAATTGTCAAGATATTTTTCTCTTTCTCTATGTATCATTTACTAGAATTCATCTGAGAGCAATCCCTCATACCCACACTGAGTTTCTATGCCAGGCAAGCAAAAGGATACAACCATGCATAACTGGAACTGCAAATCTATGGAGCTAAAAACAGGAAAGTTAATATATTTAAAGAATCTGACCCATCTTCATCTACCATATTTCTTTCTTTCCTTCCTTCCTTCCTTCCTTCCTTCCTTCCTTCCTTCCTTCCTTCCTTCCTTCCTTCCTTCCAATTTTAAGACAGCCCACTTGCCAATGACTTTTTAGTCATTGGCAAGTGGGCTGTGGCATTTGGTCTCCATTACAATTGCTCCAGAAGTGGGGGGGGGGAATTAATTCTTAGTACTGAATAACTGAGTTTATCATTTTCAATTTGAAAATGAGTGCAGATAAGAATTCTATTTCTGAGTGATTAGGGAAATTTCATTTCTTTGTTGAAGAACAGATAGCTCTCAGAAATTTAGTTTAATAGGTATAGCTTAAAAGAAAAACTTCTCCAAAGCCTAAGTTATTTATGTTACATAATCTGCTATAGAAATCTGAGAGCAAGTTGGCCAGATTTGATGCATTTCCTGAAATCTTCTGATAATTTTTTTATTTATTATTATTTTCTTATTTTTATTTATTAAATTTATTGGCCACCTATCTTACCAAAGGGTAAGTCTGGGCATCTTACATTATTAAAAACATAAAACTAGACATATAAAATACCATAAAAATGAAATACACAACCCTAGCTAAAAGAGGGCATACAATACGTAGGTAGGAGATAGGATCTGTTATTACTCTTGCAACCATTCCAATGTGAACTCCCCCCCCCTGCCCTTTGAAGCCCCAAGTCAAGTGGCAGAATCAGAACTTCAAGCTCTTGCAAAAGTTCGGGACGGTAGGAGCCAACCTCACTCCAGGGGCAAGATGTTTCATAGGTTAGGAGCAATGCCAGAGAAGGCTTTTCTACTGGACCTCCCCAGCAGGAAAAAACTGGCCAATGGGGCATGCAACACGCCTCATCTGCCAGTATTGGCGGGGTGGGCAAATCCCAGTGGGATAAGATGGTCCCTCAAGTAGCCTGGACCTATGTCATGAAGGGCTTTAAAGGGATTACCAAAAAGTGCTTTTTGCACTCAAAAAGCAAACCAGCAGCCAGTACAGCTCCTGAAGCAGTGGTGCTATATGGGGCACCCTTAGGGCCCCCAAAACCATCTATGCTACCGCACTCTGAAACAGCTGTAGCTTCCAAATGCTCTTCAAGGGTAGCCCCATATAGAATCCATTGCAATAGTCGAAACATGAGATGACTAAGGCTTAAATGACTGAGTCCAGGGACTCCTGATCCAGGAGAGGCCGCAACTGGCTTATAACCTGAAGTTGTTCAAATCCTCACCCAGTTGTGAGTGCCCCCTGCTCTTTGAACAAGAGTCAAAAACCCAGGATAATCCCCATGTTGTGGACCGGATTTATCTGGGCTAGTGCCACCTTATCCAGAACTAAAGATGTCAAAGTCCATGCACCCAAAGTCAATTGGTCTTGGCAGGGTTCAAAGTCTATTGTCCCCTATTCAGGCCTGCCACATTGCCTGGAGGTTGTGTGGGCCTGGCTGGAGGACAATATATTTCGACTGAAACCTGCCAAGATTGAATGATTTAGGGTGCATGGAGTCCCAAGCCTCAAAGTTTTAAAAATGACATACTAAGCATAATTGATTGATAAAGCTAGTATAAATAAGCACACTGTATTGCTTCAGCCCATGTTTTCTTCTGATCTTGAGTCTCATGAAAATTTTCAATGAGCCATATGTTAACTTGTTTCTATCAATTTTTAGAACTACAGCAAATTATCTATGAACAAATCAGATAAGCCAAACAACTACATTAGAAGAGAATTAACAAAAAGCTATAAAGTCACAAATTAACATTTTGGAGATTATGCCCAGCAGAATGAACTACCTCAGGTTGAGCAGCAAGTTCTCTAAGAAGGTGTCCATTCCATACAAACCGTGGGTCTGCCTGTAAAAACAGAGATATAATTAAAAACCAAGTTAGAGCTATATTGTACATTTCAGAGTAGAATTATAGAAAGGTACCAGGAACAAAGCAAATCAAGATTTAATGCACGATAAAATCCTATCAGGTAATGGACTTTTTTCTTCTTCCTGCAGCTTTCCATTACAAATATGCTTCAGATTGCCTTCTAAATATTATAGATCAGATCTGAAGTAAGGATATAGATTTTTGGGAAACACCATGATGTTCTTTCCAATCCCACTAATTGAAGCAGTTTTATTAGTAGAAAAATGACATAAGAATTCAACTGATCTCCAAGGATGACTAAATAAGAAACTAACCCAATTTTTCCAGAAATATAAATTTAGGAAATGCACAAGAATATGGGGTAAACAAACAATGAATTCACAGAAATATTGAACAGACAATTTAAAAACCATCACACTTTGTTGAAACATTATACCTTGGTCACTATGACATTAAAAATTAAAACTGGCAGTTTAAAAACAAAGTGAATCTACTCAATATGCACACACTTTTTCTCTATATGTAATGTCTTGTTTTTCTAAAAAAATTGAAAGAAATATTCTTACCCTCTCTAGCAAACTCATTTCTTGAAACTCTGGACTGGTATTAGCCAATCGTTGCAAGGTGTGTGTCAAGTCATATGTTGTAGAGAAATAAAATCCATCCACACTCAATATATGACTAATCATTGCTAAGAAGACTTTATTATCTTGTAACTGATAAATGAAAAAGAATTGTTATTTACTTATTCTTGTCCCTTGTGTTAGTAGTAGTTCAAAAAATGTGATGAAGCATTTTAGCAGAAAATCTTCAAAAGTTGGGCAGGCAGAAATACAGCATTTCCACATTACAGTGCAATCCAGCTCCTTATAATAAAGATCATTAAAGAAATGCAACACTCCAGAAAAACTAAAAATATAATCATACCAGACCATATACTTCTTTATTGTTTTTATAAATACTGAATACTCGCTCTTCCCCAATTTTCACTAAACAACAATTCTGTTAGGTGGGTTGGGCTGAGACAGAGTGACTGGTTCAAAGTTATCTAGCTGGCTTTCATGGCTAAGGTGGGTCTAAAATCTTAGTCTCCTAGTTTCTAGACTTTCCCTCATACATACAGACACTCACAAATTGACAAGCTAATATGCTAAACTTAAAAGTAATCATACTAAAAATCTAAATTAAAAAATACAGGTAGACTTTGACTTACATTCATTTATTAATGATCGTTCAAAATTACAACAGCACTGAAAAAAGTAACGTGACCATTTTTCACACTTACAACCATTACAGCATTTCTATGGTCATGTGATCAAATTCAGATGCTTGTAACTGATTCATATTTATGATGGTTGCAGTGTTCCTAGATCATCTGATCATCTTTTGTGACCTTCTGTCCAGCAAAATCAATAGCGAAGGCAGATTCACTTAACAACCGTGTTACTAATTTATCAACTGCAGTGATTCGTTTAATAACTATGGCAAGAAAGTTCATAAAATGGGGCAAAGCTCACTTAACAACTCTGTCATTTAACAATAGAAATTTTGGACTCAGTTCTGATTGTACGTCAGGGCTACAGTATTATTATATATTATGTATTAGTATTATGCTAAAGTAGAAGAGCTTTTTTAGTTAAAACTACAAAACAGTCATTTTGGAATAGCTTTGAAACTGTTCAAGATCCAAAAACCACACAAATCACCCATATTACAAAATATCATGATGAAAATTCTTATATATGGCACAGAGGTTTAGTCTATAATGCATTTCAAATTGCATTGGAAAAGTCTGCTCTCATTAGGCCCTTTGAATCCCAATTAATGGATTAGCTGCTGAATTTCAGAGAAATTATATCTTCAACTTATCAGTAATCATGTTCTTACAAATTTAAGAGATTAAATATTTTCTTTTATTTTACATGTCCACAGGAAATTTGTGAAACATTCAAATATTAATTCTTACCTGAATATCAGTTAAATGTAGCATTGTTTTTTTGTAAGAGAGGATGTCAAAATCAATTGCTTTCCAGACTATATGATTGAAAAATTCACCTACTTTTCTCTTTCTTGTTATTACAATAAGGTATGTGCCTGTAAAATAACAAAATATGGGTCAGTTCTGATGATTGTTCTTTTATATCTCTTTTTTGTAAAAGAAAAAGGGAAAGAAGGATGGACAGAGGGAATAAAACTCATTTTCTCCCTTCTCCACATTATTCATACTGTTATTACCATCTTTGTTGCATCACCACCACATCCTTCCTTGAAGCAGACCATTACAGGTAGTCCTTGACTTACAATTCATTTACCGAGCATTCAAAGTTACCATAGTACTGAAAAAAGTGACTTATGACCATTTTTCACAGTCATCTGTTGCAGTATTTCCTTGGTCATGTGACCAAAATTCAGATCTTTGGGAACTGGTTCATATTTACAATGGTTTCAATATCCTGTGGTCAAATGATCATCTTTTTTGAACTTCTGAGTCAATAGGGAAGCCAGATTCACTTAACAATTTTGTTACTAATTTAATGTTAAGTGGTGATTCCTTAACAACTGTGACAAGAAAGGGCATAAAATGAGGAAAAACTCATTTAACAAATGTCTCGCTTAACAGCAGAAACTTTGGGCTAAAGTGTGATTATGAGTGGAGGACCACCTATATTAAGAACTATAATTTTCTTTTACCCCCAAGGATTTCCTACACCAAATATATATTCACAAACTGAGGTTCTGCTGAAATGCTAATATTCCAGGTTTCTAAAGCTCTCAATGAAAAAAAAAACATTCCAGCTATACATTTTTATCAATGGATACACAATTTAGGGTCTATAGCCTGCATATAGACTATCAGATACTCAAGAAAACCCTGCATTTCCCCCTAAATTTGGCTAGTGCCACCATTTCATTCTGATTCCTCACTCTTTTCTCCTTAACTCTTCCTCACTGGACCATTTCCAAAATCTGCTACGTCTCTTCTTCTTTTCTGCCAAAGGAAATGTATTTAGTACCTTTCTCTTCCTCTATATCAGGGGTCCACAAACTTTTTAAACAGGGGCCAATTCATGATCCCTCAGACTGGTGAGGGACCAGACCGGCTGGGTGGACATGACTAGGTCATCATATAACTGAGTGAGCGTGGCCAATTTAACAGTCTATTTTGCCAATTTAGCAGTCCATTAAACAATACACAGCAGCCCCCTTTTCTATTCTTCTTTTTAATATTGCATGAAGTTGTTGCTCTAGGTTTATTAATTTACTGGGGGGGAATTGGCAATGCTTGGGGAAAGAAAGGCATGCTTTCCACAGGTCTCATGGCTATTTAAAAAGCCAGCTAATGTCATTGGTGTTGGGAGATTCATTGGTGAGGTGATAATGACTGGCTGTGCGATGTTCACTGAGCAGTAACTGGAGTTTGTAAATTGACAAGGTGTGGTGAGTGTTAACAAAGATGTCATGAACAAAAGGCTGGTTATGGTAACAGGGTGGTCTAAGCTCATTGGGCTGTAGATGTTAACCGTGCTCAAAACATTGGCTGGGCTTCTCATATTCATTGCAGCAGTCACAGTGCAATGAGCTCCTCCTTTGGTACTCCCCCAACCCCAATTGTCAGCAGCTGTGCCGCTTTCTCTGGGGAAGCAGCCAGGTCTTGGGCGTGTCTTTTCGCAGCCCCTTCATGGGTCCCCCACTTGTTATTTCCTGCAGGCCGACACTCCCTGCCCTACATCACCTGCCTCCAGAGCTTGCACCAGAGTAGCTAGGCCCATCATGCAGGTGGCATCAAATATGGCAATTTTTCTGCAGGCTGCGGCAGTTGTGCCTCCAACTGCATGGCGTCCTTTCATGCAGTCGCCTCCTCGCCACTCCAGGCCAGGGCCAAAGCAAGCCCTTCCACCTGGAGCTCTGCCCAGGGATGCAAGGCCAGCAGAATGCGGTGCTTCGCCACTTTAGTTCCCCTGGCAGACAGAGCACTCATGAGCCGCAGCCAAGGCCAATCATTTGGGATTGCAACAGAACAAGCAACTGAAGCTTGTCTCCTCTGCTGGAGTGCCTGCCTTCCCTCCCCCAGTTCTCGGAAGAGCCACACGCCGGCCCTGGGCGCCCGAGGGAAGCACCAGGTGGCCATTTCGAAAGGGGCGGGAACAGTTAATGCAGTGGCCAAGCCATGGGACACATTCTGAATCTCCTTGGTTGGGGCACCTTCCTGTGAATTGCTGCCCAGCCTGGGTGTTTGGAAAAACAAGACACTGCAGAAAGGGAAAGGGGAGAGGAGGAGGAGGGGGGGGCATTACCCGGAGGCCAGCTGGCAGATAAAAGCTGCACGGCTCTGCCATAGTTCTTTTGGGCGAGCCGTCCCTATGTGGCTCTCCCGTTCCTGCCCAAACTGGCCCGGAAGCAGTGTGTCATCTGTCCTTGGCCTACTCCCACCCAGACGCGGGCTTCTTGATGCGAGCAGAGACTGCTGGTTGGAGCAAGGAGAACTGCAGCTTGTCTGCCATGGCTGCAAGTGCCAAGGCGTACTTAGAATTGGAAGAAAAGTGTGTACGGCTGTTACAGAAAGAACCAGAGCAATACCCGGCAGTTTGGATGAGAAGGTGCAAGCAAGGTGGCGGCTGCTCTCGCCAGTAACTGAGCCGACCGCACCAATTGGAGTAAGGCAGGATTTGGGGGTTGCAGCCAGCTGGGAAAGGTGAACCACTGCCCAGCCCAGAGCAGGGCCTGAAAGGTAGTTGAGCCTTGCGGTGTCCATCCCCCCAAAACCCAAAATGGCCCTTTGGCCTAGAACGGCAGGCCAAGAGTGGATTTCCCTCCCCATTCAGCCCATGGAGTTCACACCACTCTGCTCACTGCGGCTGCCTGTGAAAGGCCCGTACTCAGCCGAAGGGTGGGGGCTGTTGGATGGGCAGGGTGATGTGAGCGGGGCAGTTTCATGGTCCCGCACAGGCTGGATTAATTGCTTTGGTGGGCCATATCCGGGCTGCCAAAGGCCGGGCTGTATCATAGGCTGTAGTTTGAGGACCTCTGCTCTATATCATTTTCTGAAACAATGTTCTTTTCTTTGTAATGTTAAAATTAATATCCACTCTTACCTTTCTGATATGAGACTATCTTGTTTATATTATGATAGTCAGAGATATAAAAATTGCACAATCCTTTTCTAATCTGTTTAGCATTTCAGGTCAGCAAATAAAGTATTCTCCTCTGTGTATAAAAAGCTATACTGCTATAACATAACCCACAGTAGGATATACTGATTACATGCAACATGACTTTAAGAAGAGGGTCTATTACTACTAAAGTAGTAAAATTGAATTGCATGAGGAAGATGGTTGCCTGTGACAGCCTTTTTAGTGAGCTCCTTATTCTCCTGTAACAGTTTTTATATGGCTGTAAATTTTTTATTTAATAATAATTTATATATATATACACATATATATCGCTGATAAACGGATAAGAGCCTGTGGCCTAATGGCTAAGATCTTTGCCTAGTATGCCTAGTGTGCAATATAGCCCAGGTTCAAATCCCAGTAAGGGTATGGCTAGCTGATGAGAGCTAAATAGCTTGAAATAGATCTATACTAGTCTCCCTTTATTTATTTATCAGCATAAATATAACATATATATATATATATATATATATATATATATATATATATATATATATATATATATATATATATATATATATATATATATATATATATATATATATATATATATATATATATATATATATATAATGTTAATTAGGTTTAACTAATGTTAGGTTTTTGGATTTAGGATTACATAAAATTTAGGTTTTAATTGTGAGTTCCAGAATTTAACAGCATTTGTTGATGCTGTGGGAGTATGTTTTAAATCCCCTCCCTATTTTTAAAACCACCCAAGGATGCAGAAACAAAGGCCAGCAGCAAAAACAAAACAAAAAGTCTTTAAAAGAAAACTTAAAAGGAGACATAAATTGGAATTGCAGTCGGGAGGAAACACAAACACAGAAAAGGACTTATAAAGAACTTATTTAAATAATGGATTCTGCAAGTAAGTCATCTTCTTTTTGCTCTCCCCCCTTCATAACCTCACTAAATAAGCCCTCTTCCTTGCTGGATTGGGAGGAGGATGACTTCAATAAGGTAAAATAATAAGTTTTCAGTTTTCTGGTTGTAATTTTATTTCACTTCTTCTGAAAGCCTCATACCTGCCACCAGACGGACTGTTCCCAAAATACCACATATTTGCCTGGTAATAGCTGAAGGTGGAACATCTTTTTTAACTGCAAAAGAAAAACAGCATGAACTGCCATATGAAATATTGCAAGAACACTGTTTAAATTACACCATGTATGTAATAATTACCATTTTATTAAAATGGAGCTTTAAAAATAAAAAGGAGTACGAAGTATTTTAACATGTCATATGCATATCATATATTTTTATTTACTTAAAATTCCAGGTTAAAATTTCAAAATCAACACTTCATTTAATAATAACTGATATTAGTACTACATCATAATCAGACTTCAACATACTTACAACAGACTCAAAGAAACCTGTGGAAATTAAACTAATAATTATTAATATCCCTGGTTTAAACGAGTCTATTTAGTATGAAACATCCAGATAAAAACTCATGTCTTCTCTATGAAAGATTGTGTGTGGCTGGATAAGACTATTTTTTGAACTATATAAGATAATTACCCTGGAGGCACTAATTGAAAACAGAAAACAACCAGGGGAATAAATAAAATAATTAAAATGCCAATAATAAAGAATGTAAATTAGAATTATCTAAATCAAGCTTCTACATACAACATGGGTTATGTAGCAGCCAGAATTTCCTGCCAGTAATTAAACTAATTAAATAGTCCTTTTCAAAGAAGTCTGGACTTATTATTCAGGCTTGGATCATTATTATTATTATTATTATAAGAAGAGGCAAGGTGGCGCAGTGGTTAGGGTGCAGTACTGCAGGCCACTTCAGCTGACTGTGATCTGCAGTTCAGCGGTTCAAATCTCACTGGCTCAAGGTCGACTCAGCCTTCCATCCTTCCAAGGTGGGTGAAATGAGGACCCAGCAAGTTGCTGACTCAATTTGCTCAATTTGCTAAAAAATCTGTAAACTGCTTAGAGAGGGCTGAAAGCCCTATGAAGCGGTATATAAGTCTAATAAATAAACAAACAAATAAACAAACAAACAAACAAACAAATAAATAAAATATTTCAGGGATTTCTAGCTGAATCTCTGTGGAAAGCAAAAACATAACTGAAGTGCCAAAACCAATACAATAAAACACACATCTCATATCCTTTCTGCAGTAAGTGCCTAGCAGATCCACATGTAGCTAACTCTACAAAGGAGTCCTTTCCCTCCTGATATGCACAAGCCAAGTATCTTCCTACCTTAAATATTACCTGCAGTGCTAATCCCTAGTAGTACATTAGCTTCTACAATTTTGATGACATTTGCATTTTCACATTGTGCAGGTAAATGAAAATATGTAACTAGGAATTTTGAGGAAAATATGTTGTGAATGAAAAAAAACAAGGAATGGTATTAATATTAGTGTAATATTAACATCATACTGATGTTTTAGAAAATTTTTCTACAAATAAGAATACCACATTAGAAAATGAAAAAATACCTGCAAGAGTAATTTCTGTGGACACTCTGTCAATGGTAAGTACATCATTTGCTCCATCATCACAAGCTTCCACATAAAATTTCTCTGGTGTTATGTGTCTAAGATACAAGAAAGGTATAAGATCACAGACAAGCAGCAAATTTTAATATTCTGAAGAATATACTTTCATAAAGACTAATACTAGCAATCTTTGGAATGTCATATTTCCATTTTGCACAACCGTAAAAGCAAACAATGATTACATGATATTACCCATTTTAAAAAGTTCAGAATCATTTAATATAAGACTATTTGATCCTCAAATGTTTGTGGCAAAGTATTGAAACAGTATGAAATTCAAAAGTTTTGTTATTATGCAGCATCTGTTCTGTCATTTAAATTGTTCTATTGGAGTTTATTAATTCTGTTGCCATAAATTTTTGCTCCATCTACTTGATTGGTCAATTCTTTAGTTTGTCTTTCCTTCTTCTCTCTAATATGTTTCTAATTTACCAATATAGTTTTAGTCTTGATGTAGAATAAGTAGCAAAAAATAAAATGTAAAAAATTACGTGTGTGTGTGTATGTGTGTGTGTGTGTGTGTGTGTGTAGATATATCAAAATGGGTGCAAAATGGTGTGATCTAATAAATGTTTAAATAGATCTGTAATCATTTATTCATTCATTGGTCAGGGGCAAGTCAAAAAGTTTAAATAATTTAAATTACACACCTTTTTCTTTGCCATAAAAACAACTACCATAATAGATTTTCATTTTTATGTTCATTGAAAATGGCATGATCCAGACAGTTAAAAAGAGGATTTCAGCTCCAATTTCTATGAAAACAAATGACTATATTTTATTTAGCATAAAAAATAAAGCATAATAGAAAATGTTTATTGTCAGTAAAATAACTGAAATATTCTGTTTCAAATAAAGCAATACGAAATGATAAGCAGAAACAAGCAGGGCCAAAACGATTTCAAAATGATAAACACAGAGAAGTAGATTTCAAGAGTATGTTATTCAAAATAATAAATTAGCTATGTTTTGTTAAAATAGAAGTTGCGTGAATATGGAAGAAAATCAAAGTTTAAAAATACATGAACTTGATACATAAGATAACTTCACACATCTGAATCCATTGTGCTAACAGAAGACTAATACACTCATACTGATCACAAAGAGTATCACCACAGATGATAACTCTGGCCATTAGCCAGACTTTTTGATACTGCTGCAAAGATAAAACATGGGAAGAAATCCCATTTGCACTGTCTTGCACAAAAAAAGTAATACAAATGTAATAAAAACCACAACTTAAAAGTTGCAGTAAGTAGCAGCATCTACCTATTCAAGGTTAATCTCAAAATACTGGGGTAGGAGATTACCAGGAAATCCCAAGAGCTGCAAATTAGATTGAGAAATTATGAAAATTCCTCATTGATAAAACCATTTCCAAAACTAGGTCTCCCATAATTTCTTATATTAATCTTCTATCTTCCTTCAGATGTTGAAGGCAGCATACTGATTGACATGCCCCCAACACATGTCAATCAGTATCACCTACTTTTTTTATTTTCACAATAACCTTATAAGAATGAAATAAATCACTGACCTAAAGTCACTCAGTGAGCTTTACTACTGAAAGAGGATTTAAAGATTGTCACCTGTATCCTACTATAGTGGTCTAATCATGATCAGTAGTCAACTTGGCAAATAAGTTGCTTCATTTTGTTCTTTCTGCTAGATAGGATAATGAAGCAATAAGATGAAGGAAACATTTAGAGTCTAATGCAAATCAGATTTAGCTCTGGATATATGACAGTTGTGAACAAGGACACAACTCTGAGATTATTTTAAAAAATGAGCCTCATCCTACACTAGAACCAAAATTACAGTGGCCTTGAGGGACTTTATTTATTTGCAAAGTGAATTAATATAAATAATTTATAATATTAATGTTCTTGGCTCCTTGTCATTCCCCTAACTAAAAACTAAAGGCACAAATTCAGTAATAATAAACATATAAGACTGGATCCTATTTTGTACATTAAGTTTTTCATTTCTCCATATTACCATTAGAAACTAATTGCAATAGTTTTATAGGTTATGCTTCCCAAATAGAAAGGTAGATAATGCATGTTGCATACTAAAACTATTGTCAAAGGAGCTTATTCCTGTTTTTCAGGATAATGATATTTCACACTAACACTGAATTCAAATGAAACCCTAGCATAATGTCATCTTCAAAACCGTTGCAATCCAAATGCTTATTTTTATGAGATATAACATACTACAATCTTCTAAAGATAATACAGATCTTGATATGACACCCAAAATATAATCAAGTTCTTTCATCAGTCTAAAATATAGATGTCCAATCTTCTGGCTTGCCTAACCTGCACTGAGTGAAGAGGAATTGTCTTGGGGCACACATAAAATATATAATATAGTTAATGTAAATAAATCACATAATGTTGTACAATCACATTAAATGTCTAAGAGCATGTAAAGCCTATGGGCCTCACACTGGAGAAGCCTGATCTTAAATAGGCCAGATAGGTTATTAACTTGGCTTTGCCATCAGGTTGTGAGTCTCAAGGAACTAGCGAGATCTTGTGATGGTTTCACTGCTGATCAAATCTCTTGAGGTTTTTTTTTTTTAAAAAAAACACCAATATGACTGCATTGGACATATTTATTGTTCTTGTCCTTTTTGTTATTGTGTACCACCCAGAGACATTTCTTGTGAGAGGGGTAGCCATATAAGATGGATGGATGGATGGATGGATGGATGGATGGATGGATGGATGGATGGATGGATGGATGTTAGAGAGAAGCTAGATGTTAGATATAGAGATTTCAAAAAAAGCCAGATCTAATATGACCTGAAAACAATTTTTCTCTCATTTTCCTAGCATTGCCTTCATGTGGAGATACATTAAAGTCAACACTTGAGTTATAAAAATGGTATTTCCTCTTTATACCAACAATATTCGAAGAAAAATGTATGAAATCTATTATACTTTTGTCATCTATTATATTACAGGCAAAATCAGCAGATCTATTGTAGATGTGTTTAGGAACATTGACCAGAGATCTCTGGTCTCTAACCAGCATTCAACTTACTGTATTTTTCTGTATTCAGTGTATAAAACACATCCAGATTTTCACTCTCTTTTTTGGGTGAAAAAGGTGCATTTTATATTCCAAATATACGGTAATCATTTGTGTCCCAGCCTTTAAAATCACTCTTATTTTTTTAAAAAAAATCCTTTCAAGCAAATTACTTTCTTCTATTTTGAAACCAATCTTTCTCTAGATCTGAAGGAACAGAGAGGAGAACAGACCATCAATGTTTTAATTGAGAAGAAAGAATTGTATTTCAATCAATCTCCCCCTCCTTAAATAAAAAGTGTCCAGAGTCTATTTCAATTATCCCACTCTATCGGACCTAATTATTTGTACAACTGTAGGGTGATCTGTCTTTTTTGACTTTGGGTTCTTCCACTATTTCACCTTATTTTAAGCTGTGTGAAAAAGTCCTGCACGCTTTCAGTTTTAAGCTGTATTTACATGTTTAATCAACTTTTCACTCATAGAAACAACACAAAATTAGTACTTTGATGAACATTTCTGTAGTCAGATTGAGAGGCATAATTTTTATTAATGTAACTAAAGTCTTTTTTTGAGTGAATTTATGTGCTAAAACAAACACAACTTGAATTTTCGAGAATGTTAGGATCGAAAGTAGCCAATCAGCAGCGAGCTTTGGCTGACCAATCAAAATGCACAGAGGCTAAATCTATGAGCCAATCAATGTTCATACTCTCTGATTATAAATAGGCATGAATAGCATCGAGAAATTTAATTTAGCTCTGGCTGCAGGCAAGGATGAAGGCCTTTGCTTTCACCAGTACTGAGCAGCGGCATCGCATCATTGTGCTTCATGAAGAGGGTTACTCCTGTACAGAAATAGCCACGAGAGTGAAATGCCATCCCCACCACAGTGAGCAGAGTAGTTGAAAAATACCAAATAACTGGTTGAGTTGATGATAGGCTCCGCTCTGGAAGACCAAGAAAGTTGACAAAATGGCAAGATCAGGCTCTGCAATGCATTTTGATGGCTGACAGGAAAGATTGAGATTGTGATTTGTTTTATTTATATGCCGCCCTATTCCCGGCGGGACTCAGGGCTGCGAACAACTCAAGGGGAAGCTCGCCTCACCTCAGATTACAAGAATTTGGAGTGAAACATGTGATGTAAAAGTGTGCACCAGCACATTGCGTCGCAGACTGCTTGTCAAAGGACTCAAAGGCTACAGGGCTCGAAGATGCTCACCACTCTTGTTGATGTGTATGGGCCAAAAAGTATGCCAAGTGGACCAATGAACAATGGGCCAAGGTCATCTTGTGACGAGAGCAATTTGTACTTGATTGGGAATCAATGCAATAAGTATGTCAGAAGATTTCTAGCTGAAGAATTTAGGCCATACTGCCTGAATCTATCTGTGAAGCATCCATTGCACGTGATGATCTGGAGCTGTATCGTTGCTTCTGGTATTGGTTGGATATAAATCGTGCAGGGAAGTATAAGCTTTTTGCAACTTGGTGCTGTTTGGATGGGGATTGTGAATTTTCTTGCATGCTTACAATGCATGCTTACAATGACTATGAAAACAAATTAACTGATGCATACTCAGTGGCGTAGGTGTTGCAATTAATTACTAAGGCCGATACTAGTGTTTTGTTAGCAATTTTATTGTTTGTGGCCCTGAAAAGGACTGTTTAAATAACCAAACATGGTTACTAATATGAAATTGGGCAGCCCTTATTGCTTATCACCAGGCGGCATCACTTCGGCATAGACTGGATAAGTCTTTGCACGTGATGTTTGGTGACAGGCTGCAATAATGGATTCAATCAGCTCCTGCTTGGTCTTCGGATGCTTTTTGCTTATTTTGTAACCAATCTTGGCCCACAAATTCTTAATTGGGTTTAAATCCAGGCTTTAAACTGGCCAATCCAGGAGTCGAACACCATGCTTCTTCATCCACTGCTGGACGGACTTGGCTCGATGACAAGGAGCGTTGTCATCCTGGAAGTAAAAGTCCTTCCCTACAAGTTGCTGAGTTGAAGGAAGCATGGTCTTTTCCAGGACTTCAATATACTGCTTGGAATTCACGATTTTCACTTAAAAACCACTAGTATTTATTTAAATATAACAATACTTACATAGCAACATAAAATATCATAAAATTAATGGCCTATCCAAAAAATGTCATAAACCGTAAACCTTAAACCATAAAGTGTGCAGGACTTTTTCACACAGCTGTATATGCCATCAAACATATATACCAATTCTTTGCAATCACATAACTATTTTCTCCATGATGATCTCTGACTTCTTCTTCAGGCCTTCCAATAGTGCAATCATTGATAATATAACTGAATCTATGTACCTTAGTGCTAGTCATCCTACTCTTCTGTTTCCTTCCACTTTACCCAGCATTAAACCCTTCTCCAGAGCGCTACAACTTTGCATAATACTGTATGTCCAAAACATGATCACTGGACAAGATTTTGTTCCCCAAAGGTTTGGGACTTGAAAACTTCTGACAAGTTTCTGACAAGCTGAATGTTTAACAGAGCTAAAGGTGTTTTGCTGTCTATTTTTGTTTGTATTAGGTATCTGATACATGTCGCTGTAGTGTCCAACAATAGCCAGCATTGATGGATTCTAATTGCCCTGATACTCTTTTTCCATTATAGTAATGTCCTAGTGAAACTTTTCACCATGTTCATTACTGACTGTACTTATATTTTTTGGGGGAAAAATCCAAGTGTAAATGTAGAAAATGAATCTTCAAGGACATGTAGCCCTTCACGGTGTTGTATACTCTAAAAAATTTGTCCATCAACTGAATATAGTTTGGTGCTCCGTAGTTGCCAAGAAATTTCTCAATATCATCCTTGAATGCTTTCCAAAATATTTTGGGGGGGGCTTTACTAACAGATCTTTGAACTATTTGTCATTAATGGCATATCTGATCTGTGGTCCAACAAAAATGCTGTTCTTAATCTTAGTTGTTCCTGGAAATATAGGTCTCAAATCATGAAAATTTCATCTTCCTTCTTCATTGCTTTCTCACAATTTTTTAAAGAGCTTAAGTTCTATTTGAAGCACAGCCAAAATATCTTTGTCGGGCCAACAAGCAGTTCATTTGCCACATTTTTCTACCCTGGAATCAAATTATTTCAGAGGCCTTGTCTTGATACAACAAAAGTACAGTTCAGACATTTTCTTAATAAGTCCAGTCATAGTGTGTCTTGAGGCTTAAAGCATGTACTCACCACAAATATAGCAGAACGGACCACAGCTGTTCTGACATTGGTGAGACACTTCTGAGATTACCAATCATCCTTTAGCATAGCAAGTCTATACTGGCTTGTTATGTAAATTACATACATCTAGACAATGATAGCCTTGAAACAATCAGATCAAAATATATGGAAACCAATATCAACATAATAAGTAGTGTCTATGCATGTGAGCTGCTTTTCTATCTTTCTAAGCAGCATCCATTTTAGGAAGTTAGCACCCACCCCTCTCCTACAAGAATGAAATATATTGAAAAGGAAGAATATTATATTTCCCTAGATAAGAAATGGAGAAACATGTTTTTAGGCAGGAAACAAGACTCACTCTTAATACCTCCCACTTTCCTTAATAGACCATTAAAATGCCCAAGCCAGTTTATTCTACATAATAAAAGAGTTCTCCCCTTCAGCTCTAGGGCTCATCACATGGCACCTGGAAACTCAAACTTGAACTCAAAACAAACCTAGAGAGCTGCCCCTGCATGGCCCCATGGGAGTCTGACAACCAATCAGAATACGTTTCTTACACAGGAACAGGAACCAGAGAGATGGGGCCAAACAGAGCATAAAAAACCAGCAAGCCCCTTTTTTCTCTTTTTTTTCTTCACCAAACATCTTGAAGCATGTGATCAACTTTTCTGTTCAGGACCTCAAACCATGTGGTCCTGTCCACCATTAAACTATCTTTCCAAGCAGCTTCCATTTTTCCAGTGTCTTTCCCCCCCACTTGGAACTGAATCCAGGAGGACATTTCTTCCAACCATCCAGTGCAAGCATGCCTGGGCATGCCCAAACTGTACAATTCCACAAATGTTATGCAATATGCCCATTATGCATACTTGGATATGCATTAGATCACAAAGCATCTTATAACACAAGTAAAACTTAAAATTTATATAAGACAATGCAAAAAGAGATTTCTATAAAATAATACATTAGAGGTTACATTACAGGTTATTTTCATGATTAAGAGCCAAAAATCCATAGATACATCCAAAAGCATTCCGGAAGCAAAATTATTGTTGCCCAGTGTAATTTGTTTCTCAAAAGAAAACTTCCAGGTTTGTTTGTTTTTTTTTTTTGGTTTTTTTTTTAATTATTATCCATTGCTTTGTTTTCTGGCATCCACAATATTCTCAGGAATCATTTTTAACACCAAAGTTCAAAAGCAGTATTACTCTTTTTGTTTCTTCAAAATTCAACTTTTACTTCCATAGAATACCACACTTGCACTATTCTGATATTTGTAGCTATAGATCAGAACAGCATCTGAATGTTGTTTTTCAAATTATTTTTTTTAACTTGGGACCCAAGAAAGACATGAAATCACAAACAAACCAGCCTGGAAAAAGAATGCAGAGCCCTGAATTAAGACAGGTGTCACTAGTGTTATAGATTGATAGGTGGTTTTTAAACTGACCAGTGACATGCTGGAAGTGGAAAGCAGCAAAGCCAGAAGAGGAAACTACCGTGTTTCCCCAAAAATATGATCTACCCTGAAAACAATGTCTAGCCTGATTTTTGAGATGGGCCTAATATAAGCTCTACCCCAAAAATAAGCCCTAGTGAAGGGGTTAGATGTGGCCAGCAAAGGAGGCAGCGCTTCCATTCCCTGATCACCTCATGGAGGCTCAGTCCATTAATCACAGCTCCAAGGAATAGCTGGGGCCAGAAGCTGCCTCTCATTCTGTCTCTCTGGGCACATGGAGGTGTTTCTAGTGCATTCTTGCCAGCCCCGAACCTCCCCGCAGTGCCAGGCAACCTCGCAGCCAAGGACCCCTTTTTTCCACAACTCACCTTGTAGCTCTAGAGCATGCGTCGACCACGGTTTGTGCTCTACCAAGCCTGGAGCTCAGGTCTTGCTCAGGATGCTTCTACAAGGCAGAAAGCCATGCAGCATGTCGGAATCAGCTCCCCCCACCTCTGCCCGGCTGCTGGGACTGCTGCACCTGCTTCTTCTGGCCTTGCCTGGTCTCACCGCCATCCTGGCTGCACTGCTCTCAGCAGCCCTGCTGGGCTGCTCCTGCCTGAAATGGGGCAATTCAGTCCATATCTCCAAAGCACCTCTCCCATTGCTGGTCTGCCAGGGCCCCCTTCACCAGCAATTGCACTGCCCTGTGTGAGCTCTGTGGTGGCCCTGCAGCAGGAAGGAGGATTGCTCCGAAGCTGTGGCAAAGAGTTGCACTTGGAGAATTCTACAGATTACATTTCTGAAATGTTAACTTTTAACATTGTACTCACAGGAAAATCTCCCCCTCCAATCAAGGTTTGATTTTGGTTTCTGTGAAGCTTTATGCTGAGAAAGGTCCATGCTTTCTCCTTCTCTTCTTCCCCCACCTCTGGCTGTCCATCTCAGCTTTTGCAGACAACCATCCACTGGGGGTGGAGGCTTCCTATCGTAGGGTACAATCGAACTTCCAACTTCCAGGGAAGCTGTGGAGAGTTTTGGGAGTTGAAATCCCCAAGTCTTAAAAGTGGCCAAGCGCTGCCCATGCTGCCGTAGCCTTGCAGGACTCTTCGCCCTCCTGGCACCACTGCTCTTAGCTGTCCTGCTGAGCTATTCCTGTGTGGCGTGGGATGACTCATCCCAGATCAAAAATCTTTGGAGCTCCACCGGCCTGCCAGGGCCCCCTCAAAAGTGGCTGTCAGTAGAGCCATGCCACCTGTGCCGGCTCACTCGCCACTGCCTTTGGAGCACTGAGCGCCAGCCTGCACATCGACTTGGTGCTACAGATGCCAGGCCCACAGCTATGAGTCTGGCACTCTTCGGACCCTGGCAGCAGCATGGGCAGTCATGGCTAGCACAGCACTCGCCGTTCCCGAGAAGTGTTCCAGCAGCAGCTGGGCTAGCAGGTAGTGCAGTTGGAGGCCGGGACATGCTGAGAACTTCGCCCGTTGCAGCCACGGCAAGCAGACAATGAGTCTGAGAGGGTGCGGCTAGCAGTCACTGTGTTGCCGCTTCCATTGGCCTCCATGCTCACTGCCTCCTGCATGTCAAAAAAATAAGACCTCCCTAAAAATAAGCCTGATTGCTTATTTTCAAGCCCAAAAGAAAATAAGACTGGGTCTTATTTTCGGGGAAACATGGCATTATTGTTTTCTATAATGAGTAGTACATTCACCAGTGAGGATAACACCATTCAACAGTGACTCAAAATATAAATATAAAAGGTGGGGATTGCAAGAGGGACAACAAAAATTTTTACCAGCATAGAGATCAACATAATTTTTGTTTGGCCAGCAATTTGAGACATAATAAAAAGTCCAATTTCGTTCACATAACTGTTATATTTACATTTTAACAATTTGTTCCATAATGTGAAATCTCTAAATTGCCATTTACTTATCTTTTTCTCAATATACACAGTTCCATACTTTGAAAGCCTTTTCTTTCTGGCAACTAATTCCAGCATTAATATATTCACAACGTTTTTCTTCCACAGTCCTATGAAATTGTCTACTTCTGAACCCCAGCATATTCTTCTGCTCTAGTTCTTGGGTTCAGAATTATTCTGAAAGTTTGGTTCTTTCAAACTGGATTTTCTCTTGTATCAACAAAGTCTGAAGTAATCTGGCTTTGAAAGCGATCAGCCTAACAGCTGTGGGAGACTGGCAAAGACAATGCATAATGCTTTAGGAGGGAGATTCTCAATCAAGATGCAATCCTTCTACTCCATCAGGTAATTTTTAAACATGAGTTTCAACACTCATCCATTTACCTGCTTCCTGTTCTATCTGATATAATCGTATAAAAGTCTGCATTTGTCATAGAGATTTCAATATTAAACCTGGATCCCTAAGAGACCAAAATCTGTAATGATGATAATCCTGGGTGGATTACATTATTAGTAGTAGTGTGACAGATCGAGAAACTAACCCTCTTAATTTCAATCAAACTTCATACACATAGTCACTGTTAAAGCCATTATGACAACTGCCTACATATTACCTACTCCTCAATTTACAATAAAAAAATCTTCATTAACTTGTTTCAGAGCACTCATATAGAAAGCTTATACCTGAAGAGGAAGGCAGCCTTCATGTGTTCAGCTTTCATTCTTAAGAAACCTACCATAGTTAGTGAAGAATATTGCTTAAAGTTTTCTGCAGTGTTATGTTGAAACACTGTAGCAGCTTGTCCCAATTTCAGTTTTATCAAAGAAGAAAAGAATAATAAACATTAAGCAATTGAATTAGGCTAAAATATATTTGCATATTTTTCCATTTGATGAGATTACTGGAATGTATGTATCAAGCATTAAATTCCATCAAAAATATTAAGAATTTAATTGTACACTTCAGAAAGAACAGCCCATATAAAATGTGTTTCCTATCACTATATCATAACACAAAGTAAGGGTTGATAAGCCAAGATACAATTTGACTGATCAACAACTTTATTAGATAACTTATTAATAAATGAATATATAAATAAAAGCAATGGTCTTTAAAATACTAATTCAACATTTCTTTGTGATTTTTTTTGGAAGTTCTACCACACTGAATTCCTAAACAGCATTACCATGTAAGTATGCTTAAAATCAGTAAAATAAAGAGTAATGGAGAATCTTTGGAAAGCCCAGGACACTGTCCCTTCACTGTTGCTCCATGAAATGTAGAAATCTAGGCCAGTGTACATTATGGAATAATGGGATTATAACACTTGCATAGTAGTTATGGTAGGGAGTGAGGTTGTATATTGCATTCTATGGAATACTGTAGTCTCCAGATACAATTTATCTAGATAGTGAAAGTTAGTTCAGTAATAAAAGTGTGTGTGTGTGTGTGTGTGTGAGTGTGTGTATGTATATATGTGCATATATTTATATATATACACAAACAAACAAAATATGATTTTAATTTTATTACTGAGCTAACTTTCACTATCTAGATAAATTGTTCCTGGAGACTACAGCTTGAAATAGATCTATACTTGTCTCCCTTTATTTATTTATTTATCGGCACAAATGCAACACAAATGTAACAAAGGCAACAGTAAAAATAATGACTTTGTGTCATGAGGGTCTCTTGTGACGAGCCGATAGACAGAGAAAGGAAGCAGTCTGCTTCCTCCCATATTTGGGCATACCAGGGGTTGTGACACTAAATACATACATACATACATACATACATACATACATACATACATACATACATACATACATACATATAAAACTCCCTGTCAGTAATAAGATTAAAATCCGTGTGTGTATATATGTGTGTGTGTGTATATAAATGTTTGTGTGAGTGTGTGTGTGTGTATGCACACACAAACCGATTTTAATCTTATTACTGAGGTAACTTTCATTATCTAGATAAATTGTTTCTGGAGACTATAGTATTGCATAGAATACAATATACTGCCTCACTCCCTACCATAACTACTATGCAAGCATTATAACCCCATAATTCCATAATGTACGCATTAGGAAGAGGTTGGCCCAGGTTTCTACATTTCAAGGAGCAACAATGAAGGGACAATGGCCTGCCTGGGCTTTCCAAAGATTCTCTTTCACCAATACTTAGTATTAGGCAGACTATTGCAGCAGTTATGTAAAGGTAAAAATGTCTTTACATCAAATAAAACCATGGATTTATTGTGCTCTCATAATTCAACTTAGCATTATGATGTTGCAAGGAGCTTCTTCTAACAACATAAGCCTTTACCTACAACAGCTCATTGCACAATAGAAGAGTCCTCTTCATTCTTGGTCAACTTAATGACCTTCATATCAGTTGAACTACAGATTTCATCTTATCCAGTTAAAGTAATCCATGCTGCAAAAATGTTTGCAGGTTAGATCACTTGAATGGTTTGTGACAGGGCCAGTAACAAAAAAATATTATTCGGTCTGGGAAAGGGGAGACAGGCTCTTACTTTTTTACCAGGACAAAGCTATGAAAAAAGCAAAGATGATTTTAGCAAGGAAAGGGAGACTTCAGTATCACTGAAGAGTAAACTCCACAAAGAAATATTTTCAGACCCTGTAAGCGAGTCGGCTGTGCTGGAGCTGATTTGACCACGTAAGTGACTTCAACTTCGACTGAGAGGTTAGAGAAGAAAAGCCACGGAAGAAGCAAAAAACAGGGGTGGAATAAGTGACCCAGAAAGCTTCGGTGGTTGGGTTTATCGACCATAATACATGAAAAAAAGGAATCGAAAAGAGGATTTCTTGGAGCGAGGAAAACTAGTAGAGGCCAAGAGTGGTGGGGGGATAGCCTTTCCCCAGCTGGTGCACGACATATGTGTTGAACGAACAATTCCCACGGCAAGCGCTTATTACAAGTGGGGGAGACTCGACCCAGGACGTAGTCTGACAAAACAGAAGGGGAGGAGGCGCCAGAGGCACCCTCATACGAGGGCTTATTTCACCCTCTAGAGGGGCACGAAATTAGAAGTGGTATTTCCCGCCGACCATTGGCCGCTCACTCACAGCTTCAGCTCCTCGTAGGCAGCAGCTGCTGCCGCGGCTACCACCTTGGTTCCCATTTGCTCCTTCGTCCGCCGCGGAGTTCCGTTCGGGCTCTGCCTGCTTTTTATTTAGAATTCCTTCCTTGCTTCCCGGTCACTTGGCAGCCGCGCCTAGGCCTTCAAGACGGCACACCACTTAGGACAAACTTAATGAGAAAGCATTCCACGGCTTCTCCTAAAAGCGAAGCAATGACTAGAAAAGCTGGGATTGGTGGAATCTGTCGTTCTAATCACGCCAACCTATACTAGATGAGTGGGCGGGAACCACAATTGTGACGCTAGCTCCAGCTCTAGGCAACGAATGGAAAGCGACGTGGTATTGACTATCATCAATTGTAATTTCGATTTATGGAAGTGCAGCGTTTCCTAACTAAGGTCTAAAACAATGTTTTTCAACCTTTCCAGCTTGAAGATGTGCGGACATCAACTACCAGAATTCCCCAGTAACATGTTGCCTGGAGAAGTCTGTAAGTTTAAGTTTACACATCTTCAAACTGCCAGGTTTGAAAAATACTGGTCTAAAATGAAAGACTGTTGAAAGGTTTTGATTAGTTTAACGTACGGCACTACCCGCAAAAAGCCTGTGTATGGAATTTACAATGTGGCGGAATTTAGAATACAGGCAAAAAAGTTCCAAGTTTTGCCAGCGTGGGCCAGTGGCGCAATGGATAACGCGTCTGACTACGGATCAGAAGATTCTAGGTTCGACTCCTGGCTGGCTCGATGCTAAAAATTTTCTTCTTAAATCTTTTAATTTATTGTTATATGAAGCTTCATATATTATTTAGTAATGCAACTTATAACTCCTAGACTAACGGCAACTTAGCTATTTCTTCTGCCCCAATATTGTTTGTACACCATGCCTGGCAGGGATATCAGTATTTAGTATAGCTTTAATACTAAAAATTGTGCTGTGCTAAACTAGACGTTGTGGGGCCTCAGATGTTTCACAGCTGCAGTGTGTACCCAAGACAAGGCACAAAAGAGCGGGGGGGGGGAGGGGAGACCATCCAGCTACAACTGATACAAAATGTAACAACACAAGGAGTAATGGGTGCCTCCCAGTATGCTTATCTATCACCATTGCTGTAATGATTACAATTTGGATTTTAAGTCTCTCTCCCCCCCCCTCTCTATAGATAGATAGATAGATAGATAGATAGATAGATAGATAGATAGATAGATAGATAGATAGATAGATAGATAGATAGATAGATAGATAGATAGATAGATAGATAGATGATAGATATTTAGTGTCACAACCCCTGGTAAGCCCCAATTATGGGAGGAAGCACAAATAAAACACACACACACACACACACACACATATATATATAGTTAGTATTGTAAGTCTTGGATTGTAAGTCTATAGTATATAATGCTTGTCATTATAGGTAATGATCAGCATTATATATATTTTATATACATATAGAACATGTGCCATTCATGAGGGGCCACCTACAATTTCTGCCCACAGAGTAGGTATATTCCATATCTCTTCTATTAAATATACAATCGCTTTAGAGATTATAGCAGCTTCATTCATAGTATATGTCTGGTTTGATGATCCCACAATTTGCAATGGCATTTTTTCTTCTTCCTGACTCAAAAGCATTTATTGAAACATCCAATTTGGTATAATACCAATAGAAGAGAATATTTGTAGCTCAGGATTGAATTGTGGGGGTCCTTTGTGATCTCTGAACATGGTGCGTTTTTTGCAGACAATTAATTACTTAACTAGGTAACATCCAGTGGTGGGTTTCCGTTTTTTTTTACTACCGGTTCGCTTGTGCACATGATGCTTCTGCGTCCGGGCAGGTGGGCAGAGCCTCCTGCTGCCGCAACTACCGTTTCAGCTGATCCAGACCGAACTGGGAGCAACCCACTTCTTGTAATATCATAAGTTTAATAATAGCACATTTTATGTCTGTAATGTGTGTTTAGAGTTGACAATGCATAAATGTATTAAGCTGTAAAGTGTAAGCTTTCTTGGACTGCAATTTTTCTCATTAGTTCTACTGCTAAATTGCTTATGAAATGAAAGACAAGTGAGCAGCAAATATCAAATGCATTTATTCCAAAAACAAGAATATGGCAGGAGGCATGATCCACAATGTACTCAAAGCCACAAGAAAAACTAAATGTTTAGTTTAATTTAAAATTGAATTCAATTTACTTAGATTTTTAAGTGAATATTTTGATTATGTGCATCAAGTCACTATTGACACTTAATGATTACATAAATTTTCTCATTGTAATGATTTTAAATTTTCTATGCATGTAGTTTTTTTAAAAATAAAATAGTAGTTCACTATTGCCTTCTGCCAGACATTTACTTTAGCTGAGATAACTTTTGCATATGGCTGGTCACTGGAGAAAACATTTTTGACATCCACTCCCAACATTCTTTGCTTATTCCACCCCAAAACACATTCCACTCTCACAGCCACAATAAGGTAACATAAGTATTACTTCCCATTTTGTCTCATTTAAAATTACAGTGGGGTGCAACATTTTTTAAGGGTTGCTTCAACACTTTTGGAAGCTAAATGCAAATATGGGAAGAACCTTTAAATAACTGTCTCTATTAAAGCTGGAGAAAGGGCAGAATTAATTATAGGAACAGGAACTAGTTTTGCTGCTTGAATACTATTTTGCATGTGTACTTGTACAAAATGAAAGTATATGTCAATCAATCTAACTGGCTTGCATGTTTATGACTTACAATGTTAGATTTTATTATCAGATATTTAAACTATGCCATTGTGCAACTGTGATTTACAAGGGAAAAAAATCATACAATAAATAATTGTAAATGATATTTTTATTCTTTTATTCCTATCCTGAACACAGAGATTCTTAAAAAGTTTTCATTGTCAAAATAAAAAAGAAATTGTCATTTATACTTTAATACTTGTGTGATATTCCAGCTAGGAGTCCTCACCTTTCTTCACTACTGAATACATTTGGTATCTTAAGAATATGGTGTGGCACTTTTGCAAACTCCTGAGGAATTTCCACTGAGCAAAATGGTCGTAATCAGTTGTAATGAATATCCCCACTAGTAAATTCTTCCATCGGATATTTCTTTATCCATGCTTACCTTTCTCTGGACAGTTAGGCAAACATCCAAGTAAAAGATCTGGTTGTATTTAGCAAACATTTATTTTGAAGATTTATATGTAGACCATTTATGGTCAATAATTCTTGAAAATAAACTTTGGCTTGTAACACAGTTTCCGAACCTTTCCAGCTTTGCAGATCGACAGAGGGGGATGAAGGAATGGTTACATGTGGTGGCAGGCATGCACACCTGTACTCTCGCAAATGTGCTCACCTGCTGCTTGTGCAAGTGGGGATGTATGTGTTCCCTGTCACTTCCATGGCCTGGTTCTATATGGTCAAAGGCTTGGTAGTGGACTGCAGTTGGGGGCCCCTGTGGTAACATTTGTTTTCCTTTTTTAAAGCTTTTTTTTTAATTGTAGAACATCAGGTAGAACAAAAGGCCTGATAATTGCCAAGGGAGTAAGTGTGGCCAGCTGGCTTATTTGCTTTATTAGAAATCATCAATAACTGTCTCTATTAAAGCTGGAGAAAGGGCAGAATTAATTATAGGAACAGGAACTAGTTTTGCTGCTTGAATACTATTTTGCATGTGTACTTGTACAAAATGAAAGTATATGTCAATCAATCTAACTGGCTTGCATGTTTATGACTTACAATGTTAGATTTTATTATCAGATATTTAAACTATGCCATTGTGCAACTGTGATTTACAAGGGAAAAAAATCATACAATAAATAATTGTAAATGATATTTTTATTCTTTTATTCCTATCGTGAACACACAGATTCTTAAAATCTGAGCGTGTAAATAATTCTAAACTCTACAAGTCTCTTCAAAATTTCACTTTTTAGCAAACAAATATTTAGTACAAATGTAGAATCAGTGATTTTTCTTCCCTATTTGTAGGCATGAACATATAGGGAGAGAGAAAACAGTTTTTATTCATCTGGAATAATTTCATATATCGAACACATGGCTAGAGAATTTTATGCCCTTGAGTTCCTGATAAAGTAGAACGCTCAGCGCCTCTTACATCCAATTGGAGGTATCTGGAATTTGTACCTTAGTTCTCTGGCATGTGCTTGTTTCTCCACCCATTAATATAATAGAGAAGTCTTTGTCGCACCCTCTTCTAAAAGACCACAGAAAACCTGGGAAATAGAGAATACGCCCATTAAAGAGCAATTTAAAGATGAGCTTTACGCTCTACTTTTTTCTTTCCTACGTTCTTGACTCACAGCTCTGTCCCGCCTATTTTTTGCACAAAGCTTCCCGCGATTTAAAGATGAGCTCTACTCTCTGCTTTTTTCTTTCCTACGTTCTTGACTCACAGCTCTGTCCCGCCTATTTTTTGCACAAAGCTTCCCGCGATTTAAAGATGAACTCTACTCTCTACTTTTTTCTTTCCTACGTTCTTGACTCACAACTCTGTCCCGCCTATTTTTTTGCACAAAGCTTCCCTTCCTTATTACATTGAAGCAATGAAGTTACATATGATGATCTTGCAGGGGAGGCGCTTCTTTTAAAATGGCCCTCTAATTAAATCCGGAACAGAAAACGGAGGGCGGTGCTTCCGGCCATTGATTAAGCACTCGCTCAGAAGCGCGCCAGTTGCGTCCCTTCGTGAGTAACGGAAGCGGCCTAGTTTGAGGTGGCTGCGCCTAGCTCAATTTTTTTCATTATTCCTTTTGGCTTCTCACCCTCTGGGAAGCCTCTGTATCTGCTTTAGCCGCTTCGAACTGCCCCTGTTGCCTTTCCGCCATGAAACTCGTGCGGTAAGTGTCAGCTCTTCGGAAAAGGCGGGAATAATTTGGAAATACGTTGGGCCAAGGGGCCTTAGCTTCTTTTCATGGCCGCCTCACTTTCCCTATCCCCTCTCTAGACTTTGGTTCCTTCCGACATGCTGAAGACCTTTTGTTGTCCAGTTTTGAGGCACAATTTTAAAATGAGAATCAGTATTACCCTTAAATATCTTCGGAGCCAATAATTTGCTTTCAATAGGTGGCCATTCACAAAAGGCGGCGAAGCTATTTCTGGTACAGAGTAGACAACGAAATCCTATCAGACATAGGTTAAAATACGGTTAAAATATAGATGCTCAAATAGCAATATTTTGCAGATCTGTTTTTAGACAACCTTATTCAATGTGAGTGATTATTATCTGCTCATTTGTATATACCACCATATGCTAAGCCTCAGTCTGCTAACTGTAAAGCTGCACCTATTGATATTATTGGGCAAGTACAATCAAGAGGTTGAAACAGATTATAAACAAACTATGTATGTAGAGGCTGTATCATGAATGCCCATTACCTACCTAATTAGACAGTCAGGCAAGCAATTAAGATGTGCGTTGGGGACATGAGTATTATAATTTGAAATAGCCAAATCATCATCATCAAGAGTTGATCTGACTTTACTTAGTGGCGGATTAAAGCAGCATTTATACAGACCTTAGTATTATATCTTCAAGAGCTTAAATCTTGTATACAATTCCTTATCTTTTTGGGTTGACTACTTGGATGATAGAAGATTCCCAACTGTTACTACAAATAATTACCTGTCTTTGCTTAATAACATTCATCAGCCAATAGAATGACTTTAATGTCAAAGGGTTGTTGATATTTGCTTTGTAGAGACATTTGCTTTTTGCACGAATTTCAGCTTTTATTGTAATTACATAAATAAATTAATTTACATATAAAGTAACATGTTTGTTCCAATTATGCAGATTTCTTATGAAACTTAGTCATGAAACTGTCACCATTGAACTGAAAAATGGGACTCAGGTACATGGAACCATTACAGGTATGCGGTTCTGGATGAAAAAATTATCAAAAATTGTAATTAAATAAAATTCTGAATATTTGGCAGAATTCATAGGTATCTCACTTAAATCAGGAGTGTGTGTATGTGGCTTCCATTTTATTGATGCAAGTATATTTATGTTTTGAAATTGAACTACAGCACTATCTATCTGCACTGAGAAATATCTAGCATTATTAGAATTGCATTCCTGGATTAGACTGATAAATCCGCTTACTCAAGGTCACTATATGGATTTTTCTATAACTTCTAAAACTACCAGTATTTTCAGCTATTCTTGGAGCATTGCACTTTCGATATTTTGTGTTTAGTAGAAATCAAGGACAACATTTTCACAAAAGTTTTCATTGTCAAAATAAAAAAGAAATTGTCATTTATACTTTAATACTTGTGTGATATTCCAGCTAGGAGTCCTCACCTTTCTTCACTACTGAATACATTTGGTATCTTAAGAATATGGTGTGGCACTTTTGCAAACTCCTGGGGAATTTCCACTGAGCAAAATGGTCGTAATCAGTTGTAATGAATATCCCCACTAGTAAATTCTTCCATCGGATATTTCTTTATCCATGCTTACCTTTCTCTGGACAGTTAGGCAAACATCCAAGTAAAAGATCTGGTTGTATTTAGCAAACATTTATTTTGAAGATTTATATGTAGACCATTTATGGTCAATAATTCTTGAAAATAAACTTTAGCTTGTAACACAGTTTCCGAACCTTTTCGGCTTTGCAGATCGACAGAGGAGGATGAAGGAATGGTTACATGTGGTGGCAGGCATGCACACCTGTACTCTCGCAAATGTGCTCACCTGCTGCTTGTGCAAGTGGGGATGTATGTGTTCCCTGTCACTTCCATGGCCTGGTCCGATATGGTCCAAGGCTTGGTAGTGGACTGCAATTGCCCCCCCCCCCCCCCCCCAATATGCTGTGGTAGCATATTTGTTTTCCTTTTTTAAAGCTTTTTTTTAATTGTAGAACATCAGGTAGAACAAAAGGCCTGATAGTTGCCAAGGGAGGAAGTGTGGCCAGCTGGCTTATTTGCTTTATTAGAAATCATAGTTCTAGCTAGAACAATATTGTGATGGGGACAGTGGGTATATGGGTGCCTGCTGGGAGCAGCAGTTACCATTCCAATATGATGCTCTGGAGGGCCCGCCCGCCCGCTCTCCTTACTGCTATTTGAGCTGATTGGGGCTTATGCGTAAGGTGCATGCGTGACATTCCACCGAGCAGCTGGAGTGGCGTGGGTGGTATGTATGTGCGGGCTGAACACGTTCATGTGGTGGATGCTGAGCCCTGTTGCAGCGTACCACTTGCAGCGGGATCCGGAACCCACCACTGGATGTGGGGCGGAGTTTTGAATGAGTGGAGAAGAGGTCAAGCACATGAGTAGTGAATGGAGGAAAGAATTTCTGTAAGTAGGAAATATGATTGAGTATATTAAGAAAACATTTTTTCAAGCAGTGCAGACAAACATTTCTAAGAAAATGCAGGTTTTAAAAAAATGTGTTAATTTTATTTATGATCCTCATGTTTTTCAGCTCTCTACAGTGATAATCAAATGTATAAACGCATTCTCACATATTACAATAGTAATTTATGCTAGTTGTATGGTCATAGGTAGGCAATTTTGTAATAATATAGCTTCCTATAAGATTAGGAAATGTTCTATGCTTTATTTTTCAGGAGTGGATGTCAGCATGAATACCCATCTTAAAGCTGTAAAGATGACTTTGAAGAATAGAGAACCTGTCCAGTTGGAGACATTGAGCATTCGAGGCAATAATATCAGATATTTTATTCTGCCAGACAGTTTACCTCTTGATACTTTGCTGGTAGATGTTGAACCAAAAGTCAAATCCAAAAAAAGGGAAGCAGGTTAGTTCTTGATTTCAGACTGTAGCATAAATATCTACTTCATTTAAGAACATTTTAATTAAACATTTATAATGATGCCTAAATTGCAGCGTTAATTCTTACTTATAATGGCTTTAAAAATAAATTTTAACAATGAAAGGGTTATTTTACATTGATTTATACCACTTCAAAAATAAAAGTTGGAGGATTACTTGCTCATATACTGCTATTATTTTTGCATAATCATGTGATTAATAATTTCTTTAGTGAGCTGTCATCACACCCCTTCAAATCAGCTTTGATTCTATAAAACTAAAGTATAGATTGTTTTGTATCTGACTAGATACCATGTAAGGCTAATTTTTGAATAAAGGAATCACATGCTATCTTTCCTCTCATTTCAAAAAAGTTCTTCCAATCTTAAATTCTCTAGCCCTTGTCTTGTAATTAATTAATGGAGCATATAACCGCACACTTGTCACTAGAAGGCAAAATCATGAAATTGCATCTCTTTGGCCATTTCGTGCAGGGGAATTCACTGGCGAAATAATTATGGAAGAGTTAGTGGTAAAAGGAAACCAGGCTGTCAAAGAAAACATGTGGCTGGACACCATTAAAGCTGACATCAGACAGGATAAAAAAACTTAAAGGTTGCAAAATCGGAAGATTGGAGACCTGGCCCATATTTTTAGAATAATATTGCCAAGTTACATATTTTAGAGCATTATTTCTTAGAAGTATATATTTCACAAAACATACCAATTTTCAGTATTTGGAAGCAGAGATAAGTGACTTGATAAGATCATTGTAAGAAAAGAGAATAGTTTAACAAATTTGTAACAAATAGTGATATTTTTTTCACTTTTGAATTACTTTGAATAAGTTTTAAAATTAAAAATATATACAGAATACAAGTGTTATACAGTAAAAACTACTATGGTATGATTGCCTTTAAAAAAAAATAAGATTGTATTGTTTTATGTTCAGTTGCAGGTAGAGGACGTGGAAGAGGAAGAGGGCGTGGAAGAGGGCGTGGAAGAGGAAGAGGGGGTCCAAGACGATAATTTCTTTGTATCTGTTATTTAAAAAAGCCCCAAAGTGGGTTTTTTAACAGGTTTTATATCAGTTTTAATAAACAAATGTGGAAAATGTGTCACTAAGTTCAAGTTCTGCATTCATACATTACATGAAACCCCTGATTACACTTGTATTATCTTTAACTTTGACAGCCAAAACTTAAATAGAAATGTTTAATTCTAACATTAATTAGAATTATTTAATTCTAATTAAATAGAGGGGGGGGGAGATAACAGGTCATGTACAGTGCAATCTCTGCTGACCATAATGGCACTTGTGCCTGAGAGAGTGCTTTGTAGACTGTAATGTGGACATTGCTTGTAAAGTTTTTTCCCAGCACAAAATATTGGAACAAAATAATTTGTAAGCAAGGCTGATCATATTTTGAAATTTTTTTGAAGAGTGGAATAGGGAAACAAAAACATTTGACTGTAGTCCCTTTGTCCTAAAAGCAATAAAAATGTAAAACACAGGCAAGTAGTTTCAATTTTGCTCACATAATTTTTTGACTTAAGTTTCTATGATTTGATAAAAAATATTTAAACATACCACATTCTGTATGCAACTAAAATATGTATGTCTTTAGTTTCTTAGTTCATAATTCCAATGTAGCCCTTAAAATTTCCCAGCCCTGTTACCCATTATTTTTATAGTTTTTTTGGGAAGTACGGACATTCATTAGATAGCAATCTAATGAATGTCCATAATTCCCAAAAGAACTATAAGCTCTGGTAGGTAGTAAAGAATCTGACAATGCTTTGCTCATAAAGATAACAACCATGAAAATGAGTTGCATAAATTATGAATCCATATAGAAAAATCAGTTGCACACATTGCAGCTAGTTTGTACCACACAACATTTTGGATGTTTTACAACCATATTCACATATGCCAGAATTCCTTTGCATAATTGCACCGAATCAATTTTTCAAGTAATCTTGCCTTTATCTGTCAAAATCAATCTCAAGTTACCTTCTGCTGCAAAGCGGTTTTTTTAAATGGAGAATGGCTAAGACTATTTTGGTGGGGATATTTGTATACCCAGGGTTTGCTTTGTTGCTTGCTGTGACCTATAATCGGTATAATCTTCAAGCTGGAATGTGAAAGCTGCATCAGTTGCTAAAGTCCAATTACTGGCGAATTCTTCTGAGCTTTATAAAAGTTACTAATGCTCCTAATGGTATGCATGATGATGTTGATGCCACAAGCAGACCAATAACTGCTAGGCCACCTCTTGGATAATCTTTGGTAACCAGTTGCCCCTACAGGAGACATAATCGAAGTATGAAATGGCCAAGGAAAAATATGTTGCTGTTTTAATCTTGGGGTTCATGGTAAAAAATATTACTAAATGATCACATTTTTTCAATTTGCATTCTTTTCACAGTGATAATTTTTCATGCTTTAACTTTTGGTAACTAATTATAATTATAGAATTATTTCAGATTTAGGAGGCAGACTTTTTTCATCATTTTTCCAACTTTGGTCAGTTTTATTGGACTGCAATTCCTGGAACTCAAGGAGTTCCCAGCCAATATATATTTTTTTCTATACTGGCCAAGTTTGAAAATTGCATTCTATGTTGGAAAACTGCCACATTAGAAAAGGATATGTGTTTTATGAATTATTTTTCATATTTCTAGACTGCCCATTTTGCCCAGCTCCTACGTTTAAGCTGCCAACAGAAAAAACATTCAGTGAAATACCTCTGTTGCATCCCAGGCTTGATATTGGGATATCCCTGTCCTGATGTAGTCCGTGATGTAAAACACAAACAGGCTTATGATTAATATTGGACTGATAAAAGCCCATAAAACTTTCCAATACCAACTTGGCTCATGTCCAATCATCACGCAAAGGTCTTTACTAAATCTGTTGAAATAAATACTGTTGGCATCTATCATTCCAATTAAAAAGCAGATGTTATAAAGTATTAGGTTAGAATGCTATCTTAAAATGCTTTAAAAAAAACTTGACATCTTGGAAGAAATTGATATATAAATGCAGAATAATAAATCATGCAATGACAACAAGATTATATGGTAAGAAAGAAGCATCATTATTGACTTCTTACCTTTTTAGCCCATATATGTAACAAACAGCAATAGTTTCCACCAGTACAATAAGTAGCAAGGACAGAGTAGCAGCATAATCATTGAAGATATTAAACCAATAGTTACCAGCCCTTGTAGTAAATATTAGGCCAATGACACAATTGACAATGCACACAGAGCCTATAAAAAGAATAAATGCTTTCAATCTCAATGTTAAAAAAGGATCAGAACAAATGTTATATTCTTTTTACTGACTGAAATAATGGTCATTTGATTTAATTTCAAATCAGACAAGATATACTGCAGTTTTTTTCAACTTAACTGCTGATTGCTATAATTGATATAGTAACACAATTTACAGAGAGAAAACTATCTTACAGCAAAATAATCTATATAGTGTGAATCTTGGCCTTAAATAAATATACAACATAAAAAAGTCTAAATTGCATTGTCCCATAAGATTATAGGTACAATTGGAGTGGGGAGTACCTTTAAGTCAATCTTGACTCCTTGTGACTGCTTAAACAAGTCTGCAATTTTCTTGGCAGGGTTTTGGGAAGTGGTTTGCTATTGTGTTCTTCCTAGGGTTAAGAGAAAGGGACTGGCCCAAGGTCACTCAACTGTCTTTGTCCCTAGGGCAGGCCTAGAATAGATGATATCGCAGTTTCTAGCCCAAGACCTTAATTACTATGCCAAATTGGCTTCTTTCTAGAAAAGGATGTTCACATTTGTAGTCATGGATATTGAGCTGATTAGAAGATGAACTGCCTGCAGTTGGCATTCACATATAACTATAAGAAGGATTATGCATGATTATGATCAGAGCTATACAGATAATCCTCAAGTTACAAAAGTAATAGAGCCTGCTGATTACATTCGTAACCTGAGAATTCATTTGTTAATTGAATGGACAGGTTGTTAAGTGCACATGAGGTATCTGAGGGTGGGGAGGACCATTGGGGGAGGGGTAGTGGGCTAGCACAGTAGGGCCAGTGCCTAATAGACCATTATCAGGAAGGGGGACTAGGCAGGGGGAATGTTGAAGTGTGTCTGGTTGATGGTAAGGGTGAACAATTGCCATGGTACTGTTAACATTCATGTCAGTATGTATGAGAGTTCATAAGTGGCAGAGATGTGGTAACAAAGTCAGCCAATGAAGAGACATGGCAACTGAGTCAGCCAATGAGGGCTGTTTGGAAACTGAAACAGTATTTGCTGGAGACAGCTAGGAGTCTGGGTGTGGCTTAGCTCTGTAGCTCTGAGTCTATGCTGAGCTCAAAACTAGTCTGCTGCTCTAAACCAAAACAGAAACTGTTCTCTGCCTGTGTTTTGCTTGTATTTGCTACCATGTTGAAAACATTCTATAATATAATGTGTTATATAAAAAGAGAAGTTAATGAATCCTGCTGAATACAAATGTGAACATCCTTGTTTCCGAAGAGAAGGCGTGGGAGGAGTAACCAATGGGTATTAACCAAGCCTTCTTGCCTATTGGAGACTGAGGCAATCTTTTGGAGCCACACCTACTGACCTCCTCCAACTCCCCCAGATTAACCTCAGTCTACGGCCTGAAAGGAGTGTTACTCTGACTCTCCCTTCTCTTCGAAGACTTAGGAGTTTTTTCTTTCAGGATTCTAGCAGGATTGTTTTTCCAGCAAGGCTTTTTCATTTTATTCTTTCACCTCTCCTCCAACGTGCTCAAAACCGCTGGGAAAAGCCTCGCACTGACCAGCATGTGCATGCACGCGCCCCGAGCATCTGGATAGTCGCAGAAGGGGGGAGGAAGCCTCCGCACTGCAGAAGGGATCGGAGTGGCTGCAGAGCCTCAGGAAGGCAGAAAAGGACCTGCGAGGCCTGGGGATCCCTGGAAGATCGTCCCTACGAGCCCCAGCAGCAAGAGATCAGACTGCAGATCGGCGGTCGCCATCTTGGATCCCATCGCCATCTTAGAGCATGTGTGAGAGCGCGTGATCAACCTCCCTAGGGAGGCTGAAAGCGCTCAAAAGGCACCAGCAAAGCCGGAAGAGGCTTCTCCCAGGCTCTACCCCGCCGGTGATCCGGGGGGTAATCCAAGGCCGTGCCTGCCGGCAGCTGAAGCCACAGACCGCGTGGAAGAAGAAAAGGAGCCGATTCAGCCTCGGGAGGCAGAATCTGCCCTTACAGCCGGCTGCAGAGAGGAGGAGGTTTGGTGAGCTTCAAACTGTGAGTAATGGCGGAGGCGACTAGAAGCAGGGACGCCAGGCCCAGAGCCCCAGGGGGTGTGGACCCGGATGAGGGAACTTCCAGGGCCGTTTCCCCAGTTCCCAGAGGGAGATCCCCAGTGAGGAGGGACAAGGCCAGGGCTCCCAAGAAGGCAGCCCCCAGAAAGGAGGCCAGAACAACCAGGGCTTCGGCCAGGGACTTCAGGGCGACCATCAGCCCTTCCCCCTCCAGATCACGATCTCCCCGCAGGCCTTCTGCTCGGGTTGAGGCCCGCGCAGCATCTTCAGTCTCGCCGAGGGGCTCCCATAGAGGGCACAGCTCCATCTTGCCCCCCCTCTCGCCGGCCCCCCCAGCGGAGTTGAGAGCGGATCCCTTTGGGCGCAGGGCCACCAGCCCAGCCAGGGCAGCAGGGCAAGCAGCCCTTTCGAGGGGGAGGTGGTCGCCCCTTCCGCAGATTCAAGTGATCCGGGCTCGGATCTCCCTATCGGCAGTTGCCTCTCCCTGTTCGCGGATGCCTGGGAACGTATCACCTCGGATGAGTGGGTTCTCCAGACTGTAAGGCTCGGGCTACACCTGGAGTTTCGTGCTCTCCCCCCCCCAGCAGGTTCCGCACCTTCGCTCCCTCCATGGACCCGGCCAAGCGGGCCCTTAAGACCAAGGCCATTAAACATCTACTTGACATCAGGGCCATTGAAAGAGTCCCAGAGGGGGAGGAGGGCTCCGGGTTCTACTCGAACCTCTTCTTAGTCCCTAAGAGCTCAGGGGGTTGGAGGGCCATCCTGGACCTTAAGCTCCTGAATTCCAGGGTGGTATACCGCAAATTTAAAATGGCCTCCCTAAAATCCATTCTGGAGGGCATCTGGCTGGGCGACTTCCTAGCCTCTATCGACCTCACAGAGGCATACTTACACATCAGGATCGCCCCGGAACACCGTAAATTCCTCAGGTTTTCACATGAGGGGCACCATTTCCAATACAGGGCCCTTCCCTTTGTGCTGGCATCAGCCCTCAGGACTTTCACCAAGGTCCTAGCAGCAGCAGCCGGTCACCTACGCTCCCTCCCAGTCCGTTTGTTCTGTTATTTGGATGACATCCTCGTTTTAGCCAGGACTCCCGACTTGGCTGAACAGAACCTGAAGATCACCATTGACACCCTTAGGGCCCTTGGGTTTTCCATCAACTTGGAGAAGAGCCACCTGGTTCCATCCACCAGGCTTTTTCACTTAAATCCATTATCGATTCTGAGACTGGGGAGGTGTTTCTGTCCCAAGATTGCAAGGACAGTATCGTTACGATGATCCTTGAGGTTCGCAAGTTACACTCTGTTCCTGTAGTTCTTCTTTCCAGGCTCCTGGGGAAATTCATCTCGTGCATAGGAATCGTGCCGTGGGCTCGACTACACGCCAGGGAGCTCCAGTGGTTCCTACTACCTCACCAGAGAGCCGGGACGAGCGATGCTACCTTCAGGATCAGAATGTCACCCCAGGTATGGCTATCTCTCCGCTGGTGGCTGTCCCCAGCCCTGAACAGGGGATGCCTCTTCAGAGAACCGACGAGGAGGACCCTCACCACAGACACAAGTCTCTTCGGCTGGGGGGCCCACCTGGAGAATCAGATCGCCCAGGGCCGCTGGACCTCGACAGATCTTCGAAACAACATCAATTTGTTGGAGCTCAGAGCCATCCATCTGGCCCTTCGCCACTTCAAGGGATCGGTAGCTGGACATCCTGACCGACCAACAACGTAGCAGCCAAGGCTCACGTGAACAGACAGGGCGGCACCCACTCCAAGGCCCTTCGCGAGGAGGCCCTGCAACTGGGAAATTGGGCAGAGAGGCACCTACAGTCTATCAGGGCCGAGCACATCTCCGGAACGGAGAACCATCAGGCAGACTGGCTCAGCAGGGAGACGGTAGACAATGGAGAGTGGCAGCTCCACCCCTCGATCTTCCGTCAGATTTGCGAGAGGTTCGGACATCCAACGGTGGACCTTTTTGCGACCCTGCAGAACACCCAGCTGCCAGAGTTCGTTTCAAGGTTTCCAACCAGGGGAGCCATGGACACGGACGCCCTGCAGTACAGATGGCCACCAGGTCTTCTTTACGCTTCCCCCCCTTCCACTCATTCCCGGGGTCCTGAGGAGGGTGGTAGCGGAGGGAGCAGAGATGATAATGGTGGCTCCCTTCTGGCCTCGCCGCCCCTGGCTAGCAGACCTTGTGGATCTGTCCACAGCTCCCCACTGGAGGATCCCAGCCGGGGTGGTGGCTCTACACTAGGGATCTCTGGAGCATCCGGATCCAGAGTGGCTTCATCTGACCGCCTGGCGATTGAGCGGGAACAATTAAGGGCGGCTCAATTTTCCAAGAACAATCAGAACAATAGAAGCATCCAGGAGACAGTCCACCACACGGATCTACAACGCCTCCTGGGTGGCCTTTGTGGACTGGTGCCGAGCTAAAGGTCTCCGCCCAGCTGCAGCCTCGGTTCCACAGGTCCTGGACTTCCTCCAGGAAGGGCACGAGAAGGGTCTAGCCACTAGTACGCTCAGGCGACAGGTCTCCGCCCTCTCCACAGTCCTAGGGGGGGTGAATGCTCCTCCATTGTCCCAACATCCGGTCCTAAAGCGCTTCCTCAAGGGGGCGGCGAATCTGAAACCCTCAGTGGTCCATCGATTCCCCACCTGGGACCTACCCACGGTCCTTCAGGCCCTCACAGAAGCCCCGTTTGAGCCCCTGAGAGAGGTCTCATTTCAACTACTAACCCTCAAGGTCGTCTTCCTGGTCGCCATCACCTCGGCCAGGAGAGTTTCTGAAATCAACGCCCTCTCCAGCAGGGCGGACCTCTGCACTTTCTTAGATAACCGGGTCATGGACCCCGCTTTCATGCCCAAGGTTAATTCCCCCTTTCACAGGGCCCTTGAGATTATTCTCCCGGACTTCTGTCCTCACCCATCAGGTGACAGGGAGAAATCCTGGCACAAGCTGGATGTCAGGAGGGACTTGTGCATATACCTGAAGCGCACGGCCCTCTTTAGGCGCTCGGAGGCTCTGTTCATGTCTTATCAGCTTTCCTCCTGGGAAGCCAAGGTCTCTCCGGCCACCATCAGCAGATGGATTAGAGCGGCCATCTCACAGGCCTACAGGGCTCAAGGACTTCAGGTCCCTGAGGGCATCACGGCTCATTCCACTAGAAGTGCAGCCACCTCTGCAGCCTGGTCCACCCAGGCCCCCATAGAGGAGATCTGCCGGGCGGCCGCCTGGGCTTCTCCTTCTCCCTTCATTAAACATTACAGACTGGACGCCTACGCCTCTGTGGAGGCTGCCTTCGGCAGGAGGCTTCTGCAGGGGGTTCTGGACTCCCCAGGGGGCTCAGGCCCAGCTAATCCCTCCCAGGACATCTAGCTTTGGTATGTCCCATTGGTTACTCCTCCCACGCCTTCTCTTCGGAAACTGGCAGTTGGACTTACCTGAACTGCATGTTTAGAAGAGAAGCGTGGGAGGAGTCACTTCCCTCCTGTTCTGGGCGCCCCGCGCCTAGGGGGGGCTGAGCGAGTCCAGGTTCAGTGTTAGCAGTTAGGAAGGATATGTGTTGGCTATTCTTGTTTGTCCTTCCTTTCAGATTCTGCTACGATCCATCGGTTAATCTGGGGGAGTCGGAGGAGGTCAGTAGGTGTGGCTCCAAAAGATTACCTCAGTCTCCAATAGGCAAGAAGGCTTGGTTAATACCCATTGGTTACTCCTCCCACGCTTCTCTTCTAAACATGCAGTTCAGGTAAGTCCAACTGCCATTCTAGAAAGAAGCCAACCTGTGTGTACTTTCTGGATGTGATTGCTACAACAAACTCAGACAATTCATAATGTCGGTACTGTCATAAGTACTTTGGGAGGTTGTGTCATAACTTAGAATTATCACTAAATGTACTGTCATAACTCGACTACCTTATTGCAATTATATGCATATCATGACATCTTCCACAATATTATCTTCTAATGCAACTGCTAGTCATGCTAGGCATTGAAATTATTCAATATCATTGTAGCTATCAAATTTACCTGAAATAATCTCCCTGGGTACATGAGAAGAGAGGAACTTGATGTCAGTCAGAGGAGTAAGAATGGCTGCAGTGTTTCCCAGCATGCTCCCTATTCCCAGCAACAGCAACATGACAAAATACAGCACTGAATACAATTGTGAGAATTCCATATTTTTAATTGCTTCAGAATATACTATGAATGCTAGCCCGGTCCCCTGGACAGCCTGATTAAAAAAAAGAGTGAAATTATTAAATAGAAGAATAAAGTCAGTATTTTGCATACAAGAACCATTGGTTAAAGGAAAAATCATTTCCCCCCAGAGCCTAACCATTGCCTTAACAATTGCCAACTATTATTTAAAACCAGAGAAAAAGTAAGTTGAGTTGAACTGAGTCTATGAATTAATTTATTACAAAGATGGTTTCACTTAGAGGACAAAAAGGTTACAGACAGATGGCTGTTGTATTTGATTATGATATAAATATTTTTTTTTTAACATAAAATTTTTTAATTTTAATTTGAAACAAGTACAACATCTTTCTTTACATCTATAGAAAGTGTATCAGTCGATCACAAACAAACTTTGGTACATCTCCTCCACAGTCAACAAACATAACTCATATTAACTCGAGCATTTTAACTCAGATATTCATACATATCACCATCGTCATATATCCATTTTCATTTGACTGTAATTATTATTTAAAAATATTAATAAAGGTAATAATCTTAAACAATACATGCCCACACCAGTGGGAAAAGAAAAAAGCAAAAAGAAAAAGCAAAAAAAAAAAAAAAAGACAAAAAGGACAAAAGACAAGGCAGGGAAGAAAAAACAAAAAAGAAAAAAAAAAGAAAAAAAAGAAACACAGGTATATATTATAAAAAAGAAAAAGTATATCAGCTGGTTACAACATGCTTTGGTGCATCTCTTCCATTAATTCATATTAATTCAAATATCTTAAATGTTTACCATATTAACATCATTATACCTCCACTTTTAGTTAACTATAGTTATTTAAACATCCTTCATCCTTAACTATGCCAAAGGATTAATCCATAACACATGCTGACATTTCATTTACTTGTTTGTAAAATCCTCTATTAACATCAAATCCTCATATCCTATTTTAGCTGAACATCCATAATATTTAGTTATATCATATATCATAACATTTTCCCCATATTAATTAACATTTAACTGTATATATTTTATTTAGTTTTTTAATAGTGATAATTATTGTAATTAATACCCTTTATATATAATCCAAAAATATTTCCAACCTTCCTTTCTCATATCCAATTGTTATTTATCATATCAACTCCACATTATATACATTACTATCAATATCAATTATTATTCAGCTATATCTATTACAAATAAGAGTAATTAGATTTAGCTAATTTTCAATTGTATTCTTCAGTCTGTCAGCCTATGTCTCTCCAATAGCAAAACTTCCTTAGTCCTCTTACCATTCCTAAAACAAATTCCCCAAACGTTTTTATAAGCAAGTCCAAACAGAAATATCTTCGCACCTTTTTGCTTAGGGTGCCTCTGACATAATAACGTTGTCCTTGGCTTGTTCCAATCAATTTGTCTTTGACTTTCAACGGTGGTGTCGAAAGTTCTGCAAATAATGTTTCATAAAGTATAGATTCTTTAATGTTTCTCATTCCTCCTGGAATCTGTCTTTTAAGATAAATTTTCTGTATGGCCCCCCTTCTTTCAAACGTTACATCTCTTTCTCTTTCTGCCTCCGAAGTAAAACAGACGCCTGGCGTGTCAGCAGGTTGAGAGACTTCCTTTCTGACATTCTTCATTTGGATTTCAGGAGCACTCAAACATTCAACGCTCTGACTCTTTCTTTCATATTTTGATGTTTAAAACAAGAGATAGTCCTTTTTTTTCAGATTTTTTTTCAGATTTTTCATAAGTATCAAACAACTTCTGAAAAGCGGAACAATCTTTTGAAATGAATCACTTGAAGCAAGTACAGACGCCATGATGTGACGGAGATGAAATTTGCAAGTAGGGACACGCTGGGAGCTATGCAGTCTTATCTGATCTTAGACCAACACAGCCAAGCAATAAAAGTGTCAGGTTATAAGAAGCCAAATTATAGTAAATTGATTTACAGCCCACTTAAGGAGAGCCGTGAGGGATTGCTGAAGTAAAGTAAACTTTCCTTTATCCACGTAAACAGCATTCAAAACATTTAAGAAATAGAGTAACCACCAGCCATAAATCCATTAAAAAAACCAATTCGCCGCTAGATTCTTCTGTTCTTTGGTTTCAATTAGCTTAAATTTTAGTGCGGACCGTCTCTCTCTTTGAGTAATAAAATCAGCTTACCAGTTGGAAACACTTTTACCATTCTTAGGGGCTGCCTGCAGTTTCGGTTAGCATACAGCTAATCCAGGAAGGTATGGCAAAAGGGGTTGAAATCCGAGCCCCCCCGAGACCTGCGGATGTCTCTGAGGTCACTGGATCTCCCCAAACCTTCACTGTCTCTCCGGGACAGCTAGGGTCGTAAACGACCCATCCATTTCTTCCGGAATAGGGGAATTTCAGGAATGGCCTGAAACTCCGTCTTCTCACTGCTAAGCCCCGCCTTCTTCGATATAAATATTTTTGAATGTGGCTGAATTAAAATAATATGCTGAATGTTTGTAGTTTATATGTTTGCAAAAGAATATGAAATGGAAGTTACTTTAACACTATTTCCTTGTAGGGGCCTATTCGCTTGTTGTTTGTTGTTTGATAGATATCCTATCTTTCTGCTCTAGTACTATTCAAAGTGGCTATCAGATTTTAACCATTTAAAAAGTTATAGATAAGGAATAGCACTTTCAATTGAGCCTAAGAATGAACTGGAAGTGAATGAGAGTCATTTATTGCTTGTGTTTATATTCTAAGCCATTAGAATAGATGATGCTGTATCTCTTCCATTACTTCTATGAAGAAAAGCAATATATAAACTAAAGAGATACAGATAGTCCTCAGTTAGCCGCCACAATTGGGATTGTCATGGTTATTAAGCGAAGCAATTGCTATATGAAACTGACTGCTTACATTCCTACTTCCAATTTCCTTTGCTTTATAGATCTGCAGCTTGTAAATGTGGATTGGCCTCAGTTATTTTTTTCATCACCAATTTAACCAAGAATGATTTCTAAACTAGTCAATCACTAAACAAGAATTACATGTATATGCTATTTACTTAGTTATTTGATTAACCAAAGTAACTTAAATTTGTTCATGTAATCTGATAAACAAACAACCATGTTCAGCTGATCAAATCATAAGGGCTATTTCCAAAACCCTAATTTCCAGACAAGCATGCCACATTTTACTATGTACTGTATATCCAGTCAAAAAAATCAAAATTAATCTCTATTCATTTATGTTTTATCTATCTAGCCATATATAGGCTGCAAAATCCACATGACAACTAGATGGCAACAGTTACTCAAAAAATCTTAACTTAGTTGCCAATTATGGGTGATCTGTGTTTTTGTAGTTCAGAACAAATAGCACACATCAATTGGTATGTTAGAATCCAATAATAGCCCTGCTATTTACATCCAATCTAAATGATTTCAGTAATTACTTCAGAGCTTGAGATGATGAGACACCATTCAGTGAAAATAGGTATTAGTTCTGATCCAGATGTTGAAACAAAACAGTATGGGATTGTAGAAAAGATGATGAAGTGTAACAAGAGTATGGGATTGTGGAAGTGGCATTGATTCTAGATAAGCGCCCAATAACCTATGGAAAGTTGCCTTGGACATTTTGCAAAATCTGATTTTTATGACTTTTCTAACATTTTACCAACTCATATCTAGTACTATTGCAATGTCTATCAGAAATTATCTTTTGCTGTTGTGAGCATTGTAATATATAAAGAAAACAACACTGATTGTAAAACAACTGAAACAGCATTAGGAAAAAGTCTTAATACTATTGCTTTTACAACATCAGCTATAAGCCTCTTTTATCACTTTAATCCAGATTTCCAGATGGGAAAACTATTATATAGCTTCAGGATTTTAAAACACCCACACAAAATTTTACCCTAACTTTAATGGTTTATCATTCATTCATTAACAACAATGTAGTAGGTAGTTACAGTTACTTAATCAACCTACTTCACAGAATTGTTGTTCTAGGTCCATTTTATTTATTATTTATAAATAATTTTAATTATTAGTATTAATTTAGCTGTTTACAGGGAAATATAAACTGAATAAGAACTTAACTGCCTGAACAATTGCTAAGATTCAATGTGTCAATATCCAAACAGGAATATGCTTATACTTAATATTGCTATGAAGATAAAAATGGAAAATTGACAATCATTTGAAGTAAGACTGAGAGGTAATTGCTGACTTTTTCCAAGATGGCATGCTGAATAGTGGGCAATTTTTCTCTCTTCCACCAACAAACTGCTGAGTTTGCCAACCAAGTTTTGTCAACTTTACTGGGAAAAAGGAAGGAAGAACATAAGAAAACCTTTAGGCAATTGTACATATTCAAAGGAGAGGGATCTTGAAGATTGCAATTCTCACTAAGGAACGATCAAAAGGTCAAGTCTTTTACCATCTTTACCATTCAATTGTTCGTTTTTTAAAAGCATAGCTTGGTTTAATTGCACTTTTCAAATTCCTATATTTTTTGATCTATACTTTTTAATAAACTAGTTCAGGGGTCCCCACCTGCCCAGGTACACTCAATAGTGGGCCATGAGCTATTTGCAACTGGACCAGGTGGGCAGGTGAGTGCACATATGCTCCATTTATAGGAACAGCACAGAACAACAGCAGTTGCCAGCTGCTAGTATGGAATCATTTCCTCTCCCCTCCCCCGCCCCCACTGGTCTGCAAAATCGGAAAGGTTGGGGAATTCTGGACTAGTTGACTGCTAATCTATTTTACAACCCTTGCTGGATCTTTACAACTTTTTTCCTTGTTCTCTCATTGTTTGTCATTGAATTACAAAACAAAACATTGAATTACTTTCATTTTCTGTAAGGAAGCTGGTGAAAATTCACTCTCCGATAATAAAAGTCACCCAATTGGACTTACATTCAGGGTAACATCAAAAAGCAGAAAGTAACAGTGGGACTTGATTTGCAATTTGATGAATTGGAATATGATTTGTTGCTGCAAGATATGAAGAAGAAAGGACCTACTCTAAAAATTCAGATCTGGCAAAAAGATTGACAAGGAAACGAGACTCCTGGCTCTGGGAAATAGGATGCAGTTGTTGGGAAAGATCCCATTTAAAAATCTAAGGAATGGTTTTATTATCAAAAGTCAAACGAGGATATTTGATCCTGTACAGATTAGAGATAAGGATGGGAGTGATTTGTAGTAGATAAGAAACTGTTGTAAACTTTCTATGAGCTAATTACAAAATAGTTAACAGAGGGTTTTGAAGTTTAACATGGTTGTTGATTAATCTGTTAAGTATTATTATAGCTAGATGTATAATCTGTCAGGTTGGTTGCAAATAGATATACAAGTTTATAAAACTTAGACCTGACTAACAAGGGGAGAAAACTCTTATTGTTGCTATATATTTGTTAGTGCTCAACTTGAGAGATAATTTGCATTTTTCACTTTTGTCTTTCTAATACATCTTTTTTTTAAGAATAATTTTTATTGAATGTTTTAATCTTTAAAAACAATAAATAAGACAGAAGAACAAAAAAACCCAAAACATACATAATAATATACAGTAATTTTACAGCTTTCTATATCAGCTTTCCTGATTAGCTTTTATAATTCTCCCTTCTGCATAGCCTTCCTATTACTTTAACCTTGTCCTATAATGTAGCAAACGTATTATTAACACTTATAATAATATTCATTATTTGTATCAATATATATTTATATTATCTATTTTTTGTTTTGGCTTCTGATTTCTAGTCACTTATACATTTTATTCCACACTTAATAGAAGTCCGATTCTTTCTTTTAGTTCTATTGTCATTTTATCCATTTCTGCGCATTCAAGTATTTTCCTGATTGTAGTTTCATCTGAGGGTGTATTTTTTTTTTTTCAGTTTTGTGCAAAAGCAATCCTGGCTGCAGTGAGTATGTAAATAATTATGTATTGAGATTGTTTATCCATTTTTTGGTCTAGTAGTCCTAATAAGAATGCTTCTGGTTGGAGTTCTATTTTTTGCTCAGTAATTTCTTCCAACATTTCCGAATTTTGCACGAGTACTTCCTTGTGATGGGGCATGTCCACCGTATATGATAGAATGTTCCAGGCTTGTGGCTACATCTCCAACATTTGGGGGATAAATTTGGGTACATTTTGGCCAATCTGGCTGGAAGCAAATGCTATCAATAAACATTTTATAGAGATTTTCTTTGTAAGCTACTGATGTCGTAAATTTATAATTTCTTTCCCATAGTTTATCTCATTTTTCTAACTCTATATTATGGCCAAAATTTCTTCCCCAGCTAATCATTGTCTCCTTTACCGTCTCTTCCTCCAATATTTTAAAAGAAAATTATATAATCTAGTGATCATTTTTCCTCCTGTTCCTAGTAATATTTTATCTAATTCCATTTGTTTCTCATGTATTCTGTATTGTTCCCGATCTTTTTAAAATCTTGTTTTAATTTGAAGATAGGGCCACCATTCCATATTTATTCCTTGTGTTTTTAGATCTTGTACTGATTTTAGTTCTCCTTTTTGATCTAAGAGCTCTGCATATCTTACCATTTTACTGAGATCTATAGTATTTAGATATGTCATTGCCTCCATCGTTGATAACCAGATTGGAATTTTCAGGTAGTGGTGTTTTTTTTTATTTTTTCCAGATCCTAAACAGGGCATCCCTTACTATATGTCTCTCTCCTAGAGGAAGCCGTGCCAGCCTAGTTGGAGATCGTGGCCATCTAGCATAAGGATTCTTTTATTTTTTTAGTTGAATCCAGTCCTTGGGCCATGTCAGGGCTGCCGCTTGATAATCTGGGAGGCCAAAGCCCCTTTTGTTTCTAATGTCTTGTAAATGTTTGCATTTAATACACATTTTTTTTCCCTGACCAGATAAATTTGGATACCATTTTATTTAGTTGTTTTATTTAGTTGTTTGGGGAAAAAAATCTCTAATTATCGGTTTTGTTTGAAAACGATAAAGTAGTTTGAGTAATACATTTGTTTTGATTATTGAGATTCTGCCAATTAATGATATCTGTAGTTTAGTCCAATTATCCAAATCTTTTTGTATCTGTCGTAGCAATTTGTTGTAGTTATCTTCTTTTATTATAATACATTTTGCGGATAACCATATTCCCAAATATTTAATTTTCTTGGCCCTTGAAATTCCCAGTTTCTCCTCCAATTCTTCAATTTGTCTTTTGGTTAAATTCTTAGTTAATATTTTAGTTTTCTCTTTATTTATTTTAAGCTCTGCCACTTTACCAAATTGGTTTATATCTTGTAATAGTTTTAGTCCAGTTTCTAGGGGTTCCTCTATGATAAATGCTAGATCATTTGCAAAGGCCTGCATTTTGTATTCATGTGTTGTAATTTTCAACCCCTTTATGTCCTTGTTTTGCCTAATTTGTAACAATGTCTCTATTGAGAGGATAAATAACAGCGGGGATAGAGGGTATCCCTGTCTTACCCCTTTGGTTATGTTGCAACCTTCCGTTGCTTCCCCGTTTAGTATTATTTTTGCCCTCTGTCTAGAATATATTGCTCTGATCATCTCAATAAATTTCTCTCCAAAATTCATAACTGCTAATTGATTTATAAGAAAATCCCAATTCAACCCTAATCCATCTTTTTAATGTCTCTATTTAGTTTAGTTTTATTTTTGTAAAATTTCCAATCCCCCCTAATTGGAAAAATACAAATTGGAGTTTGTATTTTAATTTTCTGCATTAATTTTTTTAAAATTAATTTACTGATCCATGATGAGTTTATGGCTAACTGAGGATTTAAACAAGGTCTCCCTTCTCAGTAGATCAGCTATTTCATATTCAAGGTACTGACCAAATTTCTTGACATCAACAAATGATTTCATCATATTCTTTCTGGAAAAAAAGGAAGGAAGACTCACAGTATCTAGTTCAATTTCCAAACTGCAGTTCTTAATCTGTGGCAACACTTCTGCATATTTTCCAGGGTGAACAGATGCCAAATACTGCTTCATATTCTCAAGGTTTTCTGTTGTTAATAAATCTTCTTTCAGATCAAAAACATTAGTCAACAGCAAGATCACCCTAAAAGGCAATTTTAAAAAAAATCTAATAAAACAAATAGCAGAATTCCCAAGCCCTTAACAACATTTTAGAGTTTTTTTTAAAAAAAGGGGGGGGGGGGGACAATTCAAGAAGACAGAATTAATGTTCATTTATCATAACAAAACAAAACATTATTAAATGTTAGACAATTATTAGCAGCACATTAGCTATGTTTACAAGTATTAAGATCCATTTTTCATGAAATTTCATACTTAGTTGTCATCATCTTATTTCAGAAACCTTTCTAAAACCAGATACCTTATAAACCATAAAAGCAACTTTCCTTTGTATGAATCAGGAATTATTTTTTTAAAAACCCTAATTTCAGTAAACCATTTTTAAATGTGTATGTTGACTGTCTGAGCAGATTTAAAAGAAAAAAAGTGCATTAAAAACCAAGCTTACTTGTTTATGCAGCTTTCATAATTGAAAGTTGCTTTAAAGCCATAAATGGAGAATGTGACAATGCTGGCAAATATTGAGGTAGCACTATTTATTAAGGAAACAATGATGGCATGTCGCTCACAATTGTTGTTTGGCTCATTGTAGCTGGCAAATGCTATTAAACTACCAAAGCCCAGGCCAAGAGAGAAGAAGATTTGAGTAGCTGCATTAATCCAAGTCTTGGGGTTTGCTAGTTGCTCCAGCTGCAAGGCATAAATGATGAGAATTTTCAGAAAGTAGCTATATTAATCATATTACCTATAGCAAAAGTCCAGAGGTACACACAAATTTATTTGTTTTTGTAGCATTTCAAAAAATCTACTTCCTTAATGGAACTGAAAGCCAACTCATTACCAATCTGTAATTTATGAGATAGTCCTTGATTTACAATTGGCTTACAATTGATAGTCCTTGACTCACAAAGTTACGACAACCTGAATTTGAAGTTCTGACCGTTGCCCTGCCCCCACAGTTATATTACCAAACTTCAGGCACTCTGAAACTAGGCAGCATTTGTGGCCATTTATAGTGTTCCATGGTCACATCAGTGGTGGGTTCCTACCAGTTTGGACCGGTTTGCCCGAACCAGTAGTGGTTTGGTGGACTCGTTTGCTGGAACCAGCAGTGACCCAGGCCTGCCATGCCCCTGAACTAGTTTTCCGGGTGCCGCCATTTTAGTATTTGCTTCTGCGCATGCGCAGAACAATTTTTATTGTATACACAGGATGCAGCAAACGTGTAAACAGCACAGATAAAAGCACGCGTACAGCATGGATCAAAGCATATGCACAGCATGGATCAAAGCACACACACAGCACACAACAAGTGTGCACACAGCAAACCCATGAGAAAACCAGCAGTACTGACTGCAGGAACCCACCCCTGGGTCACATGACTGTCTTTTACAACAGTTTGGTAGAAAACTGGCATTTACTTCTGGTTTTCGGAAAAACTGCACCCATAGCAAAACTCTGAATCTCTTAAAAACCATGGCATTTACTTAACAACCACAACTGCCACGTTACAGTTGCTGTATTCACTTAATGTGTCAGCCTCTGCTTTGCTGCCGCTGTCATTGAAACGGGGAGGGGGGCATGGTATTTGGGAGAGGACTACTAATTGTTCTGGAGGAAGATGCTGGAGTTTCTGCTGCCTGTCTTACTGCGCATGCGGAGGAGGTATCCCGCCAAGGCCAATGGCACCGACATTCCATCTTGGTGATGCCTTTCGAAGTTATCTTGCACCTGACATTTGGGAAAATTATGATTGGACTGTGACTGGGATGCCAAGGGGTGGGGAATGGGTTATTCTATATATCATTTGCTTTCACGCCTAAATAATCAGTCTTCACTTTGCTACACTTCTGTTCATTTATAATTAGTAAAAGTACACTTGATTTCTATCAGTGGAGTCTTGTGGTTTTCTTTCCTGATTATCCAATGAAGGAGTGCTGACAATAAGCGAAGACTCACTCACACCCCACCAGGAATTTTCAACCTACCGTGGGGGGTGTACTCACAAGAAGGAACGAAGACAATGTCATTGCGAGTGAGCGATGAAGAGGAGACTGAAAGAGAAACTGCAGAACCATCTTTACCTGAAAGGCTAGCTGGCCTAAGAGTAGAGGAGCCTGCTGTTCACCCCCGATGGACTTTGGGAGTGGGGCAAAAAGAAGATTCTGAGGAATTGGATGCAGGAGTTACCAGAAGGAGACTAAAAAAAAAAAACCCCAGCGGATTGGGAAGAAGCTATGACCGAGCGGAAGACCGAGGGAGAGCGATGGAAAGGGAGCAAACGGAAGAATTTGGCTGGGCTGCTGCCAGAGGTAGGGGGGGGGGCAGAAGACGCAGAATGGCAAAAGTCCCTCCCTTACCAGTAAAATAGAACGGTGATGCCAAGAGGTTGGGCCTTTTCGTCATTCAGATTTGAAACTACATGGAAATATATGGCCCAGATTTAGAATCCGATGAGATGAAGGTGAGAATGGTTTTACTTTCTTTGGAAGAAAAGGCGGCTGATTGGATGGTGAGCTTACATCAATGTAATTCCCCTCTCCTGAGGAATTTTGATGACTTTATGGTTGCACTAAAGAGGAGGTTTGATGACCCGCTGATTGAGAAATGCGAGAAGGTGAATTTTATGGCCTTAAAGCAGGGAAATAGACCAGTGGCTGAATATATTCAGGAGTTTCAACAGCTTTCATCGTATATGAGGGGGTGGTCAGAGGAGGCTCTCCTGGATCAGTTTGCATTGGGATTAAATGAGAACATTTACCAACAATGCGTTAACAGACATCTTCCCAAGCAAGTTGTTGCTTGGCATGAAAATGTAGCAGACGTTGAGCTAGATTTGATTAGACTTCAATGTGCAAAAGAGGAAAAAGCAGAGGTCGCTCCCCCCAGCTCAAAAGGCCCCATTCCGCATCAGGGGTGAATGGAAGGGAAGCTCCGCCAGCAAGACCAAGCCTTTCACGTGCTTCAATTGTGGGAAGGGAGGCCATCGCGCCGTGGATTGCCACATTAAACTTCCACTGACCGCCCCACCCCCTGCCAAGAGGGAAGGGAAGGCAAGCAAGGCCCCGGGGAAGAAGAAGGAGGCTGCGTACGTTGCTGAAAATACCCCCCAGCGTTTCCAGCCGGAGGTGGAGGAGGAAGCGGACGTGACCACCAGCTCTTCTGATGAATCCGATGACGACACCTCGCCTCATTGGGTGAGTTCAAATAAAGGCCCCATGTTAATCCCAATTGAGGGTGCCACCTGCTCGTGCGACTGAGCAGCTTTCCGCTCTCCTCGACTTGGGCTGCTCTAGATATATGATTAGTCCAGCAATGGTTGAAAAATTGGGCTTGAAATTGAGGACTTTGAAAACCCCTATTGTTTTTTGCAGGATCGATGGATCCATTGCAGGGGGGAGCAGCCCATTTTTACACTGAATCTCTAGAAATGAAAATGGGCACCCATTTAGAATTAATCTCTTTTATTGTGGCACCTGGGATGGACAGACCCCTTATTTTGGGACCCCCCTGGCTTCGTAAATGGAACCCTCGCATTAACTGGAGGGAGGGGTGGCTGCGCATTCGCACCAGCACAGCCCCAGACTGGGAGGCCGAAGCCTCAGAGCCTGCTGGCTCTGGCCCCGCTTTGGCTGCTAGGGGCCAAGAGAAAATTGAGGGGGAAGAGAAGATTCCAAAGGAATATTGGGACCTGAGAGGAGTTTTTAGTGAAAAATCTTCAGATAAGCTTCCGCTCCACAGACCCACTGATTGCTCCATCGAGATTTTGCCTGGGGTACCACTTCCAAAACCCCAAATATATTCTATGTCACCCAGGGAGATGGAGGAAATGAGGAAATTTATTGACAAGAACTTGCAAAGGGGTTTCATTGAACCAGCCAGACCCAAGGTGGCGGCCCCTGTACTATTCATAGAGAAGAAAGATGGCTCTCTTCGTTTGTGCATGAAATTTAAGAACCTTAATTCAATCTCTTCCCACAATCTCTATCCTTTGCCTCTGATGAAGGACATGCTGGCCCAACTGGGGAAAGGCCACATTTTTACTAAACTGGACTTATGGGAGGCATACTATAGGGTCCAGATAAAGGAGAGGGATGAGTGGAAGACTGCTTTCAACTGCCCCCTAGGTTGCTCCCAGTTCCATGTAATGCCCTTTGGCCTGCAGGGGGCACCTGCAGTTTTCATGCAATTAATTAATGAGGTTTTGCATGACCACCTCTACAAAGGCGTTATCGTATATTTGGATGATATCCTTATTTACACGCAAACACATGACGAACATGTCAAGTTGGTCCGCACTGTCCTAAAGAAACTCTGAGCCGCGGAGCTTTATGCCAAGTTGTCCAAATGTGAATTTCACCAGGAGAAGATAGACTACCTTGGGTATCGTATCTCCCACGCAGATGTGGAGATGGACCCCGCTAAAGTCAAAGCGTTACTGAATGGGAGGCGCCCCGTACACGCAGGCGATTGCAGAAATTTTTGGGTTTTGTCAATTTCTATCGACAGTTCATCCCTTCTTTTGCCAAAATTGCACTTCCCATCACTAATTTGTTGAAGTCCAAAGGTGGGCCAAAGCCCAAGCCTAGCAAGCCGTTGAATTGGACCATGGAGTGTCAAGCTGCTTTTGAAAAGTTGAAACGACTTTTTGCCGAGGAGCCGGTTCTAAAGCATCCGGAGATGGACAAGCTCTTCGCCGTTCAAGCTGATGCCAGCGACGTGGCGGTGGGGGCTGTATTGCTTCAGACCAACGACCAAGGTAATTTACAACCTTGTGCCTACACCTCTCGTAAACTCACAGACACTGAGAGACGTTGGGCGATCTGGGAGAAAGAAGCATTTGCTGTACGTTGGGCTTTGGCCACATGGCGCCACTTCCTGGAGGGCGCTAAGTACCCGTTTGAGGTGTGGACTGACCATAAGAATTTGGAAGCTTTGAGGACTCCCAGGCGGCTCTCCCCTAAGCAGATGCACTGGGCTCAGCATTTCAATCGTTTTAATTTCACACTTAAGTACATCCCGGGGGGGAAGAACTTCATGGCTGATGCTTTGTCCAAACTCCCTCAGTACAACTGCTCTAAGCTCAGCGTTGTCCAGCCCGTTGTTCCCACGTCAAGCCTCACTGCTCCTGTTGTTATTAGGCAACAGACACGCTCTAAGGTGGACGTGTCCCAAGATTTTCTTTCCGACCTTAAGAAGTCCCTTCCTCAGGATGATTGGTTCCAGCAACATCAAGGTGAATGCACCATGAGGGATGATTTGCCATGGATTGGAGTGAAACTTTACGTCCCTGCCTCTCTTCATCTCGTTGTTCTCCAATGGGCTCATGATTCCAAGTTGGCAGGGCACTTTGGCTTTGTGAAGACGCTGCATCTGGTGAAATGGCAGTTTTGGTGGCCATCTTTGAAGAAGGACATTGAACTTTATGTTGCCAGCTGTCCCGTTTGTGCGGCCGCTAAACACCTGCCAGGGAAACAGCAGGGTTTTCTCCAGACTGTAGCTCGCCCTGTCGCCCCCTGGAAGGAGATTTGTATGGACTTCATTGTCGAACTTCCTGAGAGCCAGGGGCACATTGTCATATGGGTGGTTACTAACTTGTTCTCCAAGCAAGTTCATTTTATACCTTGCCCAAAGATTCCTTCTGCAAAAGCGCTCACTAAACTATTCATTTCTCACGTTTACCGTTTGCACGGCGTGCCTGATCGCATCATTTCGGATAGGGGTGTGCAATTCACCTCGGTCTTCTGGAAATACTTTCTTAAGCGCATTGGCTCCGCCCAAGGCTTAAGCTCCGCCCACCACCCTCAGACAAATGGGGCTTGCGAGAGGACTAATTCTGTTCTGGAACAATATTTACGTTGTTTCATCAATTACCAGCAAGATGATTGGGTGTACTTGTTGCAGCATGCAGAAGTGGCTTATAATAATTCTGTACATAGCAGCACTGGGTTCACCCCTTTCCGAGTTGTGTTTGGCCAGGACTTTGTTCCTATTCCCGAAGTTCCTCTTGAGCAGCCGCGGGTTTCATCCATCTCCGGGTGGAGTGAGCGGTTGCAGCATATTTGGCCTTTGGCACTTCGTACTTTGGATGCTGCGCATCGCGCGCATAAGAAACAGGTGGATAAGAAACATGCTCAACCTTATCAGTACAAGGTGGGTGATCAGGTTTATCTATCCACAAAGTTCCTTCAAACTACGCAGAAATCAAAGAGGTTGGGCCCTAAGTATGTGGGCCCGTTTCCCATAATCAAAGTCATCAATCCTTGCAGCTACCCAAGCACCTCAACTGTGTATATTCTGTTTTCCACGTTAATCTCATTAAACCTGTTCATTTTTCATCTTTACGTTCGCCAGTGGATCCGCCACCTGCCCCCCTATTGATTGATGGTGAACAGCATTTTGAAGTTCGAGAAATTTTGGACTCTCGAAAACGGCGGAATCGGATTCAGTACCTGGTGGCTTGGAAGCATTTTCCCCAGTCTCAAGCCGAGTGGGTGGACAAGTCCCATCTCCGGGGCCCCCAACTGCTCCGCCAGTTCTATTCTGCTTATCCTGACAAGCCCTAATTGTCTCTCCTTCCTGATTTTCTCTCCCCCCCCATTTTTCTTTTTCTGTTTTTTGTTGTTCGTCTGTTTGTGTTTTGTCATTTTCCAGATCTGACCACCTTTTTCCGGAGGAGGGCCGGATGTCAGCCTCTGCTTTGCTGCTGCTTTGGCTGCCATTGAAATGGGGAGGGGGGCATGGTATTTGGGAGGGGACTACTAATTGTGCTGGAGGAAGATGCTGGAGTTTCTGCTGCCTGTCTTACTGCGCATGCGGAAGAAGTTTCCCGTCAAGTCCAACGGCACCGACATTCCATCTTGGTGATGCCTTTCGAAGTTATCTCACACCTGACATTTGGGAGAATTATGATTGGACTGTGACTGGGATGCCAAGGGGTGGGGAATGGGTTATTCTATATATCATTTGCTTTCACGCCTAAATAATTAGTCTTCGCTTTGCTACGCTTCTGTTCATTTATAATTATAATTATAATTGATTTCTATCAATGGAGTCTTGTGGTTTTCTTTCCTGATTATCCAATGAAGGAGTGCTGACATAATGACTGCTGCTGCAAAAAATAAAAATGGATCAATTATGTGATCAACCTATTTTATGACTGTCACAACTTATAACCGTGAATGGCAGACTTCATTTCAATTATAAATTGAGGACTACCTGTGATGAAAAAGAATACGGAATATTGGCTTAGCTTTAAGCACAGCCATTTTCTCCAGTCTAATTAAATTCTAATGTAATTATTTTCTTAGAATTACTCAAAATTTAATAGGATAATTATGGTTTTATTACTGCTAAAATAAAGTTGGTGTCAGGCATTTCAGTATCAGGGATGTTATCCTGCACCTGACTTCTTTTTCTGCAAGTATAATCAGCCTTTGAATTCAAAGTTATTGCCCCCTAGATAAATTTGTGGGAGATGAGCCAGAGAAGATTTGGGAAGGAAGGCAGAATTCTACTGTATTATGGTGGATTTATTATTTTCCTGTTTACCCAGTTCTACAATCTATACTATAATTAAATATTGTCCACATATCATTCCTCTGTGTTTGTGTGTGTGTACGTACATATACATACATACATACACACACACACACACACACAAACATACACATATATTAAGGTGACCAGATTTTAACATTGGTAAAGAGGGACACCATTGGCCGGGGGGGGGGGTGTTGATTTTTTTTTAAAAAAAAATCAGGACTTTTTTAAAACGCCGCGGGACGCAGGACAAATTGTTAAAAATTGGGGCTGTCCCGCCAAAAGCAGGACGTCTGGTCACCTTACCCAATGGAGAAGCCCAGATTCACTTAACAGCCATGTTCCTGACTTAACAACCACCATGATTCACTTAACGTGGCAATAAAAGGTCGCAAAATGCGGCAAAATTCATTTAACAAACGTCTCCCTTAGCAACAGAAATTGGGGGATCAATCCTGGTCGTAAGTCGAGGATTACCAGTAGCCAATTTCAAAAGGCAACTTTACTTGGAACAGGTGAGATTGTGCCCGGATCCCTTTCATGCCAACATCCCATCCTGTCCATGGGGAGAACTCCACAGGCGGACAAAAGCCCCCAATCCCCTCTCAACCTCCAGCTGACTCTGCCATCCACCATAACCACACATGACATTTAGATACCCCTCAAAGGCAAAACTCAGGGGGCTGAATTCTACAGGGGGAGGAGTAATTGGGGAATTTGAGGGGCAGCCCAAAGCACCATCTGTCTAAATTTGCATCAGGCAGGCAGTAACATTTTCATAGATCATGATCAGAGGAGCAGCTGATCCTATGGAGAGACTCCTCCTGCATTCAGTCCTAGGCCTACAAGTGGAAGTACCCCTTCCTTCCTTCCTCCTTTCACCTTCCTTCCTTCCCTCTCTCCCTCTTTCTTCCTTCTAGCCTTCCTTTCCATTCTTTCTCCTTCCTTCCTTCCTCTTGCCTTACCTTCTGTCTTTCTGCTCTTTAGATCTCCCTTCCCCTTCCCTTCCTTCCTCCTTCCATCCTTTCACCAAAAAATCAGGATGTTTTATTAGCATCCGCATCATTCTGCTGAAAATGCCAGATTCTGTGGTACTTCTGGGTGAAACTTAGAAAATTACAGAGACATGAGGAACCATTATATAATTTCACTTGGCAAAACTCTGATTAAAATAATAGCAACAAAATGTAAGTTTTTTTAATTTTAAAACACTAGCAAAACATAGATTTATTTCTAGTTTAGTTAATTAATGTGATTATAAAATGGAATGCAATTGATTAAATAAAAATGACTTTTTCTTTTATTAAGAATACTTATTCTACATTAAACTAGAAAATATTTCATAGGCCCTTCAACAAGTTGGTTACAGGTTTTCAGGAATGCATGCATTCTTGAAACTGATACCATGTAATATTAAAAAGCAGATGGCTAACTAAGTACACTAAAAACCATGTTTAATTATTTGCTACCTGAGGCCAATAGCAATGATGAAGAAATTTCTACTAGACTGTCATCCTCAATGACAATATTTTTAGGGCCAAAAAATAAAACTCTGTATATTGGATATGTTATCCATTTCTTAGCCTTCAATCAATCAATATAATTATTTCTGTCAAAGAAAGCTTAAAAGTAGTGATTAAACAATAGCACTATAAAGAAAACATCATTTTTAATGATTTTCTATGAATGTGTGCATAGCATTTTAGCATATCATTATTAATAAGCTAAAAACACATAAAACCTGAGCTAAGAATAACCTAAAATAAAGGATAAAATCATGGCATTGTTGAAAGACTATGTCCCTAATGAAAACCAAACAGGAATCTAAAAACATTCTCTGATATCATTTTTCATATTGTTGAGAATTATTGTTCATAATTCAGAATCATTGAGAATTATTGTTCATAATTCTCTGGTTTAGTAAAAGTTTACATTTAGAGCCTCAGGTAACACTACTTGTATCCCTTCAAATATTTGAGAATCTCTAGCCTCTGTTAGCACCCCCATTAACTTTCTTTCATTCCAACCTACCCTCCAGGGTGGTAGCTGCAGAGGGCGGCATACAAGTATAATAAACAAACAAACAAACAAAATTAGAAGGGAGTTCAAAGTTCATTGCTTTGAACTTTTGAATGAAGGGAGGATTAAAGATCAAAGATTAAGTTCATTTCCTCATTAATGAATTATAAGCCTTCAGGGCCATCCACCCAATTTTGAAGAACTATAAACCCATACTCATTACTGATCTTTCAAAGTTATTATGGGATGACTCTAGAAGACATTATAAATTACCAGTGGGAAATATACTTAGTTGCATAACTAAATAAAACAATTCTAAACTTAATGTCATGTATTCCAATTCACAGGCATATAATACTGCCGCGAACCTGCTGTTCATGCGATATGTTAACACCACCTTACTATATTTGAGTTTAAAATGTTAAAAAAGTTAGGATCGCTCCCGCACTGCCCTGGATTTGCCAATGCGAGCCTCAGATGGGTAGCCTTGACAGAAACGGCGGCAGTGAGCCTCCTGCCTTCGCTTTCTACCTCGTTGCGGAGAGGCCGCTTGGCTTAATTAGCTTGTTCTTGGTTCGCGACCACCAGCCCCCACCAGCACCCCTTGTGGGCTTTTATGTGTTAATCGAAGCACGGATGATGGAGAGGAAGGGAAGCCAGGTGCTTTCACACAATAAGTTTATCTCAGAGGCTGAATTAATCACATGGGTCAGAAAGACATGGAACTTACTTTCAGTTAGTTTCAGCTAATCACTCCCCCCCCCCCTACGAGGCAAATTTAGCCCACTTAAACTTGTGTGAAGGCAGCTGTGGACAATGTTCCCTCTAAATAGTTGCTCCAGGAAGCCCGAGCCACCACAAGCCCTCAACCTAGTCACTTTGCTGCCCTGCTGCACCTGTTTAGCTGGAGGGGGTTTCAATCGCGATTGTGCGGCTGCTCTGCAGACTGCAGTCTGTGTCTGGCAAACAAAGGCAGTTGGAAATGTTGTGCGGTGTTTACGTTCCACGTGCATGGCCACCTTCGTCATCAACACGTGATGGATGCCAGGCTTTGCGGTGATGCCTCCAAGTCCAATGGAAAGCCAGCAAGCATTGACTGATAGGGCAGCGTTCGTCTCCATTTGTGATTAGCTGGAGGGGGTTTCGTTCACGATTCCACGGCCATTCTGCAGAGTACAAAGACTGCAGTCCATGTCCAGCAAACAATATATTTACTTGCCAAAATTTACTTGCCAAAAATCGGCACTTTAAAATGCCATGGGATGCGGGACAAATTATTGGAAAGCAGGACTGTCCTGCCGAAAGCAGGATGTCTGGTCCCCTTAACATATATAGCTCTATATAAGCTAAAATGTTTGTATCAGTGGTTACATGACCTCTGTAGATGCCATATGCAAAATAAATAATAAATAATTAAATATTCATCCCAGTATTCACTATATTCTAGTTTTATGTCATATGTATTACAGGTAATCCTTGGCATATAACAATTTGTTCAGTGACTATTCAGACTTATGACAATACAGAACAAAGGGACTTAAGACCGGGGGTGGGTTCCGGCAGCTGCTTCTGCAGGTATGCTCAGGGATGTGCCATGTGCATGCTTGATGCATGCAGTGCATGGATGTGCAGTACAACAAAAATTGCTCTGCGCATGTGCAGAAGCAAAAAACAAGATGGAGAGAGAATTCGTAGTTATAAGCGCTGAGGAACACAGTCCACCTCATCATCCATTTCTTTTGACAAAGTTCAAAAGAAATCCATTCATTTATTAGGATCAACATTCTGGTCTGTACTCCTGTGGAGCCAAAACGGGCTTCCACTTAATTGTGTTTGAACTTTACCCCTCTATCTTCTCCCTTCTGTCATGTGTCATAGATCATATTCATGAACTAGGTTGTAGAAATATGAGATCCAACTCTGGCTGAAGGTATGCATGGAATCCTCCCTCAAATGCCAACCTGATAATAGTCATGGCAACGCTTTACAAGTTGACATCATGGAGATAAAACTTGCAACATCTGTTTGTTTCCTGCTAGAACTCCTAGCAGCGGTTGCTGGTCAGTCACAATTTGGAAATGTCGTCCGTAAATATAATTGTGAAATGTTCTTACACCAGCAAATATAGCCAGGGCTTCTTTATCCAACTGGCTATAGTTACGCTCTGCAGGAGCCAGTGTTCTTGAGTAAAATGCAATGGGTGCCTCGCGGCCGTCTGGCAAAATGTGACTAAGCACTCAGAACACGTGTGGGTGTCTCAAACAGGCAAACAGTTATCTTTGCAATAACCTTTATTCACAAATGCAACAATATAACTGACATTGTGTCTTGACTCAACAGTAACAGTAACAGAGTTAACTGCCTCCGTCTGACAGTTCCCTTTTATAGCCTACTGTCAGATGGTCAGCCAATCAGGACCCGGCTCCATTCTAATGGCAGGAATGGACCTGTCTGGCTTCAGTACGCAGCATTAACTACTACAACAAACTGGCTCTTATATGTCATGCTACTTCGTATAAAAAGTACATTTAGGCAACACATTACAAAAATCTCAAGTTAAATTTTATTGGACATCAATGGAGCAGAATCATTTGTGTATGTATGTATTTGAAGAGACAACAATTGAACAAAGGGGGGAGGTAACAATTTTTTAAATATCCTTTTTAAACCAATATGTTTCTATAGGATCACCTACCGTATTTCCCTGAACTCTTTCAACTCTATATCCCTCCATATTAAATCTCTAGTTACTACTATAATATCTGGGACCACCTTTAATTGATTAGCTATCCAATAATTTCTAATATTTGGAGCACCTAGCCTACCCTTTTTTAATGGTTCATATCATAATGCTTTATTTATTCTTGCTCTCTTACCTCCGTTACAATATACTTCCAGCTGAAAGAGCCTCCAGCAGCCTCTGTATTTGCTTTCTTGTTCCAAGAATTTAATTGGGATCATCCATAAAAAAAATTAATTTTTAGTAAAACTTTCATTTTTTATCATTACAAGTCTCCTAAACCATGATAATTTTACTTTCTCATATTTATCTATTTTATCTGTTATATATTTCTTTAATTTTTCATAATTTATTTTCTTTAACTCTGGAATATTTTGGGGGATGTCAATACCTAAATATTTAATACTATCTAATATTTTTCATTTATATTTCTCTTTCAATATCTCCACTTCTTGTTTAGTATGGTTATATAACTTCATTTCTGATTTTCCCCAGTTTATTTGTAATCCACTATATTTTCCAAGTTCATTAAAGTGTAATTATATTCTCTCTATAGTAACTACAGGATTTTGAAATGTTAATAATGTATCATCTGCAAATAAATTTATTTTAGTTTTCTTCTGTACTCTAATTTCTTCAATCAATGAATCTTCTTTAATTGCATTTGCCAAAACCTCTATCAATAATGTAAATAGAACTGGGGATAAAGAGTAACCCTCTTTTTGTTCCCCTGCTTAAAGTTACTGTTTCTTTTTGTAAAAAAAAATAGTATTTGTTTTTGAACAAGGACAAACAAACATAAAAATAACAATAAAAAACCCATCTTCCATTACAAATTGTAGAAAGTGTGTCAGTTGGTTACAGTATTTCTATGCATCTCTTCCATAGTCACCACCTGCTTTTCATATCAAATAACATATTTTAAATTCACCTATATTCATGTATATCACAATTATTATATCTCAACCTTAATTTGACTATAATTGTTTTATGTCCTTTTATATATAATATTCAAAATCTAGAATAGGATTATATGATAACATTCCATTAAATCATCCTAAAATCATCCAATCACAATACATCTTTATAACATATTCTAGATAAAGCTTTTAAACCTCCTCTCATAATCTCCATATATTGTTTATATAAAATTTCATATTACCAAACTGATATATCTATATGTATTGTTAGCATTATTAATCATTATTTTAGCTATTGTCGCTTCATTTTAAACATACTACTAGTAAACTAAATTTAGCTTAATTTTTATTATATATTTTCATTGCAGCAATAGTACAGTCTTATATCTCTTGCCATTTGTAGCATTAATATTCTAGTTATTTTCTTAATAAATCTTGTATAAACCTCCCTTGGCAACATGCTGTTCCTTTCATATCTCACAAAAGCTTGAAGCCCAACACCCGCTCTTTCCATCAGCTTATCTTTGGTTATTGCTAGTGCTTCTATCAAGATTTCTCTCCTTATCTTTGTCAATTTTTCTCTCTTTTCTTCTTCTGTGCTTTGAAGTCTGGGGTAGAGTTCCAATCCATCCATCTCCCCTTTCCATATTCCGCTCTTGCCATTACCAAACCATGCTCACTTTGTTGTCAGTATCCACAGTTTTCTTATCTCTTTGCTCATTTTTTCCTTCCATCTTTTGAACTCTATCCTCCACTTTCTTCATTTGGTAAATATCCTCAGTTTCTCCATCAGATTTTTCTGTTTTATATTCCATATTTTCCAATCTCTTTTCAATTCTCTCTGTCACAACTAATAGATTTTGAATTTCAAACATAATCATTTGCAATGTTACAGCTTCTTTTTCCTGCTGGGCTATCCTTTCAATTTTGCAGATACTGCCACTATAGTGTTCAAGGCTATTTTAATAAACTTCAAACAGGTTCATTTATTATCTTTCAAGTCAAAATGTTGTCTTCCCTCCAATAGCTAGTGATAGAACTTCCAAAAGGCACCTGTATAAACAACTTGAGCTCTTCCTACTATCACTGTCAGTAAACAAGCTGAAAGAACCTTGAATCTCAAGTGATCAAAGAGTAAGAAGAAAAAACAATGTATCCAGCCTCTAAGTGGTAGTGTAACTGCTTTTCCTCCTGTTGTTACAGCCCTCTTTATAATCTTTATTTTCTTCTTTATATTCCAAGCTTAAGAAAGAAAAGAAAAACCTTAAATGGAGATCAAAAACAATCCGATCAATCAACTGAAGCATTATAAAAAAAGGAGAATTTTAATCTATAGGTATAAGCAAAAGTGAAAAAAGAAGAAAGAATCAATCCATTCAGTTTAAAAAATAGGGAGCCCCTGCAAAAGTTCCATCAGTGAAAAAAAAAGAAATTAGAAACTGGATAACACACTAAATTCAATGCAGATCAATCTTGCTGCCTACAGTCTTCTGTCTTCAATCTTAACGACTTAATTTTTTTTCTAGGATAGTCTCTTCCTGTAATAATAAAATTTCTGCACCAATTTGACACACTTTCTCTTTCCGCTTTCTTCCCGTTCCGGAGCTGTTCCAACTTCAGCAGCTTCATTAACTGCATTTCTGTTGCCGGAAAAAAGGCTATTCCTGGATCTTTCAGGGACTTTGCGGTGTCCCTGAGATCAGCAGGAGATGCCCTTCTCAATCACCATCCGGTTTAGGTCCAAATGGACCATCCAGCGGCAGAAATTTGACTGCGATCTCAGAGCACAAAGATTGCACATCATGCCGTCACAACATCAGCTATCTCTAAACTTACTGTTTCTATAATACCATCACTTATGGCTATACTCACTTTATTCTCTGAATATAGTTGATTTATCACATGTGTAATCCCCCCCTCAAAAAACCTAACTTCTGTATTAATATCTTTAATGTAGGCCATTCCACACAATCAAAGGCCCTAAATACATCTAATGCTAATACACCAGAATTCTGGGAGTTGAAGTCCACACACTTTCAAGTCTCCAAGGTGGAGAAACAATGATCTATCTAATTAATATAATTATTTCTCCCTCTCTTTTTCACTCTCTCTCTCCAGCGTACACACACAAATGCATAGGGCAGCCCACCTCACACACAGGTAACTCCGGGCGGCTTACAACATTATGATGCACGCCTTCCCATAGGAGAGGAGATGGGGAAGCCACCCGGGGGATGCCGAGAATGCCCCAACTCAGCCCCTCTTCCCGCTCCAATCATGTGCTGCTACTTCATCCGAGCACAGCACTTTACTCACTCCTTGGAGCGTTCACAACTTCGCTCCTTCCAATTTCTCGGCCCTGGAGGCTCACCAGGCTCTGCCTACCCCGGGCCCCCATTGGTCCAGCGGGCAGAAGAATGCGAGAGGGGTGCGGTTGGGAGGGAAAAGCGCTTGACGCAAAGAAGGACTTTCTTCCAATCAGCGGAACCCCCAATCACCAGGGGCATCGGACTCCAAATCCCATTGCAGGAATCCCCACTCGCCAAGATCGTAGGACTCCAAGTCCCATCCCCCCTGCCTGTCCCCACCATTGCAGCCCCTGGCGCAATCAGGCTGCAATCGGCGGCCATCCCTGCTGCAATTTGCGCAGAGGCGCAGCAGCGCCAGCAGCTGGGCAGCCTCCATCAGGCAGCAAGGCAAGCTGCGTACGTGAGGCTGCTCGGCCAGCCCGCCCCGCAACTCCTGTTACTGCTCAGCAGCGCGTATCTGCCACGCAGCCTCCAGCCCCGCAGGCTGTCCTCCTGGTGCACAGCGACTATCATCCTGCAATTCCTTGGCGGTGGCAGTGGCAGCGGTGGCCGCAAGACCTCCTCCTCCTCAGCCACCGCCATCTTGGCTCCCCCTCCCCCCGAGCCCCCTCCCTCCGGCTTCCCTCAGGCCCCGCCCTGCTCTTCCTTTGCCCTCGCACAGCGGGTCCTGGCTGCACTGCCGATGCCCTTTCGTCCACTCACCCATGAAAATCGGGACTTTTTAAAAACGTCGTGGGACACAGGAAAAATTGTGAAAAAGCGTGACTATCCTGCCAAAAGCGGGACATCTGGTCACCTTACATTTTACATTCCCTTTTCCTCATTATATTTTCCAATCTGTTTTTACCGATGTCTCATTCTTTGGACGTATACTTATATATTAGTACTTTACTGCTTCTCTATTTTCCCCCTGTTTTCCCCCACCCTTTTCATTTAATAGTGTATCATCTGAGTTTCTATTTCTCTCTCTTGCTTTCTTTTCCATATTCTTATTCATATTTTTTCTCTAACCAATCATAAAATCTTCCCCATGTTTTGAAGTACAGCGATTCCTCTTTATCCTTTATTCTCAGAGTTAACTTATTCATTTCTGCACAGTCCAAGATTTTTTTTTTATTATCTCTCTTCCAAAGGGATCTTATCTGCTTTCCAATTTTATGCAAATACAATTTTCACTGCCATTGTTATGTGTATGATCAAATATGTATCTTCTTTATGATATTTCTCTGGTAATATACTCAATAAAAATATCTCTGGTCTTAACTCTATACTTCGATGTAACTTTTTTTTAACCAAGTTCTTATTTTAATCCAATAATTCTTTGCTTCTGCACATGTCTACCATATGTGATAATATGAAGCTGGAAGTTGTTGACATTTCTCTGATTTACCTTTAAATATCTTTGCTAATCTTTCTGGTGGCATGTGCCATGTATAAAACATTTTATACAAGTGTTATTTATACGCTGATGACATAGTTAATTTATAATTCCTTTTCCATAATGGTTGCCATTTTTCTAGCTCAATCGTATAACCAATTTTTTTTGCCCATGCTATCATTGTTTCATTAACCTCTTCTTCCAATCTGATTCTTAATAGATAGTTGTATAATTTCTTGATCATTTCTTCTTCTGTTTCCATGAGTATCTTATCCAGCTCTGAGCTTCCCAAATTAAAACCATACTCTCTTATCTTTTTCATATCTTGATTGTATTTGCAATTGTGAGAACTAACATATATCAATCCCTTGTTCTTCTAGTTCCTGTTTTTGTTTTAATTTTCCCCTTTCTGATAATAATAATTCTAATAATATTTCTCATACTACTAATATTCGGATGTGTCAACGCTTCTATTGTTGAAAGCCACACTGGTATTTTTAAATAGTGTTTTTCTTTCACTTTTTCCCACACTGTTAATCCATTTCTTACATAATGTCTCTGAAAATAACCATGTATCTTATTTTTATCATACCACAAAAATGCGTGCCAGCCTAGTTGTAAGTCTTGTCCCTCCAAAGTCAATAATCTTGTATTTTTCAATAAAATCTGTTCTTTCATCCAAGTTAAAGCTGACACCTGATAATATAATTCCCAATTGGTAATATATACCCACCTCGGGTTCTTGAGTCTTGCATCATTTTTATATTAATTCTTGCTTTTTTCCCTTGCCATTTATATTTCCACACTATTTTATTGATATTTTCAAGATATCTTTTCTCTAGCTTTATTGGTATTGTTTGAAATAGAAACAAAATTCTTGGTAATATAATTATCTTTATTACTACTATTCTTCCCATTAGTGATAATTGTAAGTTTCTCCATTTTTCCAGATCTGTTTCTATTTGTTTTTTCAACTTATAGTAATTATCCTCCTTTATAGTTACACATCTTGGTGTCAATTGGATTTCCAAGCCTTTTATAGCTTTTCAAAGAACTTCTGAAATATTAATAGTTTATTTCTCATCATATAACATCTTCCCTCCTTGTCGTTCTTTATTACTCCAATCAGGCTTTTTGCTTTTGAGCTTGTGTGGCTCTAGCCAGCATTCTAGAATTTTTATTACTGTTTTTATAAAATTCCCTATCTAAGTAAAATAGGTTTTCTGAACCTGTTCTATCTCAATATTTTGCAACTCTTTCTTTTAGCTGATGGTTCTAACATAATCCTATTCTCTCTACTTTCTATATATTTACTCTCTAGTTCCCTAATTTCCACCTCCAAACACTTTATATTTTTTTGTTTTTCATATTGTAAGAGTATTTTATCCCTAAACCTCGCACTACTTTCATTGCATCCCATATTACACCTATATTACTATCTCCCTCTTCATTTATAGTCAATATTTTTTTTGATTCCCTTTCCATTTTTTCTAAAAACTCTTTATTTTTAAAAATTCTCAAATCCATTCTCCATCTACTTGCCTGTTTATAATCACAATCTGTTTCCATATCCATAGTTACCATTGCATGATCAGATATTTTAATTAATTTTATCTCTGTTCTCATTATTTTAGATTATATTTCCAGTGTTACAAATATATAGTCTATTCTTGTAATTTTTTTATGTCTACCAGAAAAACATAACTCTTTTAATTACCATGTAGTTCTCTCCAGACATGTCAGTCTATTTTTATTAATACATTTTCTTAAATCTGTATTATTATACTTTATTTCCGCTTTTGATGGATTGGATTTGTCAATTCCACTATCCACCATCATAATTACCTGCCATTATCACATAACCTTTTTTGACTTCTATTTCTTTGTAAAACTCTCTTAGGTGCATACATGTTTGCTAAGGTAACTTCTTGTCCATAAATCAAACCTTGAATTATAAGAAATCTTCCCAAAAGATCCCTTTTTATAGTTTTTATCATAAATTCAATCTTTTAGCTACAGTGATTACTACTATCTTGCTTTTGATGTACCAAACAAGGTGCAAAGTGGCTCTCAAAGAGAATAAAGTGGGCATGGCACAGCCAGAGTTGCTTCTTCTTCACAACAGCCGAGGGTGGAAGAGTTCACTCAGGAACGAGGCCAGCAAGGAAGGCAGCTGGGTTAGAAGGAGGCTGAGTTCTCTGGGATGGATAAGCAAGTGTGGGGAGGCGAAAGGGAGAGAGAAGAGAGAGAGAGCTGGGCAGGAACCCAAGAGGAGTAGGGTGGCGGCTCTTCTTCACCCCTGTCCAGACAAGGAGACTGAGAGAGGGAGACTCAAGTTGGCTCCACCCTAACCCAGAGGCAGCCAGAGGTTGCTTTCACCCTCAGGCAACAGCTTCAACTCCTCCCCTCCTCAAGCCTAACAAAGAAGCTCCTCCCACCAGATCTACCCAAGGAAAGAGAGAGAGAGAGAGCCTGACTCGGCTGAGGTCCCTCTCCCCGAGCCAGAAGAAGTAGCAAGCACCAGGCTGCCACCACTTCTGGGTTAGTTTTAAACTCCATCTCAAACTGCCTGAGAAAAAAAGCTTTATTTTCTCGCTCGCGCCAGGGAGCGTGGCAGTTTCTGTCATTAACTGCTTTTTCTAGCTTGGGGAGAGCAGCTTGGCTGAGCAGCTTGGCTGAGCCCAGCTCTCCCTATCCTTCCTTCGGTGGATCTGGTGGGAGGAGCAAGTTTCCTTGCTGGGCTTGAGGAAGGGGAGGCAGAACTGTTGCCTGAGAGCAAGAGCAACCTCCAGCAGCCTCTGGGTGCAGACAGATGCTGCAGAAGGGCAGGAAAGAAGCCAGTTTTGACAGAGATCAGGGACCCTGTGCGGGGATAGAGGAGGCAAACTGGCTTGAACATGGGCGGGCAGTTTGTGGCAGGGGTGGGTTTCAAAACTTTTACTACCTATTCTGTGGGTGTGGCCTATTTGGGGGCATGGCTTGGTGGTCATGTGACTGGGTGGGAGTAATCAACTTGTAAAATATGATGAAGCTCACTTAACAACGCTCTTGCTTAGCAACCAAAATTTTGGGCAAAATCGTAGTCATAAGTCAAGGATTATCTGCCTTCCTCTTCATGGCAGCCTTGTCTTAGTAAACTCCTTCTCCTTTCTGGTAATTTTCCTCTCTGTTAGAGACACCAAAATAATCCAGACAATGTAAGGTTTCCTGCTGCAGCAGGGGTTGGACTAGATGACCTCCGAGTAGCCTTCTAGCCCTAAATTGCTGTGCTGTCTTTATTTATTTATTTATTTATTTATTTATTTATTTCTCCCTTCCCTCTGTGGGAAGCAACCCCCCTCCAAATAAAATATTACTCATAAGGCTTCCAGAAAAGAAAAAATCAAGCTGCTAACAAAGAAACCTGCCTGAGGCTCATTCCACATTCCTGCCAGATAAAGATAATGAGATAATGAGCCTATAGAAAGCTTGGCTACATTCACACAAGCAGGGAATCATCCAAACACAAAGCCCATATTGCAGAAACCCCAAAACTTCAAAAACATAGACCCAAGTAAGAATCCTTCCTTTTATCCTGTTAGTTGTTCAGCTGACCCAGAAACAAACTGCTGAATGTCACTTTGCAAACCTCCTTCCGAGCAGCTTTTCAATTTAAAGCAGGGGTCTCCAAAGTTTGCAGCATTAAGACTTGTGGACTTCAACTCTACAGCCAGGCATTCTCAGTTTGGAGAGTCATTTCTCCTTTGCTTAATCTCCCGGCTGAAAAGTGAATTTCATTCTAACACCTTCCTCTTTCTTTCTTTCTTTCTTTCTTTCTTTCTTTCTTTCTTTTCTTTTCTTTTCTTTTCTTTTCTTTTCTTTCTTTTTCTTTCTCCCTTCCCTCCCTCCCTTCCTCTTCTCTCTCTCTCGCTCTCTTTTACTTTTTAAAGGCTTTTTTTCCCTTGCCTGAACCAGCAGGGAAAAAAGGCTTTTTTAAAAAACTTCTGATGAAGCTTCTGATGGGAGAACTACCATTTCAGCTGGTCCAGTCCGGTCCGGTCCACCAGATTTTCACCGCCTCTTCTGGTGTACCATACCATAGCAGGAGGAACCCATCTCTGGTTTGCGGCCAGCATGTCCTTTGCTTGTTGGAGTACTCCCCTTCGCCCTTAGTGATGGGGGCTGCTTTATTGAGCTGTGGTACCTCTAGGTGCTGCTGGTGGGAGGAACACTTACCTCCATTGCCTCCAAAAGGGGAGAGCAGGTGCATGGTGGCATAGAACAGCAGGCACTGCGGGTGCAAGTGGAAGGTGCTGGGCATTGGGGGGGGGATGCATATTTGCCTCGCAGAAGTTGCTGGGCTCCATCCAGTAGCTAAAGCGCACTGTGGTGCATGGTTGTAGGGCGGTGGGCATCCGGTGATGGCAATGCTTCCTAGGAGCACCTGCTGCTCCCTTCTGCCTTTGGAGGCAAGTACTCCTCTCAGTGGGGCGGCCATGGTGGTCCACTCCAGGCCTGAAGTCTCACAACTAGCCTGCTCAGCCAAGCGCGGCCCACCTGCTGGCAGTCTCCCTGATGACGGGCGGTTGGTTGCGAGCGCTCTTCTAGCCTGGGCGCATGCCTTTGAGCCCAGGCTTTGGGGCTCCCGGAATGGCCCGTGTGGCTCCAGTTGTGCCTGTCGCCAGGGAGACAACCTCTTGTTTTGGTGAAATTCAAAACCTGTTCAAGAATCCTGCATTGCAGGTCTTAATCACTCCAGACATGGTGCTTTTATGGGCCATTTAGAGTGAGGAAGCCCATAGAACTGCAGGTAAGGAAGAGCCCAGAGCAGGGGTGGAATATGGTGTGCCACCTCTGGTGGCATCTGGGCACCCCAAGAGGCCCCTTCCTTGGGGAGGCTGGTCTGGCCTCACCACCAAAGATCTCCAGAGCCACCCAGCCATCCCTCAGCTTCAGGCAGGGGTCGGGGGGACTTTGAAAATGGAGATGAGCACCACCCCTAGAGTTGGGAACCTATGCGCTAGGGGAACCTTTACCTTTAGAACACAAAGGCATAAAAGATGCTATAAAACTCACACGTAGCATTCTGTGCCAGACCCCATGAAAGCTTCACATGAAGTATAAGCCACCTTATAAGGAAGCCCCCGAAATCTGCCTGATGGGGGGGGGTCTTCAAACCCAGGGGATTCCAGACAACAGTCTCGAGGAGAAAACACCTGTGTAAGCAAGCAAGAGACCATGCGTGTACTTGCACCATGCCAACATTTCCCTCCAACAATATATATGTTTTCTTGCAGCTGGTTTATGCCGCTGCTGCTGACCTTTTTTAGCAGAGAAGCTTCGCCTCCTCTCTGGCCGCTCTGCTTCCCACCCCGTCTACCCCAACCAGGCTTACTTGCCTTGCTTTTGAGCCATCTCCTTTAAGACCTGGGCTTCTTAGCTTATATCCCATGCCGAAAGCAGAGTGGTGCCTTCATTTCAGCTTTTCGGTGAAAGAGTGTCGACCAGAGGTGGGTTGCTTCCCCCCTCACCATAAAGAGTTTTTCAAAGTCCCCCCAGCCATCTGCCTAAAGCTGAGGGCTGGCTGGGTGGCTCCGGAGCTCTTCGGTGGTGAGGTCAGGCCAGCCTCCCAGAGGAAAGGGCCTCTTGGGGTGCCCCTTCCACACTGGAGGTGGCACTGGAGGCAGCACCCCATGTTCCTCCCCTGCTCTGGGCTTTTTGCTTTTTTATGGGTCCCCTCACTCTAAATGACCCAAAGAAGCACTCCATCTTGGAGTGATTAAGATCCACAGTGCAGGATTCTTGGGCAGGGTTTTTATTTCACCATCCAGGGAGCCATAAAAACCTCAGACTAATAGCTCCATGATCCCACAAGTTTGTAAGCCTCTTCCCTTGCCAATGCCCTCCCCAGCCAGCTGCAAAGAGGCCATGTCTTCCAGGAGCAGGGAAGGCAGGGCTATGGCAGGCTGGAGAACTGCTGGGAGAGAGCAGGGCAGCCAACAGCAGGTGGGAAATTGTATGTGGGCCCCCAGGCCCCCAGCCAGGCCATCTCCAGGCCAGATGCACCTTTCCGCTCTGGTCCTTTGGGCAAACGGAGCTTGGGCCTCTAGCTCCATTTGCCGTGATAAAGCAGCCCCCACCACCAAGAGCGAAGGGAATACCCCAATGAGCAAAGGAGGCACCGGCCACAAACCGCCCATCTGCGTTCAAACCAGCCTGCCTCCTCTTTCCCCACATGGGCTCTCTTGAGGGGGAGGGAAAATCTCTCCAAAAACCCACTACCCTTACCGCCACCTATGGTAACAATCCTAGCTGCTCACCCGCTGCTTTCCCAGCTACCCTCCCAGCTGACCAGGCAAAAAGTGAATGAGGATCCCCCTCAGCATTTTTCCCACTAGTGGAAAAAGTGCTGAGAGCTCACTCCCACTGCCGCTTGGAACTCCAAGGGTGGGCTGCAATGCTGGCAACTTTGGGAGATGCTGGCTGGTGGGAAGGGGAGCTAGGCTAGTGCAAATGCTTCATCTGTGTGTAGGCAGGAGGAGGCAGTTCTGTGGATGCACATGGCGAAGGCGAGGCAGGGTGAGCGTTAAAGTGGGCCAGTTCAGGGTATGGCCAGCCAGTGTAATAAAAATTGTTCTGCGGATGCGCAAAAGCAAGAAGCAAGATGGCAGCGCCTATGGTGCCACCAGGAGAACCAGTTTCAGGGCATGGCAGACCTGGGTCGTTGCCAGTTCAGCATGCGGGAACCGGCAGCAACCCAGGCTGCCAAACCACTGCTGGTTCAATTGAACTGGTCCAAACCGTTAGGAACCCACGTCTGACATCCATGATCACTTGACTGTATTTGGGCATTTAGTAACCAGTTTTCTTTTACAGCTGGTTGCAGCATTCCAGATGACATGATTACAATTTATGACTTTGCCAATTGCCACCAGAAAATATCCATAGGAATGTATTGACTCATCTAGTGACTGTGGAGTTCACTTAATGACCACTGCATTTGCTTGACAATATGGCATTTGTTTAACGACCACTGAAAATTAAGTTGTAAAATTGGGTGTAATCATGTTGGGGCCTGTACATAGCCATCATGACATGATGGAAATTTTGGGCACCATTATGGTCAAACGTTGATATTATTTGTATTATAGAACTATAGTACAAAAGCATGAAAATAGGGATTTTTATTTTATAAGGCACAATAATCCGAGGTCTCTCCAAAACCCTAGCCCTTCTTATTCTGCATTCTTCAATCCTCATCTAAATCTTGATTCCCAATTATTAAATGACTGCCCACTTATGCTATACAATTATTAATAATCAGGACAGCTTCTCAGTATGAAAATGAATATTACTATTTATCCATGTATTTATTAAATTTATTTACTATTAGGTTACTCTGGGCAGCTAACAACAATAAAATTATTAAAAATGTATATAATTATGGCAACTTGATAGCATCATGGCATCTTTTATATTGGGGCATTTTAATGGGGAATGTTTTTTAAAAAGTTTTCAAAATTCTGTCCTTTTTAAAGGTGTTGCATATCCAATGCATGCAAAAGAAGGGGAAGCTTCAACTGCATGATTTTGGTACCATTTTGATTACTTCAACAGATGCTCTACAGGTTGAGAATGGATAATTGTGCAATATTGACCGTACCTTCAGCAAGCCAATAACTAGTGTTCTATTTTAAATGTACCTTTGGAGTGAACATATATCGCAGTCCATTCGTAGCTCCATGAAGTGTTAAGACTCTGATCAAATATATGATAAGAACTATATAAGGTAATATAGCTGTTACATAAACAACCTGCAAAAAAAAGTTACATTTGTTAGAAGTGCAAATATTTCTATAGCCGAGAATTAATATCTTTATTTTAAGTTCTGAATGAGTTTCAAGAATATTATTATTTTGCATTCTTTAGCATTATTAGCTTGGAGGAAGATTATCCATGGGGTTGCAATGGGTCGGACATGACTTTGTGACTAACAACAACAACAAGCATTATTATGCTATTATTTAGCATATTTAGCATTTAGATTAAATTTCAAATGGTGAATATATGTAAACCATTAATGAACTTTTAGCGATGACCTTCAATGTTATCTAGTACTATTTGGAATGACCATAATTTAAGCTCTGCTTTCTTATGAAAAATAAATAAATTACCAGCTTTAATAATCTTATATATGTAATTCCTGACTTACAATTGAGCCCCAAAGTTCCATTGCTAACCAAGACTATTGTTAAGTGAATTTTGCCCAATTTTATTACCTTTCTTGCCACAATTCAGTGAATAACAGCAGTTAAATTAGTAACACAATTGTTAAGTGAATCTGGCTTCCCCATTGACTTTGCTTGTCAGAAGGTCACAAAAGGTAATGACAGAACCCCAGGACACTCAACTGTCATAAATACATGCCAGTTGCAAAGCATTCCACTTTTGATCATGTGACTTGGGGATACTGCAATGGTAACTAAAAAATGAACATAAGTCACTTTTTTCAGTGCTGTTGTGGCTTCGAAAGGTCACTAAACAAATAGTTATGTTGAGGACTATCTGTAGTTGGCTAAAAATTGTAATATTCTAATAGTAATTTAAATATCATCTAGTAGGGCAAGTTTTCAAATCTTTCTATGAAATGTTTAATGTTGTCCCAGTTCAGTTCAGATTTTTTTTCATGTACCTGCGCATATGTACAATCATGCACATGCATCACTGCCTATTTCATTTCAACTATACATACTTTTGTGATAAGAGAAATTCACAGAGCTCAGAGCCTATTTCTCTGTTAAAAAGTCACCACACTAATTGTCTTTACTCATACTGAGTTTCCCTGAAAATAAGCCCTCCCCTTATAATAAGCCTAATTGGGCTTTGAATGCATGCATTAAACTAATCCTCCCGGACATAACCCCACCAAGTATATAAGTGCATATGCAGCCAGTCCCTGCCATTTCCTCTGGTTGCTTGCCACCTAAAAAAACACAAGGTGAGAACATGCCCCAGGCACCCCACACGCACCCCACCCCACACTTCTGTAAAGCTACTGATAATGGCTGCCGCAAAAAGAGTGACAGGCCTAGTGATGTGCCTTGCGCCTAACTCCTTGCCTCCTGCCACCTCTAGCAACTGTGGCTGCTTTTGCAGTTGCAAAAGAGGCAGGAGGTCCAGTGACGCACATTGCTGGGCCTCCTCAATGCTTGCCCTACATGCCCCTACCTACTGTTAATGGCCACTCCCACAACATCACGGTAGCCACTATGCACCTCCTGTCAGGCTGTCACCCTAATGGCCACTGCAAAAAGAGCAGCAGGCCTAGCAACATGCCTTGCACCTTGCGCCCATTTACTCCTGCAGCTGAGTGAAAAAATGAGAGGAAGAATGGGGAGAGAGAAATAAAATAAAATAAAACAAAGAGAGTGAAAGAGAGAGTGAGAATGAGAGGGGAAAGAGAAATAAACAGAAATGAGAGAGAATGGGGAGAAAGGAAAGGAAAGAGCGAGAGGGAGGGAGGGAAATGAGAGAGAAAAAGAGAGAAAATGAGAAAAATGAGGAAATGATGGGGGAGAGAATGAGGGATAGGAAAAAGAAAATGAAACAGAAATGGAGGGATGGAGGGAGGAAAAACCCATTTCCCACACACAGGGAAACCACAATGCCAAATCCCAACTACTACACCCCAGGGTTTTGGATTAATGGATTTAATTATCTAAAATGACTTTTATTTTGATCCCCAGACAAGATGAGTTTAAAAAGAAAAAGCTACTCCATGGAATTCAAGAAAGGAATCATGGAAGATTCTCAGAGCGAGAATCTGGCAGCTTTCTGCAAAAAGATGATGTTGGATCTCCATATGGTCCGAAAATGGAGAGTAGAGTATGATAACCTCATGAACAGGTACAAGAATGGTAAGAAGCGCAAGTGTGGATCAGGTCGGCAGCCATTATTTCCTGAACTTGAAGACAGCATCTCTGAATGGATTGCTGACAGAAGAGCAAAGGCTTTAGTTGTATGTAGGACTGTTATTTAACCATTTGCCCTTGCAATGGCACCACAGTTGGAAATTACCCAGGAACAATTCAAAGCCTCTCAACACTGACTGGATAGCTTCCTTTAGTGAGAAGTTCCACCTCACCATTCAAGCTGGAAGATGGTGAACTTGTCAAATGGGCACTTGCATTCAAGTCGCTCACTGATGTCATTGACTTTTCCAAATACCAGCTATTGAACATGATCGCCATGGACAAAACAGCAGTGTTTATTGGCCAAGGAGCTCAAACAACTATTGACCAGAGGGGTGCTACATCAATTTATATCCCTTCAATGGGATATGAAAGTACATGTGTGATGTGCACATTGGCTTTTCATATGAATGCAACCAAAGTCACACCGCTAATAATAAGCAAGAAAAAGAAAGACAAAATTGAAAGGGTTTCATGGATTTATGTCCTTGAAACTGAAAAGGTCTGGTTCACCCAAGCAGCTATCAGGAAGTGAGTGGAGCTAATGATCCCACTTGTTGTGCAAGGTGGCCAAAGAGGCATGGTGATCTGGGACTCAGCCAGCACTCACCCTGCCAAGGACATGAAAAAATGCCTTGCCCTATGCAGGATTGATCAAATTATGATATCTGCAGGAATGACTGGCTATCTCCAGACACTGAACATCGCTATTAACAAGCTGTTCAAGGATCATCTCCACAGCCAAATAAAATAAATACAATGAATACCGAATGGTAAGAAACCAGCAAGGGAATTTTTGAAGCCTGGCCTGCCAAATCTTGTGAATTGTGTTATGTATTGAAAATGAGTAGTTGAAGTTCTTACTCAAGTCCCCTGTTGAGATGGGAAAATCATTTATTCTGATTGGTTGACTGGCTGACAACCTCCTATAAAGAGAGTACTGTCAGCCAGGCTATTGAACTTTGTTACCACTTGAGTTAATAAACTGGTTTGACTGAAGATCACTCTGGCCTCAACTCTGTTCTTCATCCAGAACTTAACACTGGTGATGAAGGTGGGATTGAATGGAAACTGATGCTGCAAAAGGGCTGATCACTGAACCACTCAAGAGCTGAAGTCACCGGAGACGATCCATCTTTTGTCACCGCTCCATTGACCATAGGCTCATCGACCCAGATTGCTGGAGCTTGCAACAGTCTGTTGGAAATGGCTGCGCTAATGATGTTTATTCCATACAACTCATACATTGCTCACTTCGAATGTTTCCTTGAAGCCAATGAGTTTACAGAAATCTTGGATGACAGGAAAAGGGCATTATTCCTAAGCTTCTGCGGCCCAGACAGCTTCGAGATGGCCAGGGCTCTCCTCGCTCCTTTGCTCCTTCAGTCAGTACCATGGGTCACACTGCAGAACAAGCTACAGAATCACTACGCACCCAAATCTTCATGAATTGCTCACTGCACACTTTCCATCATTGCAAATAGGCAGAGGGCAAATTCATCAACAAATACATTGCAGTTCTTTGGAAGGCAGCACTGTATTTCAAATTCAGAGACTTAGATGACCTTCCTTTGGACAGAGTGGTTCGCGGAGTGAGGAATGTCAAGTTACAGTGGCGTCTCCTTGCAAGAACAGACCTCACCCTACAGATGGCAGTCAATGAGGCACAAGCAGTCAAAATGTTAAATAAGTCAACGGCTGAGATCCAGAAATCAAACAGCCCACCAGCAATTGCTGTACACCATGACAATGTGGACCATAAGGAATCAATGGATGAAGACGAGAACAACCATTGGCCCAAATGTCACAAAGAGAAAAGCATGACCACAGAAAAAAAGCAAACAGCATATGTGGGTTGTGGCGAAAATCACCCGCAAGCGCGTATAAATTTAAGAACACAATGTGCCAAAGGTGTGAGAAAAAGGGACATTTGGCTAGAGTTTGTCATGCCATCCAACCAACAAGACAATCTGCCCCCCAAAGATCACAATAAAAACAACACAATTATGGAAAAGGCTGTGTCACCATCTCCAAGGGCATCTGCCAGGCAGAAACAGCCATTGGGCAAGCCAGCCTTTCCTATGTTAAGAAGATCCATGTCACTGTCATGATTCAGGGTTCCCCTTGTCACATGGAAGTGGACACAGGATCTTCCATGACCATTGTCTCCTAAAGCACCATAAAAAGACTGATGCCAAAAATTTCTAAAAGACAGCTGAAATATTGCCATCTTCACCTCTGAGACTACCAAGGGAGCAGCATTCCTGTCATCGGAAGTGGAACCTTCCAAATAGCATTCAAGAATTTTGTGGGCCCCCTACAACTGATCATGGTGGATGACTCCCTACCAAGTCTATTGGGACTAGACTGGTTCTCCTCCCTGGGTCTGGGAGTTAGTGGCATCAACTCCATCAGATATTCAGATATTGAGACTTTGACCTAGGAGTTTGTTGACATTTTTGAAGGAGACCTGGGCACATATACAGGTACACCCATATCCTTTAACCTTGACCCCAAGATTGCTCCAATCCGCATTAAGCTGTGACGAGTACCATTTGCATTACGCTCAAAGGTGGATGAGAAACTGGACAAGCTCATCACCCAGGAAATCCTGGAACTAGTCAACCATGCAAAATGGGAGACTCCAATGTGACTCTCATAAAACTGGATGGCTCTGTCCATATCTGCACAGACTATAAATGCACTTAAAACAAGGCGGTGCAGCAAAACGCATACCCGGTGCCAATCATTAACATCATCTGCATTCTCTGAGTGAAGGGAAGGTCTTCTCTAAAATGGACCTGGCCCAAGTTTACCAACAACTACCCGTTGATGATGCAACAATCGAAGCACAAACAATCGTAACACATTGGGAAGCCTTTAAGTGTCACCGGCTGCAGTTAGGGGTGAGTGTGGCATCAGGACTATTCCAGAGCCTAATGGAGTGCCTATTACAAGGCATTCCAGGCATTGTGCCATACTTTGGTGATGTTTTAGTGTCAGTTGCCGATGACACACAACTCCTCAACTGTCTACGTGTGGTAGTCAACTGGTTCCAGGAAGTGGAAGAAAGAAAAATGCAAGATTTCTGTCCAACAGGTAGAGTTCCTCAGATACCTTATTGATGTCTCAGTGTTACACACCACAAAGGCAAAGGTCCAAGCCATCTAGGAAGCTCCAACACCCCAGAACAAAATTAAACTCAAGCATTCTTGGGGCTCCTAAACTTTTACAGTATTTTTTTGCCACACAAGGCTTTAGTAGCTGAGCATCTTCATCAACTGGTAGACAAAAAGACATATTGGTCCTGGGGCCAAAAAGAAGCCACTGCATTCTCAGCTGTCAAGGACCTATTATCCTCTAACAGTACAATACAATGAGAACCTTCCCTTAGTTCTCACCTGCGACACTTCCCCACTTGGCATGGGAGCAGTCCTGAGCCACTGATTCCTGAATGGGACAGACTCTCCAATTGCATTCTTTTTACGAACTTTGTCATTGGGTGATTGAAACTACAGCCAGTTAGACAAGGAAGTCTTGGCTGCGGTCACAGGAGTCAAATGCTTCCACAAATATCTGTACGGCAGACGCTTCAACCTTATGATGGACCATAAACCACTACTGGGCCTACTTGCTGGGAATTGACAGATGCCTCATGTTTTGTCCCTTTGCATGAGGCACTGGACAATTTTTGTAGCAGCACACAACTACCATCTCATACATCAACTGGGTAAGAACCTGAGCCATGCTGACAGCCTCAGCCAATGCCTGCTTCTGACCATTATAGAAGACCCGACCCAAGCAGACTCTGTCCTTGACAACTTGCTATCCAGCCTCATTATAGTGGCAGAGGTCACTGGACCCTCCCACAAAGACCAGGTAATCGCCCAAGTGCTTAACTGGGTGTAGAGGGGGTGACCAAAGGGACCAGTCAATGCAGAGCTTCTGCCCTTCCACACTAGGCAACATGAACTGTCAGCTGAAAGGTGTTGTTTACTTTGGGGAAATAGAGTCATAGTGCCACAGATGCTGTAGGCCACCCAGGTATTGTAAGAATGAAGGAACTCACCTGTAGCTATGTCTGATGGCCCAACATGGGCAAAACCATTGCTGAATGGGTCATGTCATCAGCTTTGCCAATAGTCAAGACCAGCACCCCATCCACTCCTGCACATGAATGGGAAGCACCCAAAACACCCTGGTCAAGAATCCATATTGACTTTGTGGACCCCTTTCAGGGACAGACATTTATGGTGGTTGTAGATGTATACTCTAAGTGGGTGGAGGTTGTGCTAATGACAACAACCACCTCAGATGCTGTGATCAAGACATTCCAAAAATGTTTTGCATCCCATGAACTGCCAAACATACTAGTGTCAGACATGGGCCACAGCTCATGTCAAACCAATTTGAACTGTTTCTGGTGGGTCATGGTATCTGTCATGCCCTGGTTGCACCATTCCATCCTGTCAGCAATGGACAGGCAGAGAGAACGGTATGGTCAGCAAAAGAGGCACTGGCATGAATGAGCCTGGTTTCTGAAGCAACAGCCACCAACCCACCTACTTCAAATGCTGAAATGACTGGACTGCATAGATTGGAGTGGATGCACTACTATCCTGCCTATCTACAAGATTACACATACTAAAAGCATAAAATTAAATATGCAATATTCTGTCTTAGTGGGGAGGGGTGTTACATATTGAAAATAAGTATTTGAAGTTCTCTCTCAAGTCCCCTGTTGAGGCGGGAAAATACTTTATTCTGATTGGTTGACTGGCTGATAGCCTTCTATAAAAGGAGTACTGTCAGCCAAGCTATTGAGCTTTGTTACCACTTGAGGTAATAAACGAGTTTGACTGAAGATCATTCTGGCCTCGACTCCATTCTTTGCCCAGAATTTAACAAATTGGGTCAAGAATGTGTGGGAGAAAATAAGTAATGCCTGTGTTGCAAATCCAATAATAGTAGGCTACATGGACAGGAGGTACTCTTTTAAGGAGACTGCTATTGCTAAGCATGAGTTTTGAATAAAATGGGCTCACAAGAAACATAGACTGGAATTCAGGATGTGGAGAGTTTTGATGATGTTGTGGAAGATAATGACATGACTACCAAATTGGAATAAATTGTTGAGTTTGAATAAATTGGTTAATTTGAATAAATTAATGAATTTGAATAAATTGATTGTTGTACCAAACATGAACATTGTGGTTTCCTTGTGTGTGAGTTTAGGGTTTGCAATTGTGGCTTTCCTGTGTGTGGGAAATAGATCTCTCTTTCCCTCCCTCCCTCTCATTTCTGTTTCTCTCTCACTTTCCTCTCTTTCATCCTCTCTCAATTTCTCATTTCTCTCTCTTTCTCCCCTTTTCTCTCTCTCATTTCTCTCGCTCCCTCCCTATCGTTTTTTCCTTTCTCTGTCCCCATTCTCCTTCTCATTTATGTTTCTCTCTGTCTTCTCCCACTCTTTTTCTCTCTTTCCTATCTCTCTCCCCATTCTCTCCCATTTCAGTTTCTCTCTTTTTCCTCTCCCTCCCCCTCTCTTTTCTTCCTTTCTCTGTACGCATTTTCTCTTTCTCTCTCATTTCTCTCCCTTCCTCCCTCTCTTTTCTTTCTCTCTTCCCATTCTCCCTCTCATTTCTGTTTCTCTCTCTCTGTCCTCTCCCACTCTTTCTTTTTCTTTTCTTTCTTTTTCCCTTTCCTTTCTCACTCCCCATTCTCTCACTTTTCGGTTTCTCTCTTTTCCCCCTCTCTTTCTCCTTTTTCTTTCCCTTCTCCCCATTCTCTCTTTTTCTCTCCCTCATTTCCCTCCCTCCCTCTTTCCTTTCTCTCTCCCCATTCTCCCTCTCATTTCTATTTCTCTCTGTCCTCTCCCTTTCTTTTTCCTCTCTCTCTCCTTTCCTTTTTCTCTCCACATTTTCTCTCACATTTCTGTTTCTTTCTTTTTCCTCACCCTCTCTCTTTTCTTTATTTCTCTTCCTTTCCTTTCTCTCTCCCCATTTTCCTTTTCTCCCTTTTTCTCTTTCTCATTTCTCTCCCTCCCCACCTCTCTTCTTTCCTTTCTCTCTCCCAATTCTCCTTCTCATTTGTTTTTCTCTCTTTTTCCTCTCACTCTTTGTTTCTTTCTCTTTCTTTCTTTCTCTCCCCCCCGCTCTCTCTCTCTCTTTTCTTTCTCTCAACCCATTCTCTCTGTCATTTCTATTTATCTCTTTTTTTCTTTCTGTACCAGCCAGCTTTGCCAGTATGTCAAACCTTGTGGCGGTGGTGCAGTTCGTGTGTGCAATGGCACAACAAATCTTGCAGAGTCCTGCTTCAAGAGGCAGCAGCAGTGGGACATCTCAGAAGCGAACAGCTGATGAGCTGCTAGGTTGCAGGGTCTTATTTTCAGGAAAACATGGTACAACTAACTATAATTGCCTGGCAAAATTAAATCCCAAATTATTTTAAAAGATTTTCAGGATTGTTTTTCTTGGCTTCCATTATATTTATAAAATGCCAGTATGTTCAACCCCAGTTCATTTCTTACCTTGCCAGTATATTCTGTTCCACGCAGAATACAGAGATAGACCACTAGCCATGCCAGAATGAGACAAGCTGCTTGTTCCCATTGGATGCTTCCACTTTCCTCAATGGATGGAGAAATATTAAGGGTTTTCCTGTACCAAAAGTACTGAGTGGGTGTTGCTTTCTCACATTCTTCCTCATAGTTTGTGTGGTTAATATTCAGTGGACAGCTTGCCCATGGCAAAGGATCCTTCAAGGATGAATCACACATTAAACCCATATTGATTATTCCCAATATTGTCAGACAATCCAAATAAAAAGGCTGCAGTACAAGATATGGGGAAGATGGGTATGTGGTAAAGCTCGTGCACTGGGTTTAATCCCCAATGTGAGAAATCACCAATGACAATTTTCAGGCCAGAACTGATAGTATTGCAAATACTTAACAATTTCAAGAGCAGGAAGTATTGTACAGAGCAAATTAATTAAAAGGGCATAAAGAAAATGCTATGGGTTTGAACCACTACCTTTAGAAGAAGCATTTGAACATTCACACTGGAAGTAAGCAATCTGCTGCTTGGTTTGCTTCATTCTTGTTTACAATAAAGATTCTTATGTACCCATGTTGTTCCTGGGAGCCAGATCCTAGCTATGTAAAGTGTAAGAATCTTGACAATAATTTACTATCAAATCTTGGGAATCTATGTATAATTATATCTATAATTAATAAGCAACAGAAAACTATATGACAAATTGGAGAGCTGCTCCTATTCAGTGACAAGCATATTATATTACATGAACAGGGACCTGAAAAACCTGAAACATTTCTGGAGCATAATACAGTGGTTTGAGGTGTTTTTTAAAATAGTGTGTCATGATTGAGAAGAGATATTCAGTCAGGATTTGGGGAGGAGGTCAATTTGTATGAAAATCTATGAATTACTAATGAAGCTTTGAGAGATTAACATATTGAATACTTAAAAAGAATCTTATTGTTTTCAGGCCTTTCCAAATGTATTCAACTTTGCTACATTTGTTTATTTTTAAATTTATTTGCCACCCATCTTGTATCCAATGCCTCTAAGAGGTTTACAACATGAAAAACATGAAAAACATTAGAAATGTCCATTATACAACAGCAGATAAAACCATTAGCAATCCTAAAGATAAAATGGCAAAGAAGGGCGCTGGACATATGGGATGTGGAGGTGGCATTGAACTTAGTCATCTGCCTCCAGTATGAAGCTCCACCCATGGGATCCTAAACCATTTGGCAGAGCAGGTCTTCAGGCTCTTGTGGAAGGCCAGGAGCCAGTCTCACGTCTGGGGTAAAATGTTCCAGAGGGTAGGAACCATGGCAGAGAAGACTCTAATCCTGGATCCCACCAGCTGAAATTCCTTAACTAACAGGCTCTACAGTATGTCCCCTTTGCTGTTGCTGGTAGGGCAAGCCAGTCTCATTGGGTGAGATGGTTCCTCAAATAGCCTGGAGTCATGCCATGCATGGCTTTAAAGACTATGACTAAGACTTTGAACTGCACCCAAAAGCAGACTGGCAACCAGTCGTGAAGCAGTGGTGTAACATGGGCAACTCTAGGGGTCCAAAGAACTGCCCATGGTGCCACGTTCTGCACCAGCTGTAGCTTCCAAATGCTCTTCAAGGGTAGCCCCATATAAAGTGCATTGCAATAGTCCAGATGTTAGGTGACTAGGCTTGAATGACAGAGTGCAGGGATTCTTGATCCAAGAAAGGCTGCAACTGGTGCGCAAAACAAAGTTGTTCAAGGGCTCTCCCAGTCACTCTTTTGTTTTATCTTTGACCTATATGTGTGCCACATATCCCATGCAGTTTTGTATTGTTCCCAATGTTTTCAATACTTGCCAGAGAGAATAAATGCAAAAAGGAGGACTAGATTGTTATACGTTTGAGGAGCCTTGGCGTTCTCTGAACTTGGTTGCTTGTTGACATTTCATTACTCAACAGGTAACATCTAAAGATATGAATACAACATTTTGCCACTAACTGACCATGTTGTAAGAGCTGTTGCACATTTGCTGTTGTTCTACAGAGAAAAGGATTGCTAGTTCTTTTCTATTAAGCTACTGACAGTAGCTTAAATATTTCATTAACTATTGATGATACAACCTAGTTGGATAATAAAATATTTACAAACAAACAACCCAGTTCAGAGAGCATCAAGGAATTCACAGCTTAGCCATTTTGTTATAAGCTTGCTAATAATAATCAGTTCTGTAATCAAAATATTCCAAGGAATTGTTATGAATTATTATTTAAGTCAAGATGGCCAGCATAAGTATATATGAATTAACATTGGTTGTTTTACTCTACTAGAATCTCTAACAGCATTCATAAACTATATGGAAAATGGTGAAATATGCTGAAAGAAGGCATTCTTCCTCAACTGTAAAGTAAATTGAGATTTTCCACATTTTGTACCATATGAACCTATGCCCTGCACTGAAATAAGCAAAAGTAAACATAAGTTTTAGTCTACATCGAAGGAAATAAACTGAACAGGAGTGCATTTTTATGATAATGCTCTGCATTTCTCTCTCTCTCTCTGTCTCTCTCTGTCTCTGTCTCTCTCTGTCTCTCTCTGTCTCTCTCTGTCTCTCTCTCTCTCTCTCTCTCTCTCTCTCTCTCTCACACACACACACACACACACACACACACGATGTCAGCCTCTGCTTTGCTGTTGCTTCGGCTGCCATGAAACGGGGAGGGAGGGCATGGTATTTGGGAGGGGTTACTCATTGTGCTGGAGGAAGGTTCTGGAGCTCAGCTGCCTGTCGGACTACGCATGCGTAGGAGATTCCTGCCAGGACTAACGGCACCGACATTCCATCTTCGTGATGCCTTTTGAAGTTATCTCACACCTGACACTTGGGAGAATTATGATTGGACTGTAACTGTGATGCCAAGGGGTGGGGAATGGGTTATTCTATATATCAATCGCTTTCGCGCCTAAATAATCAGTCTTCGCTTCGCTATGCCTTTAATCATTTATAATTAGTAAAAGTACACTTGATTTCTACTCATGGAGTCTCGTGGTCTTCTTTCCTAATTATCTAATGGAGAGGTTCTGACACACACACACACACACACACACACACACACACAATAGATACTGCTATTGCACAGCAAAGTGAGAGGTCATGACAGTTATTGCAGGGAAGTTTTTTGTTTGGTCATATATTCCGATTTCATCTTAGTGCACTCTGAACAACCCAAGTCCAAGAAATATTATGCAATTAGAATTTTTGTGTAGAACATCATAAAATGTTGCCAAAACCTATCAGTAAAATCCAATATATGACTTCAGGGAGAGATTATTTTGTTTAATTGCAAAATGTATTTATTTCACTGTTATTTCAGACAGCACTGGTTATGCATTACATGGGCAGATGTTGCATACCAGATATTTGCTGTCTTCTAAAACCAATCCAAAATGTCAATGGAGCGCTGTATCCTGTAACCAGAGAGGTAGGATATGCTCACAACAACCTAAAGTAGTCTGCAAGAGCTGGACAGATTCCCCAACCCAGATAAGGTTAGTAATCACATATTCAGCTAATTTTGCTAGAACCAGTGGCATCTGCAACAAACCACAATGACATCAAACATGAGGTTGTGTGCAATGATTCCATTATGCAAATGCCACCATTATGTACCTGCACCACAATGTCTGCTACAAGTAGATAAGTCATAGAATTTGCATGATGGCATTATCATATACATGTTATTGATAATTGTCCCATCTTTGTCCCTTGTGAAGACATATAGCTAGATCACACTCATGGCAAAAATTCTGCCAGTAAAAGATGGACAATGATAATTTAAAAGTGAAATACAACATAAAGCTGCCTCAGTTGTGGGCTGAGGAAGCATAACATAAAATAATTATTGTTGACTGCAGTATGTTTATGCCACAGTGAGAAATATGAAAAGAAGCCCTTAGCAATACAACACACACTCTCTCTCAACCTGTTCAGTCACAACATCCTACAAGAAAGGAAGATAACTGACACATTGCTGAAGTTCAAGACATTGTTTGACCCACCTGAAATGAATGGAAAAGATACCAAAATGCCCAGCCATTTATAACATTGTAGTACATGGAGAGGAAAAATGACACAACAACACTGGCAATTCCTGAAAACACGAAAAATAAGTCAGGCAAACATAATTAATTGATCATTTTTAACACCCCCTCAGAAAGAATCAACAGAAATGTGGATGCTTTCAAAACAATCTCAGATTTTTTTAAAGGTCTCCGTACAAACTTTAAAAAGATGTAAGTGACTTAAGAATTGCTTTAACAAATTGACTGCTTAAAACAGTTTACAGAATAACAGAGTTGGAAGGGACCTTGATGGTCTTCTAGTCCAGCCCCCTGCTTAGGCAGGAAATCCTACACCACTTCAGACAAATGGTTATCCAACATCCTCTTAAAAACGTCCAGTGTTGGAGCATTCACAGTTTCTGGAGGCAAGTGTTCCATTTATTAATTGTTCTGTCAGGATTAAATTTGTACAGCTCATGCAGAAGCCTTAAAATTAATGGTTGCTCTAATTAGCAGCCCAGATGTAGTGCTTACACTCCTGAGAAGGTTTGATACAGTGCTGGCACTGTTATAAAGCTTGCAGCACTTCTAATGAATCATTTTTGGGAGATGCAGAGTCTTAATCTAACTAATCCCCTCCTTTGCATATTTTCTTGTAATTATTTCCATGAAACTTTTCACATAAAAAGAACACCCAGAGTGAATGATAGGCCATTAAAATAGTAGATTCTTCTCTATCATTCTATTTTCTGGATTTTATTGCAAATTTTGGTAGCAAAAGTTTGAAATAGTGAGGAAATGGAAGAGGGAAGCATTTTCATTAGAGAAGAACTATAGGATCCTTCCTGCAGGAAATGGCAACAAAAAAACCCTAAATATTTTTCAAAGGAATGGAATGGAATAGTTGGAATCTTGAACAAAGAGCTTTTCACATTGCGACAATTAATAGCCTGCACCGCATAGAACCAAATGAATCCTCTCTACTTCTTTCCAGCAAATCAATAATTTCTGTAAAATAGTGCCATTTCTTCATGGATGAGTTGACCTGGCCAAAAGCATTCCAATCAACACCTTGTGGATTGTGTTACATAATGTTAGAAGGCTAGTAGCTTAGGGCAGGAAAAACCATTCTAAAGATAAGTAAGTTGTACTTAACCTTAATTCCTCCTCTTCATAATTTATACTGTTATAATCAGTTAGCTCAATTGCTTGCCTTAGCCAGTCTTACCTGTGTCTTTTCATGACACCTCAGATTGAAAGGGTCAACTGCTCTTATTCATATCTTAATTACTGTGTGCCTACATCAGTTTAAAGTTAATTTTCCCATCCATTAGATCCAAATGTTATAATAATTTATAAGGCTGCCAAGGATTTGACTGGCAAAAATTGCTTATTTGAAAACATTTCAAGTTTTTCCTGAATTAACAATTTAAAATTTAAAAAAGATTGATTATAAATTGACAGGATGGAAATTGTGCATGTAGATTTTTTTAAAGAAAAAAGCATTGTTTGTCCTTCCCTTCATCAAAGCTTGAGTTGCAAAAGTGAGAACAAGATGTCTACAGACTTATTACAGCTAGACCTCGTCTTACAACCACAACAGAGCCCAAAATTTATGTCGTTAAATAAGAGATTTGTTAAGTGAATTTTGTCCGATTTTACAACTTTTCTTGCCACAGTTGTTAAGTGAATCATTGCAGTTGTTAATTTAGTAACATTTGTTAAGTGAATCTGGCTTCGCCATTGACTTCACTTATCAGAAAGTCACATAATCCCAGGACACTGGCAGAGTCATGAATATGAGTCAGTTGCCAAACATCCAAATTTTGATCACCTGGCTATGGGGATGTTGCAATAGGTTTCCCAACAATTGTGAAAATCAGACATTATCCACTTTTTCAGTGCTGTTGTAACTTTAAACTGTCACTAAACAAATAGTTGTAAGTTGAGGACTACCTGTAGAATCCATAGACAGAACAATGGATCTCTAGCAGGTATCTTAAAAACCAATTCTTATCTCTTGTTCTTTAAACAAAAAAAGCAACCAATAGATGGATAAGAACCCACCAACTCCACAGAGGTAAGGACTTATAGCATTCCATGTGCCAATGCTCCCTTGGTGCATAAGTTGTCCCACTGCCAATTCCAAGAATAACAATGGCACTCCTTCCACAATTAACATAATCAAGTATGGGATTAAAAATCCACCTGCAAGAGAAACAAAAGCAAACGTAGATCACAATCAACAATTTAGAACTTAGCTAAAAGCTTTACATAAGTGCTTAATAATGTAGTGTTTTTCCAACTTGACCATTTTAATATGCATGGGCTTCAACTCCCAGTGTTCCCCAGCAGTATGCTTGACAACGTATCTCTCATTACTTAAAGATAACTACCGTATTTTTCAGAATTTAAGATGCACCGGAGTATAAGACGCACCAAAGTTTTGAAGTGGCAAATTAAAAAAAAAGTTTTTGCACTCTGCAAACCTCCCCAAAACGGCCCAGTTTTTGCGAAAACTGGCCCTTTTTTTTCAAAAAAGGGCATGAATAGCCCTTAGGAGGCTTTTAAAGTGTTCCTATGGGGGGTGGGGAGCCAAAAATGAGGAAAAAACAGCCCGTTTTTCACAAAAATGGGTCTGTTTTTCGTCCAAAAAAGGCATTAGGAAGCTTATAGAGTGCTCCTGGGGGCTGTGGGGGCAAAAGTGAGAAAAAAACAGGCCATTTTCCACTCATTTCTGCCCTCCCCAGCCCCCAGGAACTCTCTGAAAGCCTCCTAAAGGCAATGCATAGCCATTTTGGTATTTTATTGGCCAAATCAATGCTGAAAAATTCTAAAAAATTGTTTCAACAAATTTCTCCAGAAAATACAAGGCTAAACAATTTAAAAAACTCAGAACATAGCTCCTGACTTTGATAGCAAGAACTTTCTCCATAATGAATGAATAGAATGAGAATTACGGTATATGTTTCAGAAAGGACATATACCCAATTTCTGGTACAAAGCACAAGAATTGGTCTATACTATATTCTCAATGTAATTTTTTTAAAAAAAACTATGCTAAATCAGAATTTTCATAATCATGCTTGAAAGAATAAAGTACTCTTGGTTCATATGCTAAGCCAAAAACAAGCAATCACGTTACAGCTGAGCATCATGTATGAATCTAGTCATAAAAATGGAGTCACATATCTCCCTAGCCACTTTTATTCATTCCAAACTACATCCAAAATGCATGTTATTATGTTATAACAACACGGGTGTTGTTCTTTCACACTTGCACTGCAACATCTATCTATGAATATATTTTTTAAAAAACTGTTGTGAGGCACATTTTGTCCTTTGTGCCTCTTACCCTTCTTCACTTGACTCTTCTTCAACTTTGTGTTATAATATCAAATTGCTAGGTACATTCCACAAACATTAGGATGTGTGTCCATCCAGAAAGAAAACATAACAACTTCAGTTTGATTCACCTTTGGGGAAATGGATTTAGGCATGCAGATTATAGCATACAATATAATAATATATGAAACTGCTTAAAATAAGTTCCAGTGGGGCTTTTTCTAAGGAAACAATTGCTTCTAAATGGAAAAGATTTATATCTGGCTTTGTCTGGTTGTTCATTTCTTGTTCTTCCTTTTTCTAGAATTGGAACTTGATAATTAGTCTATATAGACTGGCTGGGTTTACCAGAATAATTTTATGTAAATTACATCTAGACTATTAAATACAATTTTCAAACTGTTCAGATAGAGTGGCAGTTAAAATATAACTAATTGCTATAAAACATTAAATTAAATTAAATTATAACCAAAGAAAGTGAGATAAACACCTAGATTTTGATCTAGTGGTTAAAGTGCTGGCCAAGAAACCAAGAGATGTGAATTCGGCATATAAACTGGATGAGTATTTGGGCAACTTTGGATCAGTCATCTCTCTCAGTCCAATCCACTTCTCAGAATTGAAGAAAATAGGAAAAGGAAATAGTACTACAAATATGTATGTTCTACATTTTGAGTTACAACCTAAGCTAAAAAAATAAAATAGAGTCAAAACTGATAAACAGAAATAAATATTTCCTAACTGAAATCAATAGAACCTTTAGAATATATAACTAGGATTGAACTGTGCAATTGACCAAATCTATCTTAAAGCTATACTTTTTCAATTTTTATACCCCCACTTTGCCAAAGGGGATTAGTGAAGCCTTCTCTCCAAGCAGAACCGAGATTGAATCCAGCTTGGCCTAGCCACACTGGTGAAATGAGGTTGTTCATCCATCATCCATCCACCCTTCTTGCCCCTGACCCCACTCCCTCACTATGAGGTACTTAGCAAGTGCTAGTCTACAGATTTTTCCCTAATAACTGCAATCTTTAGTTTGGAAAAATGCCTAAGATTGCCTAAATGGTATTAATCACAAGGTGTCATTTAAGCAAAAACATCTTGAGTAAATTATCTTTTGGCTTTGAAATGCCAAACTTCTACTATTGAAGAAAGGCTAATGATGAAAACCTTGATGTATTATGGCGAATTCATTAGATAAAGTGAGGCAGCTGACTCTAGTAGATATTTGGCATTGTGAAAAGGCTTCAATTAATTATCACTGGAATTTTATTGTCAGAGAGAGAAGTGCTTGTTGAATATTCTGTCTCAGAAGCCGTAACAATTTACATGGCCTTGGGTATGATGAACTATGACCAGGATTGGGATGAAGAAGTGTTGCTAATTACTGGACTTTGGGAAAAGAAATAGCAAACTGAAGGTGGCTCTGCTCAGAATGGATCCAGTGATTGCAGCTGAATAAAAGAGCTAGTGAAACATGTTCTTTGTAATTTTTCTCTAGACAAGGAGAAGAATTAAAGAATTAAGATTGCCCACAAGTGCTCCAATAGTTGTTCTTCATGAAGAGACTGCAAAACAGCAATCTCCTCTCTCTCCCTCCCTCTCTCTCTCTCTCTCTCCCCTCTGTGTGTGTGTGTGTGTGTGTGAGAGAGAGAGAGAGAGAGAGAGAGAGAGAGAGAGAGAGATGAGGAAAAGCCATTTTAGCTAAAAACATTTGGCACCTTTCCCATGGACATTAAGTTTGTAAATTCTATTTTTAATCACCTTTGTAAATTGTTAACTATTTTTCAATTATTAAGAATAGAATGGAATAGAATAGAAGTAGAGCTGGAAGGGAACTTGAAGATTTTCTAGTCTAGTTCGCTACTAAAGCAACAGACCTTATACCCAATCCAATCACATTTCTCCATCACGTTTCACTCAATCAATTCCAACTTCTTGTGAAAGAAAAAGATCTCGTGAAGTTGGAATTGATTCAGTGAACTTTTTCACTCTTGCACTTTACAATGGGGGAGGCGGAATCTCGTCCTCCTCTCAAAGCCCATTATGAGGTGGAGCCACAATGCGAACCTGCATCAGCTCGGCTTGGCAAAAAAAGAAATTTCTTTTCCTGCAGATCTGCCTGTATTGGGATGCCCAATTGGGATGCCCAATTTTCCTGCAGAGCTGCCTTTATTGGGATGCCAAGGTACAAGCAGGTTGGAGCGGGAGGAAGTAATTCAGCCTCCTGGTGCAGCGTGGGGCTTTGGGCAAAGGCTGGAGGAAAGCACCGCTGGCTCACTCACACGCCCTCCCTCCCCAGTCTAGCTTGACACAGATGGCAGCTCACATTGTCCTTTCCAAGCCTGTTGTCAGTGAAGGTGGGCACCAGTGAAGGCTGGCTTTTTGCCTAGCTTTGTCCAGTTATCAGGGAGGAAAATGGACGGGGGGGCTGGGGAGGAAGCTTGCATCAAGCTAAGCTGGGAAAGATGGCTGTGAGAGAAAGAGAAGTCGGATAAGGCAGACTCAGACACTTCCCGGTCCCCGTCCCAGAAGTAGCAAACTTGCACTCTCCCCTCTCTGTTAGCTCCCTTTTTCGCATGGAATTGGCTAACAGTGGGAGTGGAGAGGGAGAAGGGGGAAGCGGTAGCATTTTCATTTTTCTTTGTATTTTATATATTGACAAACTATTTTAAAAAACTCAGTTAATTTTTATCTAGTCTTTCTCATGAACGTCAAATACATACATACATACATACATACATACATACATACATACATACATACATACATACATACATACATTAACACATATGCTAAATATAAACCACTATGTTCTGGGAAGAAGTAATGTTTTATCATTGTGGTTAGGAACACAATGTTGCCTATGCAGGGATACTGATTTGAAAATCTAAAAGTTTATGGAAGATGTTTAGCTGCTACAACTTAAACAGGTGGACGCTGAACATTCTTTTCCAGCTCAAATGTTTATCAAATCTGGGGAAGAATATGGAACAATGAAAAAACAAAACTCTTATTTAAGGTGGATTTTTCTAAATCCCTTAGGTTTTATGTGATCCAAAAAACTTTGCTGGTACAGTATTTTAAATGAAAAATCTTAAATCCTGGAAAGTTCCCGTGAATTAAATGTTATTAAGTGCCTAAATCAAATGTACGTCACTTTGTACCATGTGACCCAAATATTTACTTTGGCTTGTACTAGCCTCCTGCATCAGCTGGTTTAATTAACTATGATCATAACTTTTTAAAAAAAGAATGGTTTATGGTTCAAGCCTTGAAATCCTCATTGACTAAATCAAATATAGTTTTTAAAGTTTAGCTTTCTCTGGTTTTTATTTTTTAAAAGCCAAAATATTTATGTAAATATCTATGATTTGATGTTTAATCTCCAGGATTAGCAAGGCAGTCTATAAAAACAAGTGATGAAGCTGAAGCAAATGCTCAGCATAATCCATTTTATTTGGGGATTTATTTTCATGGCTTTCTGTCTGGGCCTCCGGTAAAACGCATTTTGTGCAGGGAAACTTCCTCCTTGAAAGATATTCTTATTGGATCAATGCAATTGTACAGCAACACAACAGTACAAAGAAAAGGAGTTTCCTCAATGTTTTTAGGTCAGCAAAGACATTGGGAAATATATCATGGAAACCAGGGGTGGATTGCTGCTGGTTTTACTACTGGTTTGCAACCCGCTCGAGTGAGGCATGCATGCATGTCAGTGACATGTGGTGAGGTTTATGGCTGGTGAGGCACTGACACAAATTTTTCAAATTTTTTTAGACTTGTGGACTTCAACTCCACAGCCAGGCATGCTCAGTTCCGATTTAAAGCGACAGCATTTGTTTTTGTCCTTTGCGAAATAAGTTTCCTTCTTTCTTTTTCTTTTTCTTCTCCCTTCCCCTCCTTCCTCCCTCTCTCCCTCCGAGGATGAAGTTTGAATTCCTCCCCCTCCGTCTGACCCAAATGTGCCTTTTCCAGCTGTTTCAGAGAGGATTTCAACTCTGCTCTTGCCTGTCATCATGAAAAGAAAAAAATGTAAAAGGAAAAAGGTGAGACCTGAGGTCAGGTTGAGCTAGTTGCTGCCTCACCGTGGATGACTCTGCTTAACTGTTTAAAAAAGCCTCTAAAAAGCGCCTTCTACAGGAGGAGGGAGGAGAACGACGTGCCTCACTTACATCAGGTTAGACTTTTAACCCTTGCTTAACTCTGCTCGAGTGATCATAAAATGCCTAAAGTCAGATTAGATGAGGCACGTTGTTCTCCTGCCTCCTCCTGTAGAGGACGCTTTTTTAGAGGCTTTTTTAAACAGTTAAGCACTTAGCAGAGTCATCTGCTAAGCCAGATGACTCTGGCAGCAACTAGCTCAGCCTGACCTCAGCTCTTGCCTTTTTCCTTTTACAATTTTTTTTTCTTTTCATGATGACAGCAGTGAGGCTCTGCCTCCCCTGACTGCACGTCACTGTTCAATGTAAATTGTTCTGCGCACATGTGCACGCACACACACAGTCACTGAAATCCAAAATGGTGGCAGCCCAGTGGTGGCAAGGGAACCAGTTCAGGGGAGTGGCAGGCCTGGGTTGCTGCCAGTTCTGCAACCCTGGCCTGACTTCCACTACCAGTTCGACTGAACTGGACCAAACTGATAGCAACTACCTCTGATGGAAACCCTCATAGATTGACTGCCAGAAGGCAAACAGATTATTACTTTCCCTCTTCCTGGTAATCCTTTTTCTTCTGAAGAAGTGGGCCCACTTCCATATCAAGCAGAGTTATTTTCAATTCCTAGTGACCATATGGGTAGATCTTCACCAGCCACCTATTTTGCTTACTCTCTAAAAATGTGTCTATTTGCAACCAGCAACATACTTGAAAATAAAGAGGATACTTATAGACATTTATTTTGTAACACACTAGCTTCCATTTTATTTATTTTTTAATTAAAATAATTTTAAGAAATAAACTAAGGTAGGAAACGGAATTTGTCTGGCCCAGGACTTAAAGAAATGATATCTACGGCGATTCTAAGTCATCCAGGTCATGGTTATCCCAAAGGTGATTTTTCAAGAGGCAATCTGGTTTTTCTTTGAAGACATTTCACTTCTCATCCAAGAAGCTTCTTCAGTTCTGACTGGGTGTTGGGGAATGGAAGGATTTATACTCTTTGCAGGCAGCTAGTCATTTGCATTTTAGTGAGTCGTTAAGACCCCTGGAGGTCTATCTATGTCATCAGGGTCACCTGAATGATGCAAATGGATGTGGAGCCTTCTTGGAACTGTTGAAAGGATTGTGTTGTAGACTAGAGACAGATGATGTAGTATCCCTTCCCCCCTGTTGAGAAAGGACTGTTCAGTTTTGACACAGATGGCTTCTTTGACTCCTCTTTCAAACCAGCAGTCCTCTCTGTCCAAAATGTGGCATTTGCTGTCTTCAAAAGAGTGGCCTGTGTGTTTTAAATGCCGATGGACTGATGAATGTTTTCCGGATGGGTTTGTTTTCCCATGCTATGCCATGCATTTATGAAGTAATTATTTTGTTTCCTCAATGTACAGATCTGCACATGGCTTACTGCATTGTACTGCATATACTACATTGCTTAGTTTGTGTCTGGGTGTTGTATCCTTGGGGTAGACTTGGGGTGGAGGGGAAAATAGGACTGTAAAATTAAATAAAAAGTTCCCACTATTTTCAATACACTGCAAATTTACTGCAGTATGTCTTCTTGTTTTGTGTCCATATATGTATGTATGTGTGTGTGTGTGTGTGTGTGTGTGTATACACATACATACATACATACATACATACACACACACACACACACATACATATATTATGTACAAAGGTAATTTGTCTAATAATACACAATCTTTCAACTTCATCAACAGTTACAACAAGAGTAGGTAGCTACACTATAGGTAGTCCAAAATAATTGAGCCTAGAATTGCTGCAGTCGTAAATTGAGATATCATATGACCAGACCTGATTTTTCAACAATTGTTCAGCAAACAACATGGTGGTTAAATGAATACATTTTCACCAATAGGCATTTTTTTTCCCCAGAAGCCAAAAGTAAATGCCAGAAACCAGCAAAATCATTACAAATCATGGTTACGTAATTGCGGAATGCTTGAAACAACCATTAAAGTGAACCACCAAGTACCCAAAACAGGATCATGTGTGCATGGTGTATGAGTGTGCACAAATGTATATGTGCAGCCACGGTAACTTTGAAAAAAGTTCATAAGTAGCTTTTGCAGGACCAGCATAAGTGCAAATGACTGTTAAGCAACAGGTTGTAAGTGAAGGTAATAGCATCTTTCATACTAAATTAATATTAAGACTAATTTTTGGTTTAGAAAATTACAATCTATTAGGTTAAAAAAGGGAAATATATAAATGAAAAAAAGAAGCAAATGAGATTTTTTTTGTGATGAAAAGAAGAAATGTCTCATTTATGCTGATATTCTTTGCTTGCCTTGAAGATTGGAGCAATTGCTTATTTCTCCTTTGTGACACCTGAGGCCACTCTGACAACGACAACAGTTTTAAAAATGAACCCACCTATTCTCAAATGGCAAATTCAGAAGCATAAATTCTACTCACCTCCTCCATGCATCTGGCATAAATAAGGAAACCGCCAAACATTTCCAAGACCTACTGCATAAGAAATACAGGCAAATATAAACTGGAAATGATTGTCCCACAAAGGTCTGGATTTATCCATTTCTGCTCTTACGCACTAGCAACAGTCGAATGTGTCTGGCTTCACTCTCCAAATACTCATCAAAGCCTGTTGGTGACACAGTGCCAACTCAACTCTGAGGAGAGTCCTCTTGCCAATTGCCATTCAAGATTTTTAATTACTAATCTTATTAACAGCACTTTGTGAAGTAGGAATGCTGGTTAGATAAATAAAGAAGAAAACAAATAGTAATCTAGGTATTTCAGACAAATTATTTAGATTTCAATTGCATTTCTGGAAAAGATCTGAAATGTGAAGTTTGCTCTTACACTAGATTTTTGCCAAAAAAGATATGAAGTTACAATATTACATTATAACAACTATATGTAGTTCTGGAAACTATTTCTACTTGTCAGCAACTCCCATTTAATTATTCACAGAGGAAAACATATAGCCCAGTAGGAGCTTGAGTTAATGCTTTTGTTACCTCACAATAAAGACCTGGGCTGCAAATATCCAGATGACCACTAGAGGGAAACAAAATAATCCAGAAAGCTGTAATCCTTTGATGCTGTCAAGTGACCAACTACATTTAATTTAGTGATTTAGATTTTGTAGCCCTGCTTTACAAATATTTTATTTAATTTGTCAATTAATTTACTAAAGGAGATTGGGAAAGGTTTTTCTGACATATCTAAAACATTTTTTCACGGCTTTGTGTAAGAAAGGTTTAACACAGTAGGCACAAGGTGAACTTAAAATATGTCTTGTTTTCCAATAATCATACAAAAATCCTAAACTAGCAAAAGCTATGCTTTCCAAAAAGTATAGGCCTGTATCTATCATTTAATTGGGTTTACTTGGAACTATCAGCTTTATGCTATACAAATCCAAGTATCACTACACAGAAGAATTATCTTTTTGTTACCATCTAGTATCTGTTCACATTGTAATCCAGAACTGGTAGTCTTACAGATGTTCAAGAGATTCATTGTCTTGAACAGGAATTAGGGCACAGTTTGAAGGCTATATTAAAGAGCTGTGCTGAAGGTTGCAAACTAGTAGAACATGGCTGTTTAAATTGTGCTGCCCTCATCACTATTTTAAGTAATGGACCCAGCAAGTGGAGGTCTTCTTAGTATAGGAAAGTTAAGGAAAACAATGGGGTATATTTTCCTTTCCATCAATAGTTCTTTGAAGATAAGAAAAAAACCCACTACCAATTGCTCTCTGGATTTGGGTATGTTTCACCTTATTATGGGGATTGAGCCACTAATTTTGCTGTTGTATGAACTACTAGGCTTTGTGATTTCTGCATTTGTGCTTATTAATTGAAGTCTGAGTCACAGTATTTTATATGGCTCAAGCCGATGTCTGGTAAAGTAGGCTATATATTTAATAAACTTTTTAGATGCATGTTTTACTTTAATTTGGTATGCTCTTCAAATTATCTGTAATAACCAAATAAATTGCACTGGATTGTTTTTTATTGATTGACTAACCACAAGATTACTTGATGCAGATTAGAACTCAGGGATCATGTGGAGAGGATTTAACCTTTGATCCCTCCAGTTCTTTTTTTCCATCTGACTGTTATTTCCATTGGGAAAAGAGCTATTAATTGATATATCTACTCTTAAAAATTGAGATCTTACAGAATGATAAAAGACATCAGACTATCAAAATGATATTCAAAAAGCTCATGGAAAAATGCAGCATGATATATACAATATATACAATCCCTATGGAAAAAATGGGCCTTTCCTAATGAATTGATGCAACTTTACTGGGAAGCTCTATGTTGTGAATGGGAAACCTTGACAATTTCCTTGACAGGTTTTATATGAAATTTCCAGTTGTTCAAGTATGAAATAGTACAATTATTTAATGATTGCAGGTTAGTGAAATATATTCAATTTTACTGATGTTATTTTGAGATATAATCAGTTAGTGCTTACGCTATCAGTTGTACAATATACAGAGTGTACCAAAAGTCAGGCTCAATGACAATTGATTCTAAATAACATTTTAAATAAATAACATTTTCTTTGAAAAAAATATTAATACAGTAAAATATTTGGATTGCCTATGGGGCTTGATTTTTGGCACACCTTGCCTAATAGCAGTTCTATTAAGCTTCAGTTGTTTACAACAAGTTATAAAATAACAGTCTATAAGATAAGAACATGCCATTTCTACTTAAATGGAACATTAGATAAAACAAGGAAGAGTAATATAAGTTAAACATTTTCTTTGGTTCCATGTTTTCCTCATGTGATTTACACTTGTACTATAATTCTATATGTATTCATTGCATTACTGGGGGGGGGGAATCCTATGAATTCAATGAAATATAATTCTGAGAAAACACGCATAAGGATTGTTTTACCCAACAACAATTGAATTAGAAAGAATAGTATGAAAAGAAAGTGCCATAAACAAATATATTATTATATAATATAATCTGAAGTGATAAAAAAGACAAATATGGAGATGTTGTCTACTTCCTGAGTTTGCATCAGAATGCAGATTTACTGATGACAATGTGTTTGTAATTGTAATTGTATGTTACTCACTGAATTCATGTTGCTATGATATAAAGCAGATAATTCTAGATACCATTTTGTGTATTGATAAAGTTTATTATCACTTCTATTTTGTTTATCTTCCGAAGTAGATACCGTATTTTTCAGAGTATAAAATGCACCTTTTTCCCCTCTAAAAGAGGGTGAAAATTTGGGTGCATCTTATACACTCAATGTAGTCCTGCCCACCTACCGCCCCCCACCCTTTGGCCTCTGCCCCCCAGCAATTTACTTCCTTGCAGCAAATGGGAAAATGGGAAGGCAGCAATAGGCTATGGCAATCCCTGCAGCCTGAAACAGCTGATCATCGGGAGGCCTGTGCTGAAACTGAAATTGAAAGTGAAACTAGTTGTTTACTATTTGCTGCAAGGGGTAAATTGCTGGAAGGCAGAGGCAGATTTTTTTCTTCTTCTAATCAAGCTAAACTGAAACTGGCTGTTTGCTGAAAGGAGGTAAGTCAATAACTATAAATGCCTTTAGAATGTTCAAATTATTAGACTTATTTTTTAAAGACTGCTTTATTATTGTTCTAGACAACTTAACAAAATGAAGAAGCTTTTTAAAATAAATGCTTGATCTGAAGAGGCCCAGTGCTATTGTATCTTCTTTTAAATAGCAAAAAATAAAGTATATTTCTAGAAAGCCATAACAATTTTAACAACACCTGTACAAGTATAGTCTGAAATGCAATACCACAAACAGTGTATATTGTCTGTACTGTTTGCTGTTTACTATAAGGAGGCAAATTGCTGGGAGGCAGAGGCAGATTCCCTCCCCCCCGTTTTCCTCTCCAAAAACTAGGTGCATTTTATACTTCGGAGCTTCTTATAGTAAGGTGACCAGATGTCCCGCTTTTGGCGGGAGAGTCACGATTTTTCAAAATTTGTCCCGTGACCCGCTGCGTGTTCAAAAAGTCCCGATTTAAAAAGGACGCTGTTAAAAATTTTTTTTATTTCTCTGAAGTGTCGTTCCTGATGTGGCCTTTAGAGGGCAGTGGTTTCCCTCCCTCTGCTTGGCTTGCTCGCAGCCCTCCCTCCCCTCCTGCTCTTCCAAACAGGATCATATCTCCCTTCCTTTCGATCTGGTTGCTTTTCTCCGGTCTCCTTTTGGTGAGGGGGAGCGGGAGGGGGGAGAAGATCTGTCATTTCCTTCCTTTAAAAAAAAAAGGGGGGGAACCCAGGATTTATTGCAAATAAAGAAATCCACCCCAAATGGATCGGGAGGCGGGATGGGGGAGGGGAGTGGGAATTAGGGGAAAGGGGGATTTTCCTCCCGTGCCTTGGATTTCATTTATTTTTTTTTTTAAAAGTTGCTTTTCTTGTATTTCCTTTGCTCATTTGTTTGGTTGAGGGGGGGGATGAGTGGAGAAAAAGAGAGAGAGAGAGATCCTGGAGCTTGAATTGGGGTGGCTGGAATTGGGGCTGCAGGATGGGGAGGGCAGTGTCTGTGTGTATAATTTGGAAGAGGTGGGGGGGGATGGAGGAGATTTCCTTCTCTCCGCTGCTCTTCTCTCGTCTCCTTCTGTCGGATGGGGTTGGGAGTGGGTGGGAGCGTACGATCCCCTCTTATTTTTTTAATCTACCCCTTTCCTACCTTGTGATCTCTCACTTAACTGCTGCAAATAAAAGACTCTACTAGCAATTCCCTTTGTTGCTGGTAAAAATCGTACACACACACACACACACACACAGACACATTTTGACTGCTCTTTTTGTGCATCCAGTATGAAGTGAGCAGGAATGAAGGCTGTACACACACACACACACACACACACACACACAAACCCCTCACACACACAGAGAGATTAATAACCCCCGTTTTGCAGCCCCAGAGTCTTAAAAACTCATCCATCCATCCCTCTTCATTCTTTACATTTCTCTACACATTTCTCTATTTATCGTATTAAGTCTATCTCTTTTTTAAAATTATTATTCTGCTGGTCTTCCTGGGCAGACTTGATGCCCCCCCTCCCCCCCAAAAAGAGGCAAGTTAGAAATTTAAATTTTCATCCAGCATGACTAAGGTGTGCTTTATCCAATTTTCTCCTCTTGAGCTTCTGTGGGCAAGGGCAGCCTACCTGCCAGCGTCAGGAGTCATGGGAAAGGAGCAATATAGGGGGATTTACAAACTATATTCGTGTAGACTTTCTAAAGCGATTTAGCGATGATGGCATAATAAGATGTGACAAGGCTTGCATGATGCCATATAATGAACTTGGCTGCATTGAGTCATTTAAAAAAAAAACTTACTTTTTTTAAAGGGGGCGTTCTATTTAGGAACCGTCTCCCTGCTTACCCTCTGCAAATTCTGCTTTAAAGCAGTGGTCCCCAACCAGTGGTCCATGGTGGACCACTGGTGGTCTATGAGAAAATTTTGGTGGTCCGCAGATAATAACATCTATATCATTCTGGATTGACTTGGAGTGTCTGCCTGCTGGTAAGTGAGCCGGGTTTTTTTTTCTTTTATTTTTTAAATGTATTTTAAAATAATATTTTATTTATTGTGCATGGGATTTTTTAAAATAGTTTTATTTTCTGGGGATTCTTTTTTTAAATTGTCTTAGACTATATTTTAAATAGTCAGGAGTCATTGACACTGAATTTGCACTTTTAATAATCAGGAAGCACACACTGAGTTTCTTTGAAAAAAAATCCAATAATTTAAAAATCCAATAATTTGTTTCCTAGTATAATTTAATTGCTTATTAGTAACCGATGACTATCACTTAGTGTTGTAGCTTATGATTCTTGATGAATGTATTTTTTTCTTTTATGTACACTGAGAGCCTATGCACCAAAGACAAATTTGGTGTTTCTTGTGTTTCTAATCACATTTGGCTAATAAACTATTCTATTCTACTCTACTCTACTCTATTCATTTCTATTTCAATTCTAATAAGGAGTTTAGCTTCTCTCTCTTGAAAATGTAAGCTAGCATGGCATTATAATGCAAGCTAGCCTTAGCTTTCAAACAGTTCATTTAGTGACCAAAGTTACAATGGCATTGAAAAAAGTGACTGATGACCATTTTTCACACTTAGCGACCATTTGTACACTTAGCGACCGTTGCAGCATCCTCATGGTCACGCGATCAAAATTTTGGCAACAGATTCGTATTTATCAGGGACGTGCAGTCACTAGAGGCAAGGGAGGTGGGGAAAGGAAAATATTTTAAATAATTTTCTTAAAATAATTAAAGCCAGGGTAGTTGCTACCAGATTTCAAGTCACAGTGGCTTGGTGTCTGCTCTCAGTATTAACTAGGAGGAGGCCAGAGAACTAGGGGCCTCTTTTGCATAAGGAATTTTTCGCCTTTTAAGAGTTAAGCAAGGGTCAACAAGCGAAGAATTCCTTATGCAAATGAGGCACGTATTCTCTCGCCTCCTGTAAAGGGCATTTTTAGAGGCTTTTTAGAGTTCTCTGGGTGCAACTAGCTCAGTCTGACTCAGAGCTCTGGCTTTTCAAGAGGGGAGGGGAGGGCAGGGCAGGGAGAAGCAGAGTTGAAATCGTCTCTGAAACAGCTGGAAAAAGGTGATGTGGGGAGTGGGAAGGAATTCAAAAAGTTTGATCGGAAGGCAGCAGGGAAAGGGGGGCTATGGCAGAGGAGCTGCTTTCAAGCCTTTGGAAAATATATCCAATCCAACTTCTGTGTTTGTGTTTGTGTTTGAGAGTGAGTGAATGAGAGAGGGATTGAAGTTCTCTGTGTGCATGTGTCTGTTTGAGAGAGGGGGTAGGGAGGGAGAGAGGGGGGAAGGAGGGGGAGGGAGAAGAAAAAGAATGGGAAAACTTATTTTAAAAGGGGGAAAAATGCTGTCGTTTTAAATCGGAACTGAGCGTGCCTGGCTGTGGAATTCTGGGAGTTGAAGTCCACAAGTCTAAAAAGTGCCTCACCGGGCCTAAAGTAGGGTGACCAGACGTCCTGTGTTTAGTGGGACAGGCACGCCTTCTCATAATTTTTCCCGCGTCCCGGGCCATTCCCAAAATATCCCGCTTAATTTTGGCGCCTTCTTCGACTCGCTTGAAGGATGCAGGATGCACAGTGGAGAGAACTCTGCATGGCTAAATTCATATACATGACAGCAGAATCTTCAAACGTTAAGAGAAAGGAAGTAGCTGGTTTTAACCAACTTAGAGCTTTAAGACAGAAGAGATTCCATTTCCATGCTGTGTTCTTAAACTGAGAAACCTACAAACACAAAATGTAGGGACTCACCTTTGGCCCAGTGGTAAATTTATGAAGGATGTGAGGCTCCAGGAGTATGTCCAGTATGGCGCTTACAAAAAATATGGTGCAGAAGGGGAAATCAGCAGCGGGGGGGGGGGGAAATGTGAATATTTTGGTCAGAAGCGTTCGTGACCAGAGGTTCTACTGTATAACATCTTCACTTAAGACTTAAGATATAACATCTTCACTTAAGATTTACTTAAGAACTGTGGCAAGAAAGGTGGTATAGTGACCAAAGTTACAATGGCATTGAAAAAAGTGACTGATGACCATTTTTCACACTTAGCGACCATTTTCACACTTAGCGACGGTTGCAGCATCCTCATGGTTACGTGATCAAAATTTTGATGTTCGGCAACAGATTCATATTTATGATGGTTTCAGTGTCCTGGGGTCATGTAATCGCCTTTTGTGACCTTTTGACAAAATATAAAATTTTTAATCAAGCCCCCCCCCCCCCCGGTGGTCAATGGTGTCCCTCTTTACCAATCTGAAAATCTGGTCACCTTAGCCTAAAGCTGACCACACATCACTGGTATTTATTATGGTTTCAGTGTCCTGGGGTCATTTTAATTGCCTTTTGACAAAGTCAAATGGGGAAACAAGATTTGCTTATGTTACTAACTTATCAGCTGCATTTATTCACTTAAGAACTGTGGCAAGAAAGGTGGTATAGTGACCAAAGTTACAATGGCATTGAAAAAAGTGACTGATGACCATTTTTCACACCTAGCGATCATTTTCACACTTAGCGACCGTTGCAGCATCCTCATGGTCACGTGATCAAAATTTTGATGTTTGGCAACAGTTATAATTTATATTTGTAAATTGTAGTTATGTTAAAATAAAACAAAATTACAATACTATTTTTGTGTTATGTGAAAATTTTTGTTGCTCCGTATAAATTTTTTAATCAAGCCCCCCTCCCCCCCAGTCAAAGGTGTCCTTCTTTACCAATCTGAAAATCTGGTCACCTTATCTTATAGTCATAAAAATACAGTAGTTAATCTGGCTTTCAGACATATGTGTTTCATCCATAACTTTGCTCCACACAGAATATACCTGTGCAGAGATTGTAAAATAGCAATCTCCCAAAAATTTGAGACCTCTAGTAACTGGGGGAAGGTCAATCTCCTTTTTAATGTTTAAAAAGAAAAACTTTAACTTTTTGGAAAATAGGTAAGGCAGGCCTAGAATTTTAATTTTGAAAAGTAAAGAGCTAATTTTGAAAGAATATCTCCTGCAGGATGTTCAAATTTTTACAAATTACAAATGATCCCTGTGCACGTATGGACGACCCCCCCCAACCCACACACATGCCTATGCAACTCCACGCCTGCATGCACATGTGACCCCCACATTCCCCCTATCCATTGCACATGTGTGCATGATCCATTCATGTGCCCCACCCCCATGCATGCATACATGACCCCCCCATGCATGCACACGCAACCTACTACACTCTGCACATGTGCAAGCATCTCCTGCATGCGCCCCTCCTCCAGTGTATATGCATCAGAGACCCGAAAACCAGCTGGCTGGCAGGAGGCATGCATGCTGTGGAACTGAGCTGAGGCGATGGCTCACGTGCCCACAGAAAGGGCTCTGCATGCCACCAGTGGCACGCATGATATAGATTTTCCATCTTGGATATATGGGATCATCATTTTTTAAAGAAGCTGCTGGCTTTTTATTGTGTTTTATTTGGAAGTAGTCTTCTTGTTTAGGTTGGGATTTCTCGCTTTGTTCATTGAGCTTCAGAGTGGCCAGAGTTGCTTGGAAGCCCTTTACATTTTCTTCTAGTACAGTGATGTCTAATATTTTTGCCATTGCATGCTGAAAGTATGCTCATGGGCACACGATAGTGTACACCACCCCTCACATCCATAATGCAATGTGTGTACTAACCACTTCATTTCCCCCATGTATGTGTGCATGCCCCCCCACGTGTGTCACCTACACATGCAGGTGACCCCTGCACATACTCCCCACCTGTGCATGTGCCCCCCTTACGATTTTTTGCTTCCAGGTTGGTGCAGGAGGATTTCCAGGCCCAAAGCCTGAAAGTCCTCCTGCACCAAACTGGAAGGCATAACAGGGCACAGGGGGGTCGTGCGAGGCCCCAAAATGCAATGTGAGTGCTCCCACCATGTGCCCTTCCCCCCATTCATGCACACATGGATCCCCCGCATGTGCCCCCCTATATGCACAGCAGAGACATGAAGACCACCTGGTTGGTGGGAGGTGCGCGTGCATGCATGATGGAGCTGGACTGGGGCGACGACTAGTGTGCCTGCAGAGAGGGCTATGTGTGCCACCTGTGGCACATGTGCCAAAGGCTCCACATCATGGTTCTAGTAGTTCACGTAATTTACATTTGATACATATATAGTTTGGGTCTTCTTGCAAAACATAAGCTGAAACATATGGCACACTTTGCAAATCACTATAGTATCAGACTCTATCTCCATGACTTTTTTCTTTGTTAGTTTGGTAAAAAATTAAAAATTTATAAAATTTTAAATATTTTCCATGTTGCGAAGTGTCTGTTTACAAGAGTTTACAAGAGTTTTGACATTTTGTTCTCTGTGTTGAAAAATTCATCACTATCTTCCCTGTTTTAAGTATCTGTCTCTTAGAGTATATTTTTTCCTCTTAGATCATTAAAAAATTTAAATTTATAAAGAATTAAAATAAGTAAAGTGGTTGTTTTCAAATGTTTAGTTGAAAAAAGAAATTGAAAAATGACTTTTATAAAAAAAATCTTGCCCTTCGGTTGCATGGCCAGTGCCAAGGTTTTCAGCTACGATGTGCTGATGTGGGCACTGTGCTTAGCTGGTCCACCGTGCTGCTTTCGTAATGCTGCTCTTAGTCACTGCTTGGGGTGCTTCACTGCTCTGCCATGTAGCTCTGCTGCTGCTCAAGGTCTGCGGCGCTGCTCACAGCCGGTCTGCTGCTCCGTTTCATCACTGCTCCTGTTTTTAACCACACTGGATCCACTCAGGTGTCAGGTTGGGTCACTGGGTTGCTTCTCTGTCACTCAGCTTGGCTGTCTCTCCTTCTCTGAGATGAGCTGCCAGGCCACCTCTTGGTTGGGACACTGGGCTGCCTCTCAGCTGGGCTACCTTTCACCTCTTTGTTCAAGGAGTTCAAGTTCTTTTTTTTTTTAAATTCCTCCTGTAGCCAATCTTGATTTTGCCTTCTTGGTATAGTTTAATCCACATGTGTATTGAAAATGGCAGATGAATAAAATTTGCAAAGTAAAACAAAATCTCAGCTTACAAAGAAAAAAAATAGTATCTCAGCTGAGAAGACAAAAAAAGAAATGTGAGGATACAACAGGAAGTTCTTTAGCTGGACAGGCGTGAGGGATGTGAGCTCTGAAGAGCCTCACATGAACCCTGTCTGACAAATCTATTCTGATGTTCCTTTTTTTGGAGCAGAACCTCCCTGGTGGAGGGGGGGAGAAGGACAGCGTCTCACCCAGTTCTCAGACCCAGAATGAAGCAACAGATCCCTCACAGGTCAGAGATTTGCCTATTGAATCAAAGTCGGGGTGGCAGCCTTCAACATGGCTGACAAGATGCTGGCTTTTTGTCAAAATAATTTTGGAACAGGAGGGGAATGGAAGAGCTGAAAGGCCAGGTAAGAAAATTAATTTAACCCACAACTATAAATTAAACCTTGAAAAGGCAAAGAAATTTTGAGAATATAAATAATGTTGATGGTCAGATTGGGTCTTTCTTTCTCCAAAAGAAAAGGAAAAAAGGAAGGTGGAGATTTGGAACACCAGCCCCTCCAGAAACTCTTTGTTTGTAATGTTTTCGGACAGAAGGATAGAAAGAAGAGAAGTGACAAACCCATGCAATTATAAACTTTAAATTTGGTTTTGGATCCCCAAGGGTTTACTTTTACTTTGTTTGAATTCCTCCCAGCTAATATAAACAAGAAAAAAGCAAGTCGTCTTACTGAAAACAGATAACTTAACCTTGACTGTACATAAGGTGACCAGATGTCCTGCTTTTTGCGGGACAGTCACAATTTTTCACAATTTGTCCCACGACCCACAACGTTTTTAAAAAGTCCCGATTTTCATGGGTGAGTCGACGAAAGGGCATCGGCAGTGCAGCCAGGACCTGCTGTGCGAGGGTGAGGGATGAGCAAGGCGGGGCCTGAGGGAGGCCAGAGGGAGGGGGCTCAGAGGGAGGGAGAGCCAAGATGGCGGTGGCTGAGGAGGAGGTCTCGCGGCTGCTGCTGCCACCGACGCCGCCAAGGAATTGCAGGATGATAGTGGCTGTGCGCTGGGAGGGCGGCCTGCGGGGCTGGAGGCTGTGTGGCGGCAGCGTGCTGCCAAGCACTAACAGGAGTCACGGGGCAGGCTGGCCGAGCAGCCTCGTGTATACAGCTCGCCTCGCCGCCTGATGGAGGCTGCCCTGCTGCTGGCGCTGCTGCACCTCTGCTCCGCCACAAAGATGCCACCGCCACCCCCGCCGGCTCTTCCTGCCTGGACACCGGCCGCCCAGGAGCGGCCCGAAGCCCTTCTGTCCACCACCGGCTGCACCGCGGCCGACTTGCCCCGGGCAGGCTGGACGGCTTCGGGCGTCCGGGCGGGAAGAACTGGCGAGCAGATTGTGGTGGCATCGCTGCCTGGGAGCCGCCAGAAGCCTTCCTGCCCAACACCTACTCTCCCTGGACTTGTTTTGATGAGCGCGGGGCGACTGACAGCAGTTTCCACCGGCCGTGCCCGCTCAAACTATCATCAGCTCCTCCGTGTTAAAATCTGGCCATCTTATCATAATCTTGAGGCTCTGCGCGAAAGGGCCAAACGCGGAGGAAAGGAAGGCGCATTGGGCATCCAGATTGCAGTGAGGAGAAGGAGGAGGAAGGGGAGGAAAAAGGTGAGGGTGGAGGGAAGCAGGCAGAAGCAGCCGCAGCAGCAGCAACAACCATGCTGCCCGGGGTGGGCGTGTTCGGCACCAGCCTGACCTCCCGGGTCATCATCCCGCTTCTAAAGGATGAGGGCTTCGTGGTCAAGGCGCTCTGGAGCCGCACTCAGGAAGAGGTGGAAGAACTAGCCAAGGAGATGAGCGTCCCCTTCTATACCAGCCGGATAGACGAGGTCCTGCTGCACCAGAATGTGGATTTGGTCTGCATCAACCTGCCGCCTCCCCTCACCAGGCAGATTGCGGTGAAAACTCTGGGTGAGTCTCCGCGGAGAGCTTGGCGGGCAGCTGGCTGGACTTCCAAGAGGTGGGGGGAGAAGGAGGCCATGGAAGAAGCGGCAGCGCCTAGAAATGGAAAAAGGCTTGCTGCATTGCACACACATGCGGGCATTCAAGGAATCCAGTGTTTTTTGTTTTTTTTTTAAATCCTGATCAACCCGATCACTCCGGCTCTTCCTGCCTGGACGCCCGCTGCCCAGGAGCCGCGCGAAGCCTTTCAAGAGGTGGGGGGGGAGAAGGGGGCCGTGGAAGAAGTAGCAGCACCTTGAAATGGAAAAAGGCCTGCTCCCCCCCCCAATGGTATCCCGCTTTACCAATTTTAAAATCTGGTCACTTTATTATTGGTTGATGATTTGAAAAAATATAGATGAAAAATTAGCACTTTATAATTGGCAGCTACTAAATATCGTTAATTGACTTGCAACCAAAATATATTATTGTATAATATAAAGTTCAATCTTGAACTGTTTACTTAGTATTATGGTCCCCATTGTATTGTTACTTAAGATTTTGTTTACATGTTAATAAAAGGGAAATGTAGATAACTAAAGCAAAGCAAATTAAATACCTCCTCTCCAAAAAAAGAAAAGAAAAATGAAAAATAATGATTGGGTTTCCAACTTCTCCATTTTTATACACCTGCTGATTTACAGTGTTTGCAGATATTTAAATGCCATGCTTGAATTAATCATATTTGCCATGCTGCATGATGTATTGTGTATACTGGAATTTTTCTTATTTAAGCTTGATTAAACCTCTGTTGTGAATATATATTGTTAATTTTGCCATTGCTGCTTATTCTCCAATTTTAAGTTCCCATATAGGATATTGTCAGAATTGCATCTTTCTTACATTGTTGGGCACAATTTAAGTTTCCCCTTTCTTGAAAGACAGAAGCAAAAGCCACTGCTGCACATATTAAACCAAAAGTTAGTAGTTCACCCAAATTCTCAAGAATAGAAATGCTATTGGCCCAAAGATGAACTGTTAGACTCATCAAACATGTTGGCTAATCATAGCTGTTTCATTTCCCTTTCCTTGTTAACTGTGAAAAACAACCAGCCTAGAGAGAGTTTATTCTTGGGAAATAGTAGCTGTTTCTAATACGTATTCAATCACAAAGCAAGGCCAACCTTAACTTTTTTTTAAAAAAATTGTGATACGGTTAAGACCCTTCTCACCACTGTCTACAAATACATGGAACTGTGAAGCCCGCTGATTTAGAATATGGAAGATGGGGCATCTCCAAAATGGATATTGATTGGCATCCCAGAATTTGTTCCTTCTCATTCTGTATCCTTATTCTCAAACTCCAGATGTTGGAGAGAGATAGGTGAGTTTAAATGAACACAGTGATGTTCAAAAGACACACAACACATGTGCAGGATGCTTCATGTGCAAAAACAGTTGGAAGCATGATGTAGCTTTAATAGCAATAGTAATAGAATTTAGAATTATATAGCAATAGCACTCAGACTTATATACCACTTCACAGTGCTTTACAGCCCCCTGTAAGTGGTTTACAAAATATTGCTCCCAACAATCGGGGTGCTCATTTTACCCACCTCAGAAAGATGGAAGGCTGAGTCGATGAGAATCAAACTGCTGGCAGTGAGAAAAATTAGCCTTCAATATTGCATTTTAACTTCTGGGCGAACAGGATTTCTTTAAGGACACAAAATGGTGGCAACCAACAGAGTAGCAACTGAAAGAAAGAATTTCCAATTAAATAAAAATTGTGCAGAGCTGAGTTTAGGCCATAGCTGTGTATAGGACGAAGCCTTATAGTGTTTCAATGCCTTTGTTCAGACATCACTACAAGCAGGATTGAAGGTGAATGTGAGGTCAGCAATGGCAGGAAAATGCAATGGAAATATTTTTAAAATGTTGTAGTTCAATGTTGTTTTTATCTAGAAACTAAACATAACCAAAAGGGAAGGCCCCAAATCTCATTGAACTATGTCCTCTTGCTATAACACAAGGCTGGACAATTCCTAACCCGAAGCTACCATTCATGTAGTTCTGGAATATATTTAGGAACCAGCTGCTGAAAGTTTGATGTAACCATTTTTTTTCACATTACAAAGCCAAACAAAAGTGAAAACAGATGCATTAAGCCTCAATGCAGTCATACAGATAGTCCTCAACTTATGACCACAATTGGGACCAGATTTTCCATTGGTAAGTCAGGCAGTTGTTAAATGAGTTTTACTGGAGGTGCAAGCAGCTTGTGAGCCATGGCTATACATGATATAAAATAGTCTTTCCCAACCCTGGCAGCTGGAAAGTGTGGGGAATTCTGGGAATTGAAATCCACACAACTGCAAGTGGCCAAAGGTGAGAAACATTGCTTTAACATATATAAAATCGATTAGATTTTGTCATCTATTGTCTTGTTGGGGGGATAGTTACTGGCTGGGAACAGAAACAAGAGAGGCAGGACAGGACTTATTAATACAATGGCAAAATTCATGGTGTAATTTCTGATCACCTCATGGAAATCAATAGCCAATAACTCTCAGTCAGAATTCTCCAATAACTGGTAGGCTAATTTCATTCCTCACATCTCCATAATGGGAGGCACTTATGGTTTGTCCCCACTTTTGTAGCTCTACTATCCAATCATTCTGTGAAAGGAACATTTTCAACCTTCTACAGATTCTATTTTCTGCAAGGCTGCTGTTGATTCGAAGAAAGATTCACCAGGTATGGGTGAGTCAAACAATAATTGATGTCAATTTTATTTGCCACCCTTGTAAATCAGATTCATTCAACTGCAAACTACTAGATGTTTTCCTTCAATTTAATATTGATTTGAGCAAATGTATCAGAAGCAATTCTGTGGACCAACTGTATCAGAGGTGGGTTCCTACCAGTTTGCACCTATTCAGTAGAACCGGTTCGTCAAATCTACCGAACCGGTTAGAAGAGGTTCCACCAGTGGACCCGGAAAGCAGGCCACACCTACAGAAGAGGTTCCAAATTTTTTTGAAACCCACCACTGGTCCTTGGATATGATTATTCTACACTATCATGCTATATTTATAAAACTCAGTGCCTCTGTGAAAGGTAAGGATGACTACTGCATTTGTGGTGCAATCAGAACATTACATGTGTTGAAGTTGTTTTAACGCAAACCAAAGATGCCATTTAAAAACCAGGTTTACATCATATTCTTATGCATGCCAGTGCTGTGTGTGAGGTAGTTTAAGGTGGTTCTGACAAGTGTCATTGGCATCTTCATATCCGGTCACATGGGTGGCAAGCCACTCCCACAAAGGAGGCCACGCCCACAGAGTAGGTTTGAACAACTTTTGAAACCCACCACTGAACTGTATAGTAGGTTGTTCTGACCCCCACCTTGTCCGTTCAGAAACAAAAGCCAAACAGAACGTTCAAAGGAATGTTTTTATCAGTCCCGGCTCTTGCTGGCTGCGAGCCCAAAATAAACACAGATATTTGCTCTGGCAAAAGTCCTCACTCATAAACTACTACAAAACAGGATTATATAAATCAAGTCACTTATCCAAATGCTTTTCTTGATGGTTGCACACAAACGGAGAAGGTTGACTAGAACAGAAACGGAACGTTGACTTCTGCAATCAGGGCGTGGCACCATCAGTCTTTTATCCGCATGAGGAGATCCTAATGAGCAACAGGTGCTCGTTATCATCTCCTGTGAATCCTCAATTGTTCCTTACGTCGGTCAGCCCTTCTCCTGCATGCATCCCGAAACAACTCGCAGGAGGTTTCTGTGTCAGCCTCTCTCACTGATCCAAGGCTCAGTCATTACCTGGGGAACAACTAGTCTCTCTGAGCCCTGCTTGGAGTCAGAACCCTGTCCAGGGCCCTCCACCTCCTCCAGGTCTGACTCATAGGGCCCCTCGCTGTCAGAATCTGATAGCAGCTCCAAAGGCTCCTGCCGAGCCACAACAGTACATAATATCGGAGAGACTTCCGGGGGAGGAGCCTGTCGTCGTCGGGGGCTCAACGGAGCTCCCCCCAGAGTTCTGGTCTGTATATCTAAAAGATCTATAGATATCTCCCCTTTTAGGCAGAAAGGGGCAGGGAGGAGCTCAGTCATTAGAATCTCTTTGAAATTCACAGCCTTTTGTTTTTCGCTGTGAATGGAGAAGAGGTTCAACACAAAGCTAAGCTTTTTTTTTTTTACTCCAGCCAGATCTTCTCAGCTGTTTTTTTTCAGCCCAAGGCAGGTTATCCTCCCCCCTCAGAACCAATTTAAGCTATTTAAAATCGGTCCGGGCAGTGACCATTCCTGAAATCCTTTTTTGTTTATCACTATTTAAAATACCAGCTTCAATTTAACTAAAAACTCCTTTGTTTTACTGTTTTTCAAGGCGATTTTATAACCTTCGCAGTTGATATATTTAATCAGCCCTGTTTTTCTGAAGACTTCTCTACACTAATTGCCAAAGTTTACTCAAAGTATTTTATTGCAAATCAAGGTGCGCAGAGACTTGTTCGCTTTTGTTTTTTTTTATAATGGCTCCTAAGTCCAAAAATTCCAAGCGTTTTCTTAACAATACATCCCAAGTAATCGCGATAAAGCCACAGTCTTTGCCTTCTACGCCCCCTACTGGAGATTTGTTAACGAAAGAATTTCTTTTTGAAACTCTCAGAGAATTTAGAGAGGAAATAATGCAATTTGTTTCGGAACTATGTGATAAATTTGATGCTAAGATTGCCCAAACAAGGAAGGATACCATCGAAGCGATAACCGTGATGACAGTTTACATTGCAGGAATGGAGGATAAATTGGAACTTTTGGAACAAGACAATTTTAATCTGACATCTAAAATCGAAAAGTTGCAGACTTCCGGGGGGCGTGGCCTGTTGCCGAGGAGGGCTCCACCGAGCTCCTCAGAGATCTGGTCTGTATATCTAAATAAGATCATAGATAGCACCCCTTTTTGGCTAAGAAAGGGGCAGGGAGGATAGCCCCGTAGGTTAGGATCTAATCGTAAGCCACAGCCTTTTTTCTTTTATGGCTGTGGAAAGAGATTAGATCCGGCCAAAGCGGAGCTTTTATCTCCAGCCATTTCTTCTCAGCTGCCTTTTTTTTTGGCAGCCCCAGACAGGCTAGCCCCCCCCAGGACAAGACAAAGTTTTTTCAAGCTAGAATTGATACGGGCGGGTCCCACCCCTGTGAGATTTATGTTTTCATTACTATCGTAAATACCAGCACCATTCGTCTTAGAGACTTCTTTGTCTAAATAGACCTCAAAATGGCGATTTCTCTCCGTGGATGATTGATGTACTTAGCCGGTGTTATCTTCCTGCAGACTGCTCCTTAACAAAATAAATCTTTCTTCTTTGGAAATAGAGGGGAGCGAAGCTCTGCTTACTTGCTTATTTATTATGCCACCCAAGTCAAGGAAGCGTCTTGCTACAAAAGAATTTAAAGAATCTTCATTGGAAACACAGCCTTTGTCTCCTGTGCCTTCTGCTGGGGAACTTTTAACACAGGAATATCTCCTTAAAATGCTTAACGCTTTTAAGAAAGAAATCAGGGAATTTGTATTGGAATTATATGATGATTTAAAATCTAAAGTTAATCAAATGAAGGCGAATACGTTTGCAGCTGTGTCTGCCCTGTCAGATTATTCTGCTGAAATAGAGAACAAATTGGAAAGTCTGGAGAAGGCTAACTTTAATTTGACTACCAATATTGAAATTTTACAACAGAAAATTAGAGACAATGAGAAACAGCTTATGATGATAAATTTTAATAGGAAGGCATCTGCGATAAGGGTCAGAGGATTCCGTCAAAAGGAGCAAGAGAATTTGAAACAGACCTTTGCTGAAGCCTTCAGCCATGCGCTGGGAAGCCCGGGACTTAACTTTGATTGGCAGATTCGGAAAATCTATCGCCAGAACTCATTGATAGCGGAACAGCGACAGCTCCCGAGGGACATAATTATACATTTCTCTACAAAAGAATCTAGAAATGCAATTGTGCAAAAATTTCATAATAACAGTCTCCGAGTTGACGGCCAAGACCTGATTGTTTTTAAAGATATTCCTTCTCAGATGCTGAAAGCAAGAAGGGACTACGCCTTTTTAACTAAGGAGCTTAGGAGCCAACAGATTCGATACAGATGGGAGGCCCCTGCCGGTATCACGGTTACATTTGAGAATCAAAGATTTCGTCTTAACTCTGTTTTGGAGGCTCAAGATTTCTACTGTAGGATTCTGAAGGCGGGACTTCCTGACGCGTTTGGAAGAGTGGAGAGACAAGCGGAAGGAGAAGCCGAGCGGTTGGCCATGTGGTTGCAAGATGGAGGGGGTAGCCCCTCCTCCCTCGGAGAAGTAGAAAAACGGAGATCGAAAATTTAGACATTTCAAAATGCTTGAGGACTGAATGGGGGTTTGAGACCTCTCCCCGGTAGAAAAAGCGGACTAATTTTTATCAGAAGGGAAAGCTGGGTGAAACTACTTTGAGCTAGATTTTAAATTAACGTTAGCATAAATTTGATAGTGGTAAACATCAGATAAGTAAGGGATGAGGGTAAAATTGACGTTGTTTAAAGCTTATCAGAACAGAAAGCCGGTTGGGATTATCTTAAGATAAGTGTAAAAAGAATGCGGAATGATTTAGGGTGTTTAAACTTTGTTAGAAGGGACTACTTTAAAATAGAAGGATAACTGATTCTTGCTGAAAGTATTATTTTATAAATTGCTCTGAATTACATTTTAAACAAATGCTAGTATAAATTTGATAGTGGTAAATATCAGACAAGTAAGGGATGAGGGTAAAATGCATGTGGAATGAACTACGTTATTTGTGGTAAACATCAGACAAGCAAGGGATGAGGGTAAAACTTATGTTGTTTAAAGCTTATTAGAACAGAAAGTCGGTTGGGATTATTTTAAGGTAATGTGTAAAAAGAATGCTGAATGATTTATGTTGTTTAAACTTTGTTAGAAGGGACTATTTTAAAATAGAAGGTTAACTGACTTTTGCTGAAAGTATTATTCGAATATGTGGAATGACCCATGCTATTTAACTTTTACTTGAAGGGAAAAATATCAGACAAGTAAGGGAAAAGGGTAAAATGCATGTGGAATGAATTACGTTATTTAAATCCTATTAGAAGAGGAAGTTGGTTGGAATTATCTTAAGATAGAAATTGATTTCTGTGTAAAGTAATATTTGATTTACGCTGCTTTAAAGAAAGATGATTCATGCTGTGTAAATTTTACTAGAAGGGAAAGTTTGATTACTTGTCTGTAAAGTTATATTTGAATATATGGTATGAACCACGCTGCTTAAATTTTATCGGAAGGGATCATGAGGTTAAGGAAGAGGAACGGGAGAACCTACAGAAGGTTGGGGTAAATAGCAAAGAAGTAAGAGACGAGAATAAAATATAGATAGAATGATTTATACTATTTAAACATAGATAAAGATGGGGGCTGAGATCAACACAAAGAGTGGTTTCTTTTTTTTTCTTTTTTCTTTTCCTTTTCTTTTTTCTTTTCCCCCCTTTTTTTCTCTCTCTCTGTTTTTTCTCTGTTTTTTTTTTCTTTTGATATATTACTTTTATTTTTTAATCCATATGTACACAAGATATTTTAGACAGAAGGTAGCGCCAGGTGTGGGCCCTGGGAAGTCGGGAGGATTAGGGATGGGGATTTGTGGGGGGTGGGGTGGGGGGGTGTTAACATAGCCTTAAAAAGAACAAGAATGTATTTATATACGGTGGGTTTTTTTTTTTCTTTTTTTTTTTCCTTGGTTCATTTTACCTTTATCAGATCAAACAACACTCGAATAAAGGCATACACCAAGGAGGGAGGTAGAGGGAAGGAAGAGGGAGGAGTAAGGAAGGAGTAGGGGGAATGTAAGGAGTAAGGGGAATGTAAGGAGGGTGTCTGGGGAGTAAGGGGAGAAGGAAGGTTTGAGGGGAAAGGGAAGTAGGAGGGGAGTGTTAGAGGGAGAAAGGAAAGTTGGAGGGGGTAGATGGGGTGTATGGAGGATGGAAGGGTTAGGTGGGGTTGTGAATGATGAGTTGTGTTTCCTTTTTATCTGTTTGTTTTATTCCCTTTTTCTTTTTTTTTTCTTATAGTGAATACCCTGTATATAAATGATTGCAAATGGAATGTGAAAATTGAATAAAATATATTTAAAAAAAAAAAAATCGAAAAGTTGCAACAGGAAATTGAAAAGACAGAGAGACAACTTGTTATGACAAATTATAAAAAGACTGCGTTTGCAATAAGAGTTAGGGGATTGCGTGAAAACGAACAGGAGAATTTGAAGCAGACCTTTTTTGAGGCTTTCAGTCGTGTGGTGGGCGGTCCGGGATTCAACTTTGATTGGCAGATCCAAAAAATTTACCGCCATAATTCGTGGACAGCAAAACAGAGACAGCTTCCGAGAGATGTGGTTATATATTTTGCTACAAAAGAGTCCAGGAACGCGATGCTGCAAGAGTTCTACAACAACAGGCTGCGAATTGATGGACAGGATTTGATCGTTTTTAAAGAGGTGCCTCCCCAGATGTTAAAAGCCAGGACTATGCTTTCTTAACTAAAGAACTTAGAGATAATCAGATACGGTACAGATGGGAAGCGCCATTTGGTATTACAGTCACACTTAACGATCAGAAACATCGCCTCAACTCAGCTTGTGAAGCCCGAGATTTTTATCATAAGATTTTAAAGGCGGGACTTCCTGAATTACCCGGACTTGGGCAAATACAAGGAGAAGTACAACAGAAATAACCAATCACACAACTACAAGGCGGGAGCTATCGTTTTTCCCCTTCGGAAGGGCAGCAGAGCGGAGAACAAGGATTTAGTTATGCTTTCAACATATTTGCTTAATCTTAACTTGAATAACACTCTGTGACTATGTTTTGTAGAAAATGGTATAGCGCTATACCGATCAAGAGACATTAAGGCTGTAAGAAATGATGCTGATCACCTCGGAAATTATATTGTATGGGATTTTTTTAAAAAAGACTCGACGGACAACTTGGAACTTTTACATAAACTGCTTATGTTTTATTTTCTAGGGTGAGGAAGGCGGAGATTGTGACGCTTTTGGATTGTGGTTTAGGTTGAATCGAGTTGGGAAGGGTGGCGCAGATGGGAGGGTAGTGAAGGATTAATTAGAGATTATTTTGAGCCAGAAAGTAAGCTGACTTTTATAGTAATTTTTATTTGAACATAAGTTTGGAAGAATATATTCAGGGAGCTTGAAGGAAGGCGGAGCAAATAGGGGAGGTGTACCGATGATAATAAAATATATATATGGACACAGGTAGAGGCAGGATGAGTGGAGTTGGAACAGAAACCGAGAGAAATATTTGAGGTGTTTAAGTTGCTCTATAGAGAAAGAGGTAAAAGGGATATATTAAAGGTTTGGAAATGGATACATATTTAGATAAAGAGACAAGGTCCCTAGTTAGAGTAGAATTTTATTTGATTAACTCACTTGGTTTCAACATAGTTTGAAATCCTGCAAGTAACAAATTAATCGAGATCAGGAATGATGTACATTGTTTAAGTGTTAATATTGATGGGAAGCTGAGTTTAAGGTAGAGAGTTTATTGATTTTTTTTCTGGGGGGGGTTTCCCCCTTTTATTTTTTAATTATTCTTTTCTTTTTTTCCTTTATTTTTTATTTTTTATTATTTTTTAAATTTTAATCCATCTGGTTTCAATATACTCCAGACTTTGCTTGATAAGGAACGATGTCGGGAATGGGATCTGGGAAGTCGGAAGGGGGTCTGGGAGGGGGGTTCATGGGGGGGAGGGGGGAGGGTAGAAATATAGATTCAATTTTTAAAACAATGAATGCACTTGGATACTGTTGTTTTTTTCTTTTTCTTTCTTTTTTTTTCTTTTCCCTAAAATTTTTTTTTCCTTATAATTTTAGTGTAAATTACAAAACGAATAGATCAATGAATAGTAAAAATACACCGAAGTGAGGAGTAGAGGGAAAGAAGAGGGAGGAATGAAGAGGGAGTGAGAAGGGAATGTAAGGAGGGTGAGATGGTGGGATGGGGAGAAAGGAATGGTTGAGGGGGAGGGGAAGTAGAAGAGGGGATTGTTGGAGGGGAGAAATGAAAGTTGGAGAGGTAGAAGAAAGGGTGTATGAAGGATAGAAGTGTTATGAGTTGTATTTATTGCTTTTTTTTAACTGCACAGTATTTAAGTGATTGTATAAAGGAAAATGAAAATGAAATAAAAATGTTTGAAAACAAAACAAAAAAAAACAGTACGTAATATCCAAATCTCATTAACTTATGGTTATCTATCATGGTTCAGATGGGTGAATGATCCAACTCTCTTTTGCAGAGTTGTCTCTTAGATTACTAGCATTTTTATTTCTGATTACATAGTTGGGAAAGAAAGTGCTAAGTGATTTCATTCAAAATTGCAATTAGATTGCCAAACAAATCAGCCAGTGTGTCATGGTTAAGGCTTCCCCTTTATTTTTCCAAGTAATAACCACAGTCTTCTTGGTATGACTGATAATTCCACAGAAATTCATTGTTTTTATCTCTGAATCTATAAAAAGGAGAAGAAACACTGATAAAAATAGAAGAAGAATTTTCCCTTCTCTTCTTTCTCTGTCAGATCAAGGCTGATTTCTTGGGTTGAAGGTAAGCAAGATTTCTTTACATTGAGCATTGACTTCTAAACTGCTCCAGAAAACTAAACAAGAAATGATACTTGAGTTATCTCAATTAAGCTTCAGGTTTTTCCCCTTATCATCTTCCAATTTTAAACAGTTCCTCTTTGAATCTAGAATTTTAGAAAAAAATATTGGCAATGAAGAACAGGAGAACTCTTCACCTTATCAAATGAGGTTCTGCTCCAAGTTTTTCATCTATGCGTCTATTAAAATATCTATATAGGAAAGGATGGAGCACTGAATCTGATCAGTTCAGGTTTTAAAAAATGGAAAATTCTATTCCAAAGGATTTGAAGACAAGTTGATGACATAAGTAAACTTTGTTGAAGCATAAAGAAGAGCTCATTTCCTTCCACTTTTAACAATGCTGTCAGTCTAAGAAATATAGACTAGTCTAGAGTCTTTTGAATTTTAAAGTTGTGGGATGCTAGGAATCCTAAAAATGAAGAAGGGTAGGTATTTTTCCTGTAGTATGTAAACTTCTACATCTGCTTCTTTGTACTGCTTCCATTAGCACTAATGTGTCATTCAACAGATTTGTTTGCTTTGTAATGCACTTTTTTTCTAAGTTTTTAAATTTTTTGTGGGTGTGTGCTTGCATGGGTTCTTGTGCAACTGTTGGGGGTTGAGTTCAGTATATGTTTTTCTCTTAACATGTGTGATTTTCTTTCATGAAACCAATCAATATTACAGCTATGTGAAGCTTCTGTTTGAAGGTAATGCAACCAAATTGGTCCTTTAATTTAAATAGATGAACCAAATTGCTGGATCAATTCAATGCTTCAGATCAAATCAAATGCACTCAACTGAATTCAAAAATTTCATGGACTTTTGTGCATGCCTGACGTACATATTGAATTGATTTATCTCTTGAAACCGAAGCACAAATTTGAATTAGATACTAGCTGTTTTATAACCCCACAATGAATACTGTGTGGATCTGAAAATTCAATACTGTATGCAGTTTGGGAATTACTTTCCAACTTTGCTCACTGATTTGTTTTTATTTTAAAAAATGCATTTTGAACCCAATAACATCCATGTATAAGCATCCATGACGGCTATGATGTCATAACACATTTTGACCAAAACTCCAATTGCCAAGGATGCTCATGCACTCATCAAGGCAGTGATTTTGTGAGAGCACCTTCCACAATTTCCCTACATATGAAATATACCCCTGGGCTTTACTTATTTGGCCTTAAAGCACAGTCCTACACATATTTTGCTCATAGATTAAAGGGGGCATTTTATCAGCTTAATGCAGGCAGGAGTAGAGTCTAGAGAGCAATTTTCCCTTACTTCACCCAGCCTTACTCAGATTCAGATTCTCTCAAAAGCCTGATGAGGACTAGTTCCTTAACTAAAGCTGCAACACTGAGGCATTTGCATATATTTATTGGCTCTGACCAAAGTTGGGTCATGTATTTCATCTAGTGTTAGTTATACCAAATAATCACAAAGATGGGCGGGAACATTTCAAAAAAAATATTTCTGCTCAGAATTAATGCCTTAAAGCAAGTGCACCAAATCTCCTCACAACAGGTATTGGATGCAGTTCATATATTACATTGGCATTTCTGATTGGCTGGTTAAATTTACCTCACCAGCTACCTTATCTTTTGGCGGGCTTTTAAAGCTCTGGGTTGATTTGCCTAACACCCTCAAGGAGGTGCCTAATAACACACTATATGTAACCCCTTTCCCTTCTAGAAACTTCTAGCATCCCTTGTGTTGCCCTCCTATTGATACCAATGTCATCATATTGAACCAAATATTCAAAAAATAAAGAATATTTTGGGTGCCTTTAAATATCACTGACTGATTATTGATCTGCTATCAAATTGAAGCCATTTCTTAATGATCACTTTCATTTTCTCTGGTCTTTCACGGTATAACTGAACCTATGCACTTGGCTGTTGGTCATTCTCTTTCCTTCCATCTTCCCCGGCAACACAGGCTCCTCCAGAGAAGTGGCTCATTGCATAATGTGCCCACAACCATCATCATTAATAATAGTTATACTTGGGAGTGATATCTTCAATTTACCCGTGACTCCTGATGAGTGGATTGTCACCAACTGCTTCAGGACTAATATAGAATTATAACTCTCAGCCAGGGCCACTGAGGGGATTATTAAGGGCTGGAAAAAGACTAATAGCCCCCCCCCACACACACACATGGACACATAAATCAGTAATGTCATAATTGTATGTTTATTCAAACATACTTGCAAATATATTAAAAAGAGGAACAGGCACTTCTGAAAAAGATAATAAAAACAATAATACATATTAGTCTATAGACAATAATGAAACAAAATACATAAGCAATGCATTCAATAAAGGTTATGTCAAACAAGGCTGCAAGGCGGTTTTGCTATGCACCCAAAGTATAGAGTATGAAGTATCTTTCCAACATTGTTTTTCTTTTTAAAAATTTGGCTTTGTAAAAATGTAAAAACAAATTTCCCTTCATGGGCCCCCTTTGAGCTCCATGGGCCCAGAACAATGTACTGGTTGCACTCCCTTCTCCTCAGGCCTTTTCCCAGCCTCCTGTTTCCTGGCCTGGTGCCTTTTATTGCTCCACCAAACTGGCTGTCAATCATGGTTTGACAAACTAATCATCATCGTTTCACCTTTTAATTTCATGCCAGTTACAATGATGTCTGCATGGTGACAGCTGGGCTTTGTTTCCCCAATGGATCTGGGGGTGCAGGATGTGTCGGTGCAGGGAGAAAAAAAAATCCTTGATCTCTTCTTTTGTAGGTATGGCACTGAGAAGACTTCTGCTCCTTTTGGCAGGTTTGGCCCAAATCTGTGGTGAGTAATATTAAGTACGAGGTGTGAGGTAAAAGATAACTGGTTTATTAATGGTTAACAGTACAGCAAGAACTTCAGAACGCGGACAGCGCTCACCCGGCTGACAGCTCTTTATATATGAGAGCTGTCAGGCGGCTGGCCAATAGGAGGCCAGTGATTTTCCCGCCAGCCGGAAGGTGCGCCGGGGCCAATCAGGAGCCTGTGGCTCCGGCCCCGCCTGTTGGCTGCGTCGGAAGGACGCAACACCCCTTCCCCCCAGACAGCGCATGCGTAGTCTTTTAAGTACGCCGGCCTTCTGTGCACGTGCTGGGATCGCCATAGAGAGGGAGTGGCCGTCGCTGGAAGAGGAGGTGGTCTGCAGTCCTGACGCGGCCGATGGGAAGGCCCAACCCCGGAGCCCGCGGGAAAAGTTAAAGGTAGGCTGCCGTTATGAGATGGAATGCTGGGGCAGCAGAGGCGCGAAGCGGGGAAGACAGCTGGAGCTGGCAGAGCCACGCTTGGGCGCGGATGGGCAGGATGGGCAGTCGCTGGGCAAGCAGGCCCTGCCTGCGGCTGCGGCTGCAGCAGTCGTGGATCAGCGAACGGGGCTGGAGATGAAAGCGCCATGGCTGGCAGTGGCTGGGTAGGATGAGCGACCGCTGGGTAGGCAGACCCCAGTTGCAATGGTTGAGCGGGCCGGGCTGTTGGTGGCTGCGGTCTCTCCGGTGCCTGGCGCCGTAGTTGATTCAGATGGTGCCGCCAAAGTCTTCCGTCACCCAGCAGGACCCTATAAGAGCATGGGCCTGTTAACTCAGTAATAACCCCGGGCAGCCATTTCGGGTCCCCCGTGAAGTTTTGGGCGAAGACCCCCTCACCCACCAGGAATGACCTAGGGGGGGTCAGGCAGGGGACTCGAGGTGGGGGAGAAGGAGGGGTGCTGCCGGTCAAGGGTGGTCCTCAGGCGGCAACCCATGAGGACCTCAGCGGGACACTTGCTGGTAGACTGGCAGGGGGTGGAGTGCTGGGCAAGCAAGTAGGTGTGGAGCTGGAGGGGCCAGGGCAGGTGGGCAAAGCAGGCAAGGCCTTCCTTGGCTGACCGCACCGCACGTTCAGCCAAACCATTGGCAGCCAGGTGGTAGGGGGCAGTGGGGGCGTGCCTGATGCCCAGGGAAGCCAGGAAGGACAGGAAAGGAGCCAATTGGAATTTGCGCCCATTGTCAGAGATGATGACGTCCGGGATTCTGTGGGTGGTGAAGAGGGATTGGAGAATTTGAATGGTGGTGCCGGCCATGGTGGATGTCATAGGGAAAATGTCCACCCATTTGGACAGGGCATCCACTATGAGGAAAAAGGATTGGCCGTCCATGGGGGCCGAAGAAATCTACATGGAGGGCGCTCCAAGGGGAGGAAGGGGTCTCCCAGGAGCAGGCATGGGCGGGAGGCACCAGCCGAATGGCCTGGCATGGGGGACACCGCTGGACCCAGGCAGCGATGTCAGCGTCCATGGAGGGCCACCAGGCATAGCTGCGGCTGAGGGCTTTCATCCTCACTATGCACGGGTGCCCTTCATGGAGGCGGTCGAGGACTTGCTGGCGGAGGGCAGCAGATACGACGACCCTGGAGCACCAGAGTAGGCAGTCCTGAAGGACTGACAGTTCGTCGCGGTGGCGGTAGAACAGAAGAAACTTGGTAGAGCAAGTCTCTTCCATCCAGCCCCGCCGGACTGCATCCAGGACCCTCTGGAGGAGGGGGTCGGAACAAGAGGACTGCGAAACGTCAGAGGCCGAGAGGGGACAATTTAGGTCATCGGTCAAGTGGCGACCGAGACAGAGGGAGCTGGGTCAGAGACCGGGAGGGGGAGAGGGCAGCGGCTAAGGGCAGCAGCGTAGCCCATCTGTTTGCCCGGGCGGTAGATAAGGGAATAGGAGTAGGCAGAGAGGAACTCCGACCAGTGGCCCATGCGGGGTGAAAGGATGGCTGGTGTGGGTTGGTCGTCGGAGAGAATGCCCAAGAGGGGCTTGTGGTCAGTTAGGAGGGTAAAGGGGCAGCTGTAAAGGTAGGGGTGGAAGCATTTCACTCCCGCAATGGCCGCAAGGGCCTCCTTGTCCAACTGGCTATAATTTTGCTCAGGTTTGGACAAGGTGTGGGAGTAGAACGTGATGGGTGCCTCGGAGCCATCGGGGTAGGCATGGCTGAGAACAGCCCCCACCCCGAAGGGGGAGGCGTCGCACGCTAAAAGGAGTGGGAGGTGCTCGTCATACTGGACGAGCACAGGGGCAGAAGTCAGGAGCGTTTTGACAGCCGCGAGCGCCTGCGCTTCGTGGTCTGTCCAGGCCCAAGGGGTGGAGGCATCGAGGAGGTGATGCAAGGGTTCCGCAATGGAGGCTTTGTGAGGGATGAAGGAGGAATAGAAATTCAGGAGCCCCAGGAAAGCCTGGAGCTCCGCCTTGGAAGTGGGAGTGGGGGCGGAGGCAATGGCCTCTATCTTGGAAGGGGTGGGATGGATTCCGCGGGAATCCACAAGGAAACCGAGGAATTCCACAGAGGGCACGCCGAGCTTGCACTTGGAACGCTTCAAGTGCAAGCTGGCGGCACAGAAACGGAAGAGGACGTCCCTAAGCGTTTTGACGAGTCCTGATTGGTCCAGGGCGGCAATCAGGACATCATCAAAGTAGGGCAAGACCCCCGGAATGCCATGGAGCACCCGCTCCATGAGCCCTTGGAAGATCCCGGGGGCCACACTGACCCCGAACTGCAGCCGGCGGCACTTGAAGGCACCGCGGTGGGTCACTATAGTTTGCGCAGTGGCGGTGGCCTCGTCTACCGGCAACTGCTGGTACGCTTGGGCCAGGTCCAGCTTAGCAAAAATCTGGCCCTGGCCCAAGGAGTGCAGAACGTGCTGCATGACAGGGACAGGGTAAGGGTGAGCCTGAAGGGCCTTGTTCAGCGTCGCCTTGTAATCGGCACAGACCCTCAGGGAGCCATCAGCTTTTAAGGGAACGACTATTGGGGTCCCCCAGGGGGTGTGGTCGACGGGTTCCAGGACGCCCTGAGAGACAAGTTTGTCAATCTTGGCGTCCACACGAGCCTGGAGGGTGAAAGGAACCCATCGCGCCTTCAGGCGGATGCGCGCCACCATGGGGTCCAAATTTAGGGAAATAGGGGTGCCGGTGTAGCACCCAAGGGTGTCGGAGAAAACGTCATCGAACTCCAACAAGAGGGAATCGAGGGAGGACGCCAGGCGGAGGGAGTTGATTCCAGCTATGCTCAGCCCAAAAGCCCTAAACCAGTCTAGCTCGGAGAGAAGCCAGGGGCCGCTGGACAACGACTAGAGGTAGGGAGCCCTGGAAGTTACGAAAGGTGACAGAGAAGTGCCCACAACCCAGGATGGGGATGGGGTTTCCCTGATAGTCACGGAGGAGACAGTCAGTGGGGGCTAGCTGGCTAGGCTTGAGGGTTGGTATTAATGACCTCAGGGTGTCCCATGACATAATTGTGCAGGCGGAGCCCGTGTCCAATTCCATTTTGCAGGGGCTGTCTGTGAGTAAGATGCGAAGGCGCCATAGGAGGAAGAGGCAGCAGAGTCTGGCAGAGGAGTCTCAGGCCCGGACACAGCATAACAGCCCAGGTGGGCGGAGGAGGAGGACCCAGGAGGTTGCCGGCGGACAACAGCAGCAGGAGCTGGCGGAGGCAGAGGAGGAGGTCTCGGGTTCCGAGCGTCTCCAGGAGCAGATCGGCAGACGTTGGAGATGTGGCCCTTCTTCCCACATCGGCGGCAGAGAGCAGTTCGGAACCAGCAGGAGGCTTTGGGATGGCGGCCACCACAACTGAGGCATCCGCCGCCATCCTGAGGAGGCACGGAGCGAAGGCGGTCAACGGAAGAGTGTGCATGGCAGAGTTGGGCAGCACCGGCAATGCCGAAGACAGGAAACGGCAGACATCTGGGGTGGACTGCTCAGCCATTTCATAAGCCCAGGCGTCGTCCACCGCTATTTTCATTGAGAGCTCAATGCGAGCCAGAATTTTCCGGTGCAAGTTGATGTCGAGGAGCCCATAGATGAATTGTTCGAGGAGGGCATCCTCTAGGTCGGCAAATTCACAATTAATCACAGCAGCTCGCAATTCAGCCACGTACTGGATGATGGATTGGCCTTGCCGCTGAATGCAACGCCGGAAATATTGCCGGCGGGTATACTTGGAGGGCGAAGGCTCATAGTGAATCTTGAGCCGCTCCATGAGGACGTCTAATGGCAGAGAGTGTACCGGTGCCGGTGCAGCTAGAGCCCGGGCGGTGGTGAACATTTCTGGTCCGCAATAGTGGAGGAAAGTGCCCCGTCGCCTCCCCTCAGGGAGCTCAGAGTGGTCGTGAGCCATGAGGAAAACTTCAAACCTCTCTATAAAGGCGTCCCATGATTCGGCCTCTGGCCTGAAAGCAGCGAAAACAGATGAAGGAGCCAGGGCAGGGACGATGACGGGGTCCGTGTCGGTCATCCTCGTCGCCAGTATTAAGTACGAGGCATGAGGTAAAAGATAACTGGTTTATTAACGGTTAACAGTACAGCAAGAACTTCAGAACGCAGACAGCACTCGCCCGCCTGACAGCTCTTTATATATGAGAGCTGTCAGGCGGCTGGCCAATAGGAGGCCAGTGATTTGCCTGCCAGCCGGCAAGCGCGCCGGGGCCAATCAGGAGCCAGCGGCTCTGGCCCTGCCTGTTGGCTGCATCGGGAAGACGCAACAAGTAAACTGGACTGTTTTATGTATACTTCTGTTGTTTCAAATGCATGGAAGGAATTTGGGAGTGTCTCTGTATTTGCCCGCACATGGAGGGAATGCTGACTTGAAACTATTTCTCCTCAAGATCGTTTTAAAGTTACTCTCCCTCGAGCACAGTGATGGTGAACCTATGATACATGTGTGGGGGAAGCCCCCCCTCATAGAAGAATGAAATATTTTGGGAAGTATTAAAAAAGGCAGAATATTATACTTCCCTAAATGAGAAATAGAGAAATGTGCTCTTAAAACCCAGAAAGGAGACTCAGTCTTCCCACACCCCAGAGTAGGGGGCCCCCCCAGAAGATGCAGAATGGCAAAAGTCCCTCCCTTACCAGTAAAATATAATGGTGATGCCAAGAGGTTGGGTCTTTTCGTTATTCAGATTTGGAACTACATGGAAATTTATGGCCCAGATTTAGAATCAGGTGAGATGAAGGTGCGAATGATTTTACTTTCTTTGGAAGAAAAAGCGGCCAATTGGATGGTGAGCTTATACCAATGTAATTCCCCTCTCCTGGGGAATTTTGATGATTTTATGGCTGCACTAAAGAGGAGGTTTGATGATTCGCTGATTGAGAAACGAGGGAAGGTGAATTTTATGGCCCTAAAGCAGGGAAATAGACCAGTGGCTGAATATGTTCAGGAGTTTCAACAGCTTTCATCGTATATAAGGGGGTGGTCTGAAGAGGCTCTCCTGGATCAGTTTGCATTGGGATTAAATGAGGACATTTACCAACAATGTGTTAACAGACACTTTCCCAAGTGAGTTGTTGCTTGGTATGAAAATGCAGCAGACGTTGAGCTAGATTTGATTAGACTTCAACGTGCAAAAGAGGAAAAAGCAGAGAGATTGCCCCCCCAGCTCAAAGGGCCCCATTCCGCATCAGGGGTGAAGGGAAGGGAAGCTCCGCCGGCAAGGCCAAGCCTTTCACGTGCTTCCGTTGTAGTAAAGGAGGCCATCGTGCCATGGATTGCCACGTTAAACTTCCCCCGACTGCCCCACCCCCTGCCAAGAGGGAAGGGAAGGCAAGCAAGGCCCCGGGGAAGAAGAAGGAGGCTGCGTTCGCTGCTGAAAATACCCCCCAGCGTTTCCAGCCGGAGGTGGAGGAGGAAGCGGACGTGACCACCAGCTCCTCTGATGACTCCGATGATGATGCCTCGCCTTGTTGGGTGAGTTCAAATAAAGGCCCCATGTTGATCCCAATTGAGTTAAGGGTGCCACCTGCTGGTGAGACGGAGCGGCTTTCTGCTCTACTCGACTCCGGTTGCTCTAGATGTATGATTAATCCAGCAATGGTTGAAAAACTAGGCTTGAAATTGAGGACTTTGAAAACCCCTATTGTTTTTTGCCAAATCGATGGATCCATTGCGGGGGGGGGGGGCAGCCCATTTTTACACTGAACCTCTAGAAATGAAAATGGGCACCCATTTAGAATTAATCTCTTTTATTGTGGCACCTGGGATGGACAGACCCCTTATTTTGGGACCCCCCTGGCTTCGTAAATGGAACCCTCGCATTAACTGGAGGGAGGGGTGGCTGCGTATTCGGACCAGCACAGCCCCAGACGGGGAGGCCGACGCCTCTGAGCCTGCTGGCTCCAGCCCCACTTTGGCTGCCAGGGGCCAGGAGAGAATTGAGGGGGAAGAAAAGATTCTGAAAGAGTATTGGGACCTAAGGGGTGTTTTTAGTGAAAAATCTTCAGATAAGCTTCCGCCCCACAGACCAACTGATTGCTCCATCGAAATTTTGCCTGGGGTACCACTTCCAAAACCCCAAATATATTCTATGTCACTCAGGGAGATGGAGGAAATGAGGAAGTTTATTGACAAGAACTTGCAAAGGGGTTTCATTGAACCAGCCAGACCCAAGGTAGCAGCCCCGGTACTATTCAGAGAGAAGAAAGATGGCTCTCTTCGTTTGTGCGTGAACTTTAAGAACCTTAATTCAATCTCTTCTCACAATCTCTACCCTTTGCCTTTGATGAAGGACATGCTGGCCCAACTGGGGAAAGGCCGCATTTTTACTAAACTGGACTTACGGGAAGCATACTATAGGGTCCGAATAAAGGAGGGGGATGAGTGGAAGACTGCTTTCAACTGCCCCCTAGGTTGCTTCCAGTTCCGTGTAATGCCCTTTGGCCTGCAGGGGGCACCTGCAGTTTTCATGCAATTAATTAATGAGGTTTTGCATGACCACCTCTACAAAGGCGTTATCGTATATTTGGATGATATCCTTATTTACACACAAACACATGAAGAACACATCAAGTTGGTCCGCACTGTCCTAAAGAAACTCCGAGCCGCGGAGCTTTATGCCAAGTTATCCAAGTGTGAATTTCACCAGGAGAAGATAGACTACCTTGGGTATCGTATCTCCCACGCAGGTGTGAAGATGGACCCCGCTAAAGTCAAGGCGGTCACTGAGTGGGAGGCGCCCCGTACACGTAGACAATTACAGAAATTTTTGGGTTTTGCCAATTTCTATCGTCAGTTCATCCCTTCTTTTGCCAAAATTGCACTTCCCATCACTAATTTGTTGAAGTCCAAAGGTGGGCCGAAACCTAAGCCTAGCAAGCCGTTGAATTGGACCATGGAGTGTCAAGCTGCTTTTGAAAAGTTGAAACGACTTTTTGCCGAGGAGCCGGTTCTGAAGCATCCGGTGGGGGCCATCTTGCTTCAGACTAACGACCAAGGTAATTTACAACCTTGTGCCTGTCAGCCTCTGCTTTGCTGCTGCTTTGGCTGCCATTGAAACGGGAAGAGGGGGGCATGGTATTTGGGAGGGATTTACTACTTGTGCTGGAGGAAGATTCTGGAGTTATGCTGCCTGTCTTACTGCGCAGATGGAATGTCGGTGCCGTTGGCCTTGGTGGAGGAGGTTTCCCGCCAAGGCCAACTGCACTGACATTCCAACTTGCTGATGCCTTTGGAAGTTATCTCACACCTGACACTTGGGAGTATTATGATTGGACTGTAACTGGGATGCCAAGGGGTGGGGAATGGGTTATTCTATATAACATTCACTTTCGCACCTAAATAATCAGTCTTCGCTTTGCTACGCTTCTGATCATTTATAATTAGTAAAAGTACATTTGATTTCTATCAATGGAGTCTCGTGGTTTTCTTTCCTAATCATTCAATGGAGGAGTGCTGACAATAACTCTAAAATGCCTCAAGCAATTTCAACCAAACTTGCTACACAGCAAGTTACTCTCTGGGAAAAAAATACTGTGGGGGGAAGACATCTCTAACACCCCTCGTGTGTGTGTTCTGTTAAGATACAGCCTGTTGTGCCTTAAAATGGCTTCTACTATACTATCGTAAAATAGCTTCTACTGTACAGGAGAGTGGAGTTGCTATGGTAATGACTTCACAGTACTCCACAAGGGGGCTCCCTCTGGTAAGGACGAAAATCCAACATTAGAAATTACTTTTGGTCCGGCCATTTTCCACCTATAAATAAATACCCAGGTAATACCAGATTATCAGATAGTTACATATAAAATTTTTGTTTGAACTTTTGTCTCAAAAAGCTTTAATGCTGTAATAAAGTGGACATATTTGGAGTGGAGGAGGGAAAATCCAAAATTATTACATGTTGTATAGTTACAATGACCACAACTTCATTACACATAGTGTGTGACTTACAATCAGTACTTTAGACACCCTTGTAAAGTCACAAGAAATTCTGAATTGAGGAAAATAATCCCATCTTCCTTAATGGATCTGCAGAATTGGAAGGCAGGGTATTGGCTGTTGTTTTGCTATTCATGGATCATTTTGATTTTTTGGTAGTTATTTCCATATGGATTATATTTCCCAATCTACTTTCTGCATTATGACAGATATCAATATTTAAGGTCATAATTTGTTAATAGAACCTGTTCTCAGTGTCACATCATTTTCTGCAGTTTCAGGCAGAGATTGTAATGAGAATCAGATGGTCAAGATTTTGTGGGATTTTCGCATACAAATGGACAAAATACTGGCGCATAATACACCAGACATCACACTGGTTAAGAAAAACAAGGTTACAATCATAGACATTGCAATACCAGGTGATAGCAGGATCGATGAGAAGAAATGTGATAAAATTGCAAAATACCAGGACTTAAAAATCGAAATTCAACGACTATGGCACAAACCAGCAGTGGTAATTCCAGTGGTAATTGGCACACTGGGTGCTATTCCAAAAGCACTGGAATTACATTTAAAACAGTTAAAAATTGACAAAATCACCATCAGTCAAATGCAAAAAGCCACACTGCTTGGATCTGCATGCATATTACAAAAATACGTTACGACATCCTAGGCCCCTGGGTGGGGCCCGACTAGTAATCAATGCCAAATCCGGTGAAACAATTGCCGCTGTGATACAATTTTGTTGTTGCAAATAATAATAATAATAAAAACAATAACAACAATAAGACAATAATAAAAACAAACATTAACTTTTACTTTTACTGAACAACTAGATTTAATTTTAAATCAACAACTTTAGGACTGTTATATTATTTATTAAATCACTATCTTGATAATCCTCAATTTATGACCATTCATTTAACAGCAATTCAAAGTTATAATGGTACTGAAAAAAGTGATCTACAACTGGTTCTGACAGTTAACACCTATCGCAGCTTCTCTTCTGTTCCTGTTAATATCATTCCATCTTGAGCCTGTAAAAGAGTCAGGGTTTGTTGCAAATACATTAGAATCTTTGGCTGTGATTTGAAAAAATGCATTATACTGAGTATCCCAGTTATTCCAAAATAATAACCTCAGTTCTAAGGACCATCCAGATGATTCACTGTAAAAATCCTACATTTCCTCGCTTTTTGTTTTTAATGACAAAAAAAAGAGATATTTAAAGAGCATGCATTTGAATCACATTCAAAGTAGGTGCAGGAGACTTACGAAACATGGCAAAAAATGAAGGAACACACTGCATGCAGCAACAGCAAAGTATAAGTATTGCGATTATATTGACACCATAGAAAAACAATTGTTTTAACCAAGAAATATCAGGTAAGCAATTAGTTAACCAAGCATAAGGAGAAAATTCATCATGTACATTATTTTTTATAGAAGCTTGTAAATTAGCCAATTCATCTTCAATAGTTTTATTAAGTGAATGAAAATGCACAGCGCAAGCAGGTTGACCAACTAAGGTGCAAAATCCACCTTGACGAGCTAGTGAATAGTCTATAGCAAAGCATTGTTGAATTAAATCTTGATTAAGTTCTTCAATTTCATTTTGCAAATCTCTAATAATTGCAGCAGTAGCATTAATAGATTTCTCCAATCGACATGTGAGACCTAGAATAGAATGTCTATTTTCTTGAGCTATTATTCCTGGGTATTATCCCAAAGTAATAGTTCCAGTTATGGCTCCAACTAATGCACGTCCAAAAGTAGGCAATGAAGAAAATTGAGTATCAATAATAACTTCATCAGAACATTTTGATCTCAAGGGTGCACTTCTTTTTCGAGTTGATAAACTTCCAGAAACACCCACTTGGATAGGTAAAGATAAATATCCAATGGCAGCACATTGATAGTTCTGAGGGTGTACGTTAGTTGCATATTTGTCAAAGAAAAACCACATTGCAGGATCTTTCAATTGCCATCCAGCACAGATTGATCCACCTGTTCCAATATTAGAAGAGTCAGTTTGAAAAATAGGAAAATTTTCAAGATACATATCAGGTATGGTGTTATGACCTTGTGATGTTTTAATAATACCCCATAACCAATATTTTTGAGTACAATAACTATAATTCCCTATTTTATCTAAAATATGTTTAGCTTTTGGGTAATCAGACCATTGATTAAGCCAATTATGACGAGCATAGCAACAAAAATATAAGCCTCTAGTAAATTGATTAATCCAAATATAATTCCATCTAACTAAATTTAATTCATGTGGAGGAGTAGAAAATAACCAAGAAGAAGAAATATGTTGAAGTTGTGAAACAATGAAAGCAGAGGAATTAATTAGATTAGGAATAAAAGCAACTTGACCAAGAGCCATAGGAGGTTCATAATATAAAGTTATATTACGACCATGAATCAAAAACATATATTAAGCATGACGAATCCAAAGATTAGGACTAAGAGAAAAAGCAGGAGTTGTCTCAGAGTTAGTAGAAACTGGAGAGAAAAAGCAAAAGAAAAAAACAATACATGAGAAAAAAGGATTTTTTGACTTCCTGGGCGGGACTTACTGATGGAAGCAGCTAAACATAGCTGCTCCCGAGTTACCAGTCGCGTTATCTGTTTAGATGATCATCTATCAGACATCTGACAGACACCTTACTCTTTGGGCAAGAAGGGAAAGAGAGAAGTTTTGTCAAGCAAATGCCTTTCTGATCTTTGCAGCCTCTGTGTCTGCGAAGAGAAAGGGGGCCAGCTGAAGGCAGAACTGTTCCGTGCTGGAAATCTCAAGCTGCTTTGCAGCACAAAATAAGCGTCCCTCCCACTCAGAACAAAGATTGAATTACTTGATTTCAAAACGAGCAGAACTCATATGCGAGAGCATTAAATGTTTATTTAAATCCTAGCTTCTTTTTTACAAGATCCTCTTCCGTTATTTTATCTATTTAAAGAGGCACTTAAAATGGCGACGAGCCAGTTGAATTGCTGAGTAACAATATTTATCTAGTTTTACGGAGTTTCAAAACTTCAAAGGAAGGGAGTGATTTATTCTTTTGCCTCACAGCTGGCCAACAGATCTTTACTAATTAGTTTCACTTTTAAAAGACTCTTTGCTAATATAGAGACATTCAAAACGGTGATGAATATGCTGAACTGTTTCGTTACAATGCTTATTTTTTGAAACCTTCTGCAAAGTCCTTCGAAGTTTAAAAAAAAAAACACCTCAAAATAAGGGGTGATTTAGTACCGCTTTCCACAACTGTATAGCGGGCCAGTAGAGTCTTCCTAATTGCTTGAAGATAAAACTTGGAATGGCCTCAAAAGCAAATCCTAATTTGAAACCCCCTGCTTCAGCCCCCAGAAGCACATCGCCAATACTTGGTACAAAGTCACAGCCACCGCCCTCTATGTCCCCTACTGGAGAGTTACTAACGACAGAACTCTTCCTGAGAGGACTGAGTGAAGCTCATAACATGCTGGCAATTAAAGTGGAAAACAAACTGAAAGATTTTAAAGAGGAGATAAAAGGGGAGATAAAAGAGGAGATAAAAGAACTTAAGGAGGACTTGTATGATAAAATTGATGCCAGGGTTGCTAAAATTAAAGATGACATGCTGGGGCTTGTAACTGTACTGACAGAACATGTTTCAGGAGTTGAAGATAGTTTAGAGGATCTTAATCAAGCTAATACTAATTTGACATCGAAAACAGAGGTGGTGCAACAAAAAGTCAAAAATGCTGAAAGAGAAATTATTATGATATAGTACAGACAAATGGAACTCGCATTAAGAGTAAGGGGGTTTCGTGAAGAAAAACAGGAAAACCTGAAACAGATTCTTTCAGAAGCTTTTGATAATCTGGTGGGAAGACAGGGGCTTGACTGGCAAATCGATAAAGTTTATCGTGTTAACTCTTGGGTGGCAAAGCAGAAGCAGCTTCCTCGAGACATTGTTATATATTTCATTACAAGAGAGCTCAGAAACACGATATTACAAGAGTCTTATAAAACTAAGCTCCAGATTGGAGGTCAAGATCTGACTGTTTGGAAAGAGATACCACCTCAAATGCTAAGAGCTAGGAGAGATTATGCCTTTTTAGTTGAAGAACTTAGAAATCATCAGATACAGTACAGATGGGACGCGCCATTTGGCATCATACTTACACTGGACAGGCAAAGATATCGTCTCAACTCCGTATGTAAAGCTCGAGATTTCTACCATAATATTTTGAAGGTTGGACATCCTGTACCTTCTGGACCCAGAGAAAGATCACAAGAAAGACAAGACAGACAGCAAATCACACAACTACCAGATAAGATGGATCATCTCTCTCTTCTAGAAGCGCAAGGTGTTATGGAACAGAGACCTAACCGTATGATTACTAGACGAATGGAGCAACAAGTTAAAATGCAACAACCGCAACAACTACCGGCTATCGATCAAGGAGCCCCAGCAACAACCTCAGAAGCAGTGGGAGGAGCTAGGCCAAAGATGACAACTAAGATTTTAACATGGAATGTCAACGGATTGAATTCTCCACAGAAGAGAAAGAAAATATTTCACTATCTTAAACAGTTCAAGAATGATATAATTTGTTTACAAGAAACTCATATTAAATCAACTGATCAAAAATATCTGAGTAACCCAAGATTCGGTCAACATTTTGTAGCTTCTGCTATGGAAAAGAAAAATGGTATAGTTGTATACTTAAGAAAAGATATGAAAGCTGAATTAATTGAAGCAGATCCCTATGGAAGGTACATTGCATTAGATCTAATCCTAGAAAGGAAAAAGACATTGTTTTGGGGAATTTATGCTCCTAATCAACAGCAAGACGGTTTCTATAGAAATCTTCACGCTAAATTAGTACAGTGGGATTATAAGTCTTGTATATTAGTGGGTAACTGGAATGGTGGTATAGATACCAAGAGAGATAAGAAGATTTCTCGCCCAAACACTAAGATACGAGCAAAACTACCTAAATCCTTTTTTGACATGATGGATGACTTTGAACTGAGAGATATCTGGCGAGAAAGAAATGCAGAGGAATATGATTTTACCTTTTTTCTGATAGGCATCAATCCTTTTCTAGGATTGATTTCATATTAACCACTAATGATTTGCTTTCTAGGGTGAAGAAGACAAAGATTGCAGCTAGGGTTCTTTCGGATCATAACCCAGTTTGGATGGAATTGGGAGGGGTGGTACAGGCAAGAAGGTCTTGGAGATTGAATGAAAACTTATTTAGATATGAAAAGTATATCAATGATTGTAAAAAATTGCTAACTGAATACTTTGTTTTTAACATGAATAAGGATACACCTATGGAATTTGTATGGGATGCAAGCAAAGTGTATATGAGAGGAGTATTGATAAATATAAATAAATCACATAGACATAAACAAGGGGTAAAACGAACAGAGTTGGAGGAGGAAATTAAGAGGAAAGAGCTGGAATTAACAATGAATCCAGGCGATACAAAGGTCAAGGAAGCAATCATCATATTGAAATCCCAATTTGATATGTTGATCTCTGACCAGGTAGCCACCAGTTTGTTATACGCAAAACACAATACTTTCTGTAATGCAAATAAACCTGGCAGGTGGTTAGCTTATCAGATTAGGGGAAAAAAGAAAATTCGAACTATATCTAAATTGACCTACAAAGGGAAGGAGGTATTTCAACAGGATGAGATTCAAAAGGCATTTCGGGAATTTTTTACAGAATTGTATAAGGGGGATAAAATTAATGGTTTAGATATAGACACTTAGATAAAGAAAAAATACCCTTAGTTAAAGAAGAACACAGGCAAAAATTGAATCAACCAATAACCTCGGGGGAAATTTTACAGGTAATTAAACAGTTAAAGTCAGGGAAGGAACCAGGCACAGATGGTTTGACAGCGGCTTACTATAAAAACTTACAGTTGGAAATGGTAGAACCTCTTAGAGAATTATTTAATAAGATTCAAATGGAAGGTAAGCTACCTCTTTCATGGAAGACAGCCTTTATATTTATTTATTTATTTATTTATTTGTCTTTGATACCCAAAGAAGATCAAGATACTACTCAACCAAAAAACTACAGACCTATTTCATTACTTAATGTAGACTACAAAATTTTTACTAAAATACTAGCAAATAGGTTAATGCTGGTTATCCAACAATTGATACACACTGATCAAACAGGTTTTATACAAGGGAGACAGATGAAAAGTAATGTTAGATTAATTATTAATGCATTAGAATACTTGGGAAAGAACAATCAAATCCCTGCTGCGTTCATATTTCTGGATGCTGAGAAAGCCTTTGATCGAGTTAATTGGCAATTTTTGCTGAAGATATTGCAAAAAATGCAGATAGGAGATTTTTTACAAGCAATCAAAGCAATATATCAACAGCAAACAGCTCAAATTATAGTCAATGGAAGTTTAACAGAACCCTTTCAAATTGGAAAGGGTACAAGACAGGGCTGTCCTTTGTCCCCACTATTGTTTATTATAACTTTGGAAGTATTATTGAATAAAATACGGGGCTTGGAGGGCCTAAAAGGAATTAAGGTTAGGCAGCAAGAATACAGAGTGCGGGCTTTTGCGGATGATTTGGTCATAATATTGGAACAGCCACAGGAATCCAGTATGGTTTTAATGAATACGATTAATCAATATGGTCAAGTGTCTGGTTTTAAAATAAACTTGGGTAAAACCAAAATATTAGCCATAAATATGAATACTAAACAAAAGGAGGAATTAGGAGGAATGTTAGGATGTGAGGTAGTCAAAAAGGTTAAATATCTGGGAGTTAATATTTCAATCTCAAATGGGAAATTATACAAGTATAATTATGAACCACTCTGGCATAGTATACAGATAGAGATGAAAAAATGGGAGAAGTTACACTTATCTTTGCTGGGAAGAATCGCGGCAGTGAAAATGAATATCTTACCAAAAATTTTATTTCTTTTCCAAATGTTACCTATACTTAAAAAAGATGCGAATCTTTTAGAATGGCAGAAGGGTATCAATAAATTTGTATGGGCAGGAAAGAAGCCGAGAGTAAAGCTGAAAATAATGCAATAATGCAATAATTAATGTATATTATTACATTATATATCCTCTTTATATGCATAGGATAGAATTACTTATAGACAGCTTCTTATTTTGGAAGGAGGGGCACTACAATTAAAATCCTTAGAGGTATTAAAAGAGGAGAAGGCAGTTCAAACATGGTTCCAGTATGGGCAATTACAGGCCAGGTGGAAAATAGATCAAAAATTGGTTTTGTCCAAATTGAGGACAACTTATTTAAACAAATAAGAGATCAAAGTTTAATGCATATAAAGAGGATATATAATGTATTAATACAGATAGATTCAGAAACAGTTAGTTAAAGATTGTATGGTAAAGCGGGCTCAAAATATTGAAGAACCAATGATGTTGGATACATGGGAAAAAATTTGGGTAAGAAATGTGAAATTTACACAAGCTCAAAACCTGAGAGAAAATTTTTACAAGATGTTCTATAGATGGCATTTAGATCCTAAAAAGCTGGCTTCTATGTATCCAAATTTACAACACAAATGTTGGAGACGTGGTTCCCTCGATGCTACCTATTTCCATATATGGTGGACTTGCCAAAAGGTTAAGGCATTTTGGATAAAAATATGGTGGATTATGCAAAATATCTTTAAAAGAAGGATAAAGTTTACTCCTCAGTTATTTTTGCTAGGTATAAGTACTGACTTTACAGTGGTAGAGACTAACTTGATCCTGCACTTAATAACGGCAGCAAGACTGTTGGTGGCGCAATACTGGAAGAAGGAAGACCTGCCTACAACTCAAGAATGGACATTGAAAGTTACAAATTTAGCCGAGATGGCTAAAATATCTGCATATCTTAAAGATCACTCAAATGAGAGATATAAATGAGACTGGAAAAAATGGATTGACTATATACAAAATAAATACGGGACCAAGAAATTCCAGTTAGCCTATGCTTAAGATCAGGAATGATTTAAAGAAGCTAAGATCAATGTAGAGGTGTTATTAATTTTTTTATTTCTTTTTTCTCAATAGATTTTAGACTGTGTTTGTTAAAAATCTATACCGTGTATGGGTTCTGGGAAGTCGGGGGGGGGGGGAAGGAGGTGGGGGGGAGGGTGGGGAGAGGGAGGGATATATATTAGGCTAGACACGATGTGTTAGATCTCAATGCAATGTGACTTCACATGTATACTGTTTTTCTTTAATTTTTCTTTAAAAATAGGATAAGCCAAGTACATTAACATATAGTGGAAATACACCAAGGGGAGGAGGAGTAGGAAAGAAGAAAGATGGGTAGAGTGGGATGGGAGAGAGGGTGGGGGGGAAGGTGAAAAGGAAGGGGGGGAGCGGATCTGGAGAGAGGAGTGGTAGAGTGGGAGGGGAAGTAGGGTAGAGGGGGATGATGGAGGGAAGATAGAAAGTTGGAGGGTGGTGGAAGAAAGAGGTGTATGGAGAATGGAAGAGGTATATTGGGCTTTTATTTTCTGGGGCATTGTTGACAAGAGGAATTGATGCAATTATTGTTTAATACTGTATGGTGTATACATGTGAGTGTATGAAAATGAAAATGAAAATAAAATATACTAAAATAAAATAAAAAGAAAAAATGATTTTTTCAATTGAGGTTGATCTTCAATGTGATTCCAAGGCAAGATTGGAGGACATTGCATCCTTGGATCTTTCATTTGTTTTTCCATGATAAGGACGAACACACCGGCCTGGAACCCACACAGCTTGCTTGGTTTGCAGATCTTCAATTGCAGCATAATCACGTCCAACTTATAACCTGGGGTCGTGGAACAGGATCCTGAAAATGAAATTTGACTGGAATGTCTGAAAAGGAATCTAAAAAAGTTAAGTAATTCCATGCATAAAGAGCAATAGAGATCAAATTTTGAATCTTTCTCAAATTGAATGGACCAGATTCAGTTTTTACTAATTTAGTTAATGTAGCTTTGAATGTACGATGAGCTCGCTCAATTATAGCTTGCCTTTGAGAATTGTAAGGAATTCCATGTATTGAATATTCCATTGTTGACAAAAAGAATTAAAGTCCTTGCTAGTATACGCAGGACCATTGTCAGTTTTTAATTGAATTGGTCGGCCCATTACGGAAAAAGCAGAAAGACAATGAGACGTTGCATCAAAAGTGCGCTCATGTTTAGCAGCAGCAACCCATAGAAAGTGAGAATATGTATCAATGGATGCATGTAAATAAGTGTATGGTTTAAAGGTAGCAAATTGTGTGACATCCATTTGCCAAATTTGATTAGCTTTTGTTCCTCAAGGATTTATTCCCATAGGAAAAGGAACAGCAAATTGTTGACAAGAAGTACATCCTCGAACAATGTCACAAGGAACTGAGACATAGGAACAGAAAATTGTTTAGCCAAAGATTTAGCATTTTGATGAAAATATGAATGACTAGCAACAGGATCTGAAAAAAGAGTTGTGACTTCTTTGAGAGTTTCATCAGCTTGTCTATTTCCTTCCGTCAAAGGATTTTGAAAAGGAGAATGGCTCCTAATTTGCTCAACATATAAAGGAAAAACACGTTCTTCCAAAACATGTTTTAAAGATAAAAATAAAGACAAAAGATTAACATCAAGAGAAACAGCACATTAAGCATAAGGAAGAGATTGCATTGCAAGAAAAACATATTTGGTATCAACAATCAAATTAATAGGCTGATCAGAAAATAATCTCAAAGCTAAGATAACAGCTGCCAACTCAGAACGTTGGGCAGATGTCTGAACTGAATTGAATTTATAAAACCATTGTTGACCATCCGTCCAAACCACAACTCCACGAGGGAGGGGGAGGAGAATGAGTAATAATAGAAGAAAATGAAAGATTCAATGTATTTGTAATAACTATTCTAGGATCTTCAGGTAAAGAATATTGAATATCACCAAGGTAGTGTGAAAAGGCAATCTGATATGAATCAGAAACGGTCATCAAATGTTCATGTTCATGTTTAGTACGAGTGAAAGCTATTCCATCCAGGTCATGACCTATTAATTGCAAAGATCTTCGTCGTGCTTTCATACTCAATTCTTCTAAAGCCTGTTGATAAGGAAAAATATTTCTAGGAGGAGAAGCAGACAAATTGAACCATTCGTGAATATGAATCACTTTTTCATCCAAAATAGAATAAAGACAACCAGTAGGTAAAGTTGAAGTAGGAAGAATTGCTAACCATAATTTCTTAGCTATAGAAACAATTCTATCAACATTTCTCAGTTTAAGTTTATTTAGAATGTCCTTGAGACATTTCTTTTGCAAAACATTAAGTGAAACCAAATCTCCAGGATGCTTGGAACCTTTTAATAGAGAAAAAAGGACAGTAAGCGAAACCATGTTACCTCTTTTTTCTTTATCCTGTAACTGTAAAGGAAAATTAAAACAAACACATCCTGTTTAATAAGAAAGAACAGGTTAAAAGTTACTTTTGCACTTAGGGAATTCTGGCTTTACATAGCTCCCGAAAACACCCTACAATGGTAGTCAACCACCACTAGATGGTGTTGAATGACAATCTGAAAATGACCTGATTTTCCACATTTGAAACAATTCCAAGCAGCTGCATGAGAATAACACAAATATTCACCTTCCCAAACAACACACCTGCACAGAAGTCAAAATCACATGAAACAACCACCTCCAATCTTGAGGCATCACAGAACAACCATTCTTAATTCCTTGCAAAAGACCTCTAGCAAAATTTCCAGTAATTCCATAATCAGAAATAGCCTTTTTTAACTCCCTTAAAATCTGAAATGGCAAACGCTCCCATTCAGCAATCTGTTGTCCAGCCTGCGGTCCTGGTTGATATTGTACCGGACACACAGACAACAATTCAGCTAACTCTTCTCCAGAAATAGTAACATCCGTCTTACAACTTTCTACCATTTTCTGAAAAGCAGACTTTGGAAGAATATTAGCAGAAGGAGGGGGGGGGAGAAAGAGAAAGAGGAGGGGGGATAGGAGGGGGGAGGAAGAGGCTTTAACACAATGTCAGAAGAAGCAGAAGGTATTATTTCAGCCTTAGACTTAAGATCAAAAGACGAACTTTCTTTTTCAGACAATGGAGGAAAGAGCACAGTAGAAGAATGTTGAGAGGGGGGGGGGGTGATAAGAAAGAATCAGAATCCTCCTTCTGACCAAACATTTCTATAGTGTAATGACAAAGATGCCAGGCATGTAAAATCTCTATCTCTTTCCTCGGCTCAGAATGCAAAACCTTGCCTATTTTTTCCCAATCTGACAATTTCAAGGAACCCCTTTCAGGGTAGAAAGAACAAGTTAAAGCAATTTCCCATACTAGCCGAAAAAGAGTCTTTTGTGAAACAGATAACTCAGATTTCTTAAGAAGATAACCCAACTCATTAACATGCTTCCTTTGTTCCTGAGAAAGCGAAGATCCCATACTTACAGAAATCTTATGAAATAAGATTGTAGAGCCCTTGGGCTGACGACGCGTCTGTCCTTCCCTGGACGAAATATGGGTCCCTGTTTGGGAGACCAAAATGTAGTAATTAGGGTCCCAAGGCTGAAGATGAAAGAATGTAATCCACCCACGGATAGCTAAACCAACAAAAGTTTATTGAACAAAGAAAGCATTCCAGAATCAACAGCATGAAGCATTCCATGCATAGTAGAATCAACAGCAAAAATATTAATCATGAAACATCATTCTTATAGTGTTTGCAGCTTCTAGTTCTACCTACTTTACGTGTTATATCATTATTGGTTAACAAGTCTCCAAGGCACAATAATTGGTTAGTAATTACATCATTGGTGTTCGTGAGAATGTGCATGTTGTTGAATGAATCAAGTGTTATCATTCAAGTGAATAAAATGTTGCAGGTTTACTTTGTATCATCCCATGCCCTTGATGCCTGGGAAACACACTGCAAGCAAAAAATAGCTGACAGGCAAATATTTTCTGCAGATTGCTGCAGTTTATACTTACATGTGTAACCTCAGTTCTAAGGACCATCCAGATAATTCACTGTAAAAATCCTACACTAAAGAAGTCACAGATCAGCTGTTTTGCAGAGGCCATGTAGACTCCTAAGGCCACAGACCAGCTGTTTAACATTAGACAAGGAGGCGTGAGATGGGAGGGGAAATAAGACCTTCCCAAATAAGACCTGTTGTCTTTTTTGATGGTCCCAAAATATAAGACCTGGTCTTACTTTCAAGGAAACACACCACCACCAGCTCTCAACCTATCTGGAGTGCCTATTAACAATATTCACCAAAAAACCCTTACCAACATGACGTGTGGTTACACATCTCTGAATAAACCATAACTTTCCGTTGTTCTTTTGCATAATTGGCTATATTTTGAAATGTGTCAGCTAAGCTATTCAGAAAGCATTCACTTTTTTCTAGATTTTTCTGAACCACATTGTTAACTATAAGAACTATACTGTTTTAACTAATTTTTCAAAAAGTTCCTTAACTTCTAGTTCCTTCTTTTCTTTATTTACTATGCTGAAGGGACATAGTGACATGAATCAATCTAATTTTTTGCTATTTGCTTCTGTTAAGAATTGATAGTGCTATTTTGCTAAGGTTAGGAATTATTTGTTAGAAATTAATTCTGTAACCCTCACCTAAGAATTGTATCCTTTGCTATCTGGTTTCTAGCTTCTGTTATTTGCT